>NW_020948910.1:12840677-12987776 GCF_900497805.2 Vombatus ursinus | reverse complement strand
ACACACACACACACACACACACACACACACACACACACACACACACAAATCCCCATTAAGGAGTAGGTACTGTTTCATTTCTGTCTTTATGTCTTAAGGATTTAGCTCTCTGACAAAAGTTGACGCTTAACAAATGCATGTTAAATGAATGAATGGAATTTGACTTGCCTTTAAGTGTCTTCCCTGTGGGAGGTGCCCTCTTCTGACCACACTATAACTTATTAGTGTCTTTCCTAAAATGTAATGCCCCACCTTAACCAAAAGGTATTTGTACCAGCCCAGCAAGAAAAAAATTGTCAATATCTCATCTGATCCTCATAACATCCCAGTAAAGTAAGTTATGCAAGTGGTATTATCTCCATTTTACAGATAAAGAAACTGAGCTTCAGGGAGGTTAAAAACAAAGCTAGTTGGACATTATGACTTCAGAAAGGTATTCTGACTTCCAATCAGAAGCTCTTTCCACTTTGCTATTTGTTCTTCCAGTTAGGTCAGACAAGGTTCCCCAGTAAATAACTTTCCTTTCTAGTACAAGTGATAAGTAAGAAACGCTTCAGGAGTATAAGCTCTTAAATACAGGAGTAAGAAGGTCATCTCAACATCTGCTTATTCTTCAGTAAGCCTCCACTCTTCAAGTGACTGCCACTCATCTGGGGGTTGGGATCAGACAGTAGAAGAGCTGGGAAAACCCAACACACTCATTTTTTTTTCTTGATTCTGTAAATCAGTTCTTCCTTCCATGTCTACCTAGGTTTTCCTCCAACAGCCTTTACTTCTCTTTCTTGATTTTAAGCTGAAGTTCCATTTCTTTTTTAATCCAACTGTCTCTCCAATTGTATAATATGAAAGCCTAGGACAAGGGGGACTATTCTTCAGGGTTCTGTAGCTGCCTTTTTTCTCTCTGGTCCCACCAATTCACTGTTGATCAGTGAACAGATTTCTATCTAGGACACAGAAGGAGGAAGGGTTTCAGAGAACATAAGCAGCACCTTCTAGGCTATCATTATGCTTTTCCTACTGGGTTTTTATCACTGTATTATGCTGCATGCTCTGTCTCAGCCAAACAGAACAATTTGTGAGCACATGAGCTGAGATTATGTTTGTATTGTGTATAGCTGCTTGCTTGTTTTGTAACCCAGCAGGACATACACCTAACACTTCAAGCACTGTACACAAATGAAATCTTAGCGAAATTACACTATCATTATGCAGCAAGGGTGCGGGAGGGCATAATTCCCCTTACAATTTACTAAATGTAAAAACATTTTAAAATGATTTCTGAAAAGGTCATAAAAGAGATGGACATTAATGAAATGTAACATAAAGTAATGTAACATAAAGAAAAATGAGTTCTATCCATTTCACATGTTGACTGCTATAGTCATTTGTCAGCTATATCTAAATCTACTGTTATGTTGCTTTTAAAAAAATAATTTATTTTTAGTTTTCAACAATCACTTCCATAAGCTTTTGAGTTTTAAATTTTCTGCTCCTCCCTCCCCACCCCCCTTCTCTCGATGGCATGCAATCTGATAAAGGCTCTACATATACATTCCTATTCAACATATTTGCACATTAGTCACGTTGTAAAGAAGAATTAGAACCAATAGCAGGAACCACAAGAAAGAGGAAACAAAACAAAACAGAAGAAAAAAAAACACAAAAGAGCAAATAGTATGTTTCGATCTGTATTCAAAATCCATACTTCTTTCTCTGGATGTGGATAGCACTTTCCATCATGAGACTTTTGAAGATATCGTAGATCCTTGTATTGCTAAGAAAAGCTAAGTCTATCAAAGTTAGCCATCAAATAATTGTTGCTGTTACTGTGTACAATGTTCTCCTGGTTCTGCTCACTTCACTCAGCATCAGTCCATACAAAGCCTTTCCAGGTTTTTCTGAAGTCTGCCTGCTCATCATTTTTTGTACCACAATAGTGTTTTATTACATTTATATACCACAACTTGTTCAGCCATTCCCCTCAATTTCCAATTCTTTGCCACCACAGAAAGAGATGCTATAAATATTTTTGTACATGTGGGTCCTTTTCCGATGCCCTAGAAATGCCCTAGAAGTGGCACTGCCGGGTCAAAGGGCATTTTGTAGCCCTTTGGACATAGTTCCAAATTGCTCTCCAAAATGGTTGGATCAGTTCACAATTCCACCATGTGTTTCTTTCAATGGAGTGTTAGAGGTGGGGGTGGAGCCATAACTATCAAATTTGGCCTTAAGTGCAAACACTGTCCAAGACAAACACTACCAAGTGGGGCAAGCAGCATGAAATTCATCCTCAAATCTGATTTGCAATTCATGATATGAAAATAATACAAAGATTAAGAAAAATTCAATGGAGTGGGAGGGAGAAATAGTTACAGTGGTTTGGGGTCATGATATCCAAAGTAGGAGCCTAAAAAACCCCAATATGAATGACCCCAAGGGGGTGGTCTGAACTCTGGGCCAGTGTCCAGTGAGTAAGAGCCTGTCCCTCTTCTCTTTTCAGTTTTGATGGGACAGAATAAGCCACATGGGATGAGCAGACAAGGATGGATTGTGATCTGCATCGCAGATCTCATTTACATTATCTTCCCTCTCTCCAACCCCTAATCTCAACTGGCTTCTTCAGAATTTCCCTAGAGCACCATCAAAGGCACCATAGCTCTCTAGTCTCCTATGTTCTTGCTATATTTGCTATCTTTGACTAAAACTATTCTTTTTCAAGTTACCAGTTGGTACCTCCTTTGTCAGATATGCTAGAGTTTTATCAATCTCCATTTTTCTTTGCTGCTGTGCAGTATATGACACTATTGACCACCCTCTCCTCTTGGAAACTTATTCTCTTCTTTTTGGGTTGCTAAAAAATGATATAACTATGTCACCTATAAAAACTCTGTAAAATGAGCTAGAGAAGAAAATGGCAAGCTAGGCCAGTATCTCTGCTAAGAAAACCCAACTGAACAACAACAAACATATATATATATATGTATATGTATTTGTGTATTTATTTACACATTTATATTTATATCTTTGTTATCTTCTCAGCAATGACAACCATTAAAACCAAATATTGGTTACAACCAGAAGTTACAACCAGACCTTCAAATCACAGTATGGCAAAAGTATTAAATCTGTATATCCAATCATATTACTTTCATTAAAACTGCATTTCATTATTTATATTTTAAACATAATTTAATAATTTTTATAAATTTCATTATTTAATATTTCATTGATTACATTTTCAGTGACAGCAAAATACTACTAATGAATAAAAAATATTTTCAAAATGTTATTTCATCTTTACCTCATATTTTAATGACCATTTTGGTTAAGTTTTATAATGTCCTTGACTGTTAGTTTGGTAATACATATGCATAATTTATAAATAAGCAGATATACACATATGGGAGTATGTGCTCAAAAACTTTTTACTTATAAAGTGAGCAATTTTAAAAGCTGGGAGAATAATGCTTAAGGGGGGCATAATTTCACAATCTGGAAGATATCTCAGAAGTCAATTAGTCCAATTTGTATCTTAATAAGAAACCGTTTTCTAACATACCCTTTTGGGTTGGCTACTGGTAGTAGCCAACCAGCCTACCAGTGATAGTGTCTAATGAGGGGGACTCCTCCCTACAAGGCAGCAATTCCACCTTTGATAGATCTAATTTTTAGAAAGTTTTTCCTTACATTGAACCAAGATCTGCCTCTTAGCAGTTCCCACCCATTAGTCCTAGTTCTGCTTCTAGGTGATGAGCAGAACAAAGCTAATCCCTCTTCCATGACAGTCTCTCAATTACTGGGTGACATCTATCAAGTTCCCCCAAATTATCTTTTCTTTAGGCTAAACACCCGGTGATCCTCCCATAGATGGTGCCAAGGTCTCATAATCCTGACTACCATCCAACTGACACTATCAAGGTTATAAATATCCTTCCTAAAATGTGGTGGTGTCCAGACATGGCAGATTATAGCAGGGTCTTCACCTTCTCTGTTTTGGACATTGCCTCCAGTGCAACCAAAGTTGGCATTACTTTTTTAATTGTCATTTCATACTTTTTATCCATATAAAGCTTGCGGACTGCTGATCTGTGGACTACGTATCTTTTTTTCTTGTGAATGATGGTCTAGCCATCACACCCTTCCTATCTTGTCTTTAGGAAGTTGATGTTTTTTTTTTAATCCATGGATAGGCATTAAATTTATTTCCATGGACTCACTGCTCCCCAGTTCAAACTGTATTTTCCTGCCCAGCCCCTAGGTTTGTGGGTTACTCTGTGGAATTTTGGCATCGATCTCTGGATTGGCTTACCCGGTTTGTTTCCTGGTACGTTGCGATTTTGTCCTACAGCAGCAGAGGCGGGGTGGGAGGGTGCAGGAGCCTTCTTATCTTGCGCTTGGGAGTTGTCAGATGCTACAAAGATAGGCAGGCAAAAAGGAGACATGTTTAGTCCCTTACTATAGAAACACTTCCATTTTAGAGTTTGGTCAGGTTAATACCCTACTTTTCCAAATAATTATGCAATGACTCTACAGAAGTAGTGTGTCTTCTGAAACAAATATGGTGGCTTTTTTTTTTCCTTCAGGAAAACATTTGCTTTCCCTCGGTTTCACATTGATGTTACCTTACCTTAATTAGGCCCTCACTTCAGCAAGATTTTAACTACTTCCTAAATGATTCACTATTCCACTGTGCATGGAAACCATTCTATACCTTCCCTTCATTCCTCAAACCTCTCAAAAGTCAGTCAGTTGGTATATAGTTTGTAAATATTTGTCTGCTTATTGACTTCCTCTATTAGATTGTAAGCTCCTTGAAGGCAGGGACAATCCTTTGCCTTTTTGTATCTCCAGGACTTAGCATGATGCCTGGCACATAAAAGGTACTTAATAAATGCTTATTGACCAACAATGAAGTGACCTTCTCTCGGCCAAGGCCAACCCCTTTACCTGTGCTCTTGATCCCATCCCTTCCTTTCTTCTCCAGTAGATTATCTCTTAATCACACTCACTCTCTCTTTAATCAAAATACTAGTTCCTTTCTGACTGACTACAAACTCACGTTTCCTTCATCCTTATAAAACCTTCATGAGACCATTATCCTCTCAATTATAATGCTATATTTCGCCTCCATTTTCACCCACACTTGTAGATAGGTGTCCCCAGCCAAAAAAAGCCATTATTGCCACCACACCTGCCAAGAAAGCAGCAATGACTCCTGGGAAGAAGGCAGTTGTGGCCCCTGCCAAGAAAGTGGTGATCCCAGCCAAAGTTGTCATTATACCAGACAGGAAGGAAGCCACTCCAGCTAAAGCAGCAGCCCCTCTGTCCAAAGGGGCAAAAAAAATGGGAAGCATGCCAAGAAAGAGGGCGGCCAATCTGAAGAAGACAGTGAAGACGCGGAGGATGAAGAATCTGAACTACCCAAAAGCACAAAAACGGAAGCAGCTCCAGTCAAACAATACTCTGAGGAAGGAGAGGACAAGGATGAGGTAGAAGGTGATAGTGATGAGAATGACGATGAGAATGACTGTAAAGAAGCAGCTATGAATACCATACCTTCCAAAAGGAAGGCTGTTTCTATGAATGCTGGGAAAGCCAAGAAATCAGAGAAGGAGGAGACAAAGATGAAGAGGAGGAGAGGGGAGATGTGGTGGAAGAAGAGAAACTGCCCATCAGAGAACCACTAGGAAGGAAGAAAAAGGAAACAGGCAAACAGAAAGCTCCTAAAGCCAAGAAACGGAAATCAGAAGCTGAAGCACCTACACATATCAGTCTTTTCACTGGTAATCTGAACTTCAACAAAGCTGCTTCTGGGCTAAAAACTGGCATCATGGACTTATTTGCCCCCTCCCCCCATGACCTTACAGTTGTGGACATCCAAATTTGGTACCACCAGGAAGTTTGGCTATCCAGAATTTAAGCCAGCTGAAGACGTGGAAAAGGCTTTGGAACTCAATAGCTCCAACGTCTTTGGCTCTAAAGTAAAACTAGAAAAGGTAAAAGAAAACAAAAGATTGAGATGAAGGATGCTCATCAAGAATATGCCTTATAAAGTAACTCAGGAGGAAATCAAGAAGTGTTTGAAGACACAATTGAGGTTAGGCTCATCCGCCCCAAGGATGGGATCCCCAAAGGAATCACCTACATGGAAATTTAAGACAGAAGCAGATGTGGACAAAGCCATGGAAGACAAACAGGGAACTGAGACTGGTGGTTGGGCACTCATTTTGGACTACACAAGGGGGAAAAATAAAAGACAAGAATTTGAGAGGTGGGAAGAATAATTCCTGGAATGAGAATAGTAGCAAGCCAGCAGACTCACAGACATTGGTGCCAAATAACTTTGCCTGCAATGCCCATGAAGAAAGTCTGCAAGAGGTGTTTGCGAAGGTGATGTCAGTCAGCTTGCTCCACGGCTGACCTAAAAGAGGGTACACGCTCATTGAATTGGCCTCTGCAGAAGTTGCAAAGGAAGCTAGAATTCTTGTATCAAGACAGAAATTGAAAGCAGAGCAATCAGGCTGGAGCTTAAGAGCCAGAAAACAAGTCCTACAAAACTTTGTTCATCAAAGGTCTATAAAAAGACACAACAGAAGAAGCATTGAGAGATTCATTTCATAGCTCAGTAGGTGCCAGGATATTCACAGAAAGGGAGACAGGGTTGTCTAAAGGGTTTGGTTTTGTGGACTTCAACTAAGAAGAAAATGCTAAATCTATGAAAGAGGCCATTGGAAGATGGGGAGATTGGTGGAAACAAAGTTACTCTGAACTGGGCCAAGCCCAGTGGCAGCCATGGTGGCTTCAGTGGCTAAGGAGGCAGAAGAGGAGGCCAAGGGGACTTTGGTGGCAGAGGCTGAGGAAACTTTAGAGGTCAGGGTAGTTTCTGAGCAGATGGAGGAGGAAATGGAGGAGAAGGAGGAAGAAACAATAAGCCACAAAGAAAGAAAACAAAGTTTGAAAAACTTCTCCACCTCCAATCTGAACAGATTTTGAGGGGTTATTCTGTCATCTGGTCAATGACAGAGCCTTCTAAGAACACCCCAGGACAAATATGCAGGCCAGAGTCTTCTTGGAAAAACTTGGATGACATTTCAGCGGAGAGAGCATGTTGGTTTTGACTAGATGGATGTTTCATGTAAACTTTTTGAAGAGACAGGTGATGGATATAGGAGTTCACCTTTTTATCGGTGAGCTATCTTAAGTTTATAATGTTATACCCCATGTATAAAACCATTCCCCCTCTACAAATATCTATAGTCATTTTTTTTGTTTTGTTTTGTTTTTTGTTTTGGCTAGGCACTAGGGTTAAGTGACTTGCCCAGGGTCATACAGCAAGTAAGTGTCAAGTGTCTGAGGCCACATTTGAACTCAGGTCCTCCCGACTCCAGGGCTGGTGCTCTACCCACTGTGCCACCTAGCTGCCCCTATAGTCATTTTTTGTTTTATTTTTATTCTTTTTTTTTTTTGGCCGTAAAGAAAAAAGGCAAATGTTTTCTCATGGTTTCTGCGTCAGCAGCTTGTCTTAGGATATGTTAAAAGAGCCTAGCCTTGTGACAGAAAAAAAAAACACATGTCCTGTGGACATCTCAAACTCAGCGTCTAAAACCAAACCCATCCCCTAAACCCATTCTTCCGCCAAAATGCACCATATCTTTCCAGTCTCCTATGTTCACAAGCACATTGTTCACAACCTCATCACCTCTTGCCTGGGCTACTTCAATGGCCTACCAATGGGTCCCTCTTTTCTCAAGTCTCTCCCCCATTCTAATCCATCTTTCATATAACTGCAAATGTGATTTTCCTTAATCATAAAACTATGTCACTCTCCAACTCAACAAATTCCAAAGACTCCCTTTTGCCTGTTATATAGCACACTGCAGATGCTTAATAAATGCTTGCTGACTGACATAAAAGATAAATTCTTCTGTTTGGCTCTTATGGCCCTTTTCACCACGTGGTCCTGACCTTATTTTCTAGCCTCATTATGCAACACTCCTCATCTTCCCCTTTATGATTCAGACAAACTACTCTTCTCATTCCTCAAACATCCACTTCCCATCTCTGTGTCTTTATCCTGGCCAGCTCTCATGCACTACTTCCTTACCTCCATCTTGAAGAATTCCTTACTTCCTTCAAGAAAAGGCTCAAGCACTATCTTCTACATGAAGCCTTCCTTGATTCCAGCTGCTAGCGTGCTCAATTACCATATGTTCATTTTGTATATACTGACATGTTGTTTCCCCATGAATTAATGCAAGCTCCTTTAAAGCAAGACTATCATTATTTTCTTTATATTTTCTCCAGCACCTAGGACAGTGTTTGGCAGGTAATGTGCGGCTAAGAAATGCTTGTTTATTGATCAGTTGATCTTTACATTGCTAACTGGTACCAAATTCCTCTTTTGCTCCTCAGACTAACTCTATTCTTTATTATTAAGCATGATCCTTTACCTTTAACATAATTTCCCTTAGTCATTAAATCTATAGACTATATAGAACCCTAACCTGCTAGGTGGCATGCGAAATAAAGTGCTAGGCTTAGAATCAGAAAGAACTGAGTTCAGATTCTGTCTTAGCCACTTATTAGCTGTGGGACTCCGGGCAAGTCACTTAATTTCAATTTCCTCACCCATAAAATGAAGATGGGTAGACCCAGTACCTTCAAAGATCCCTTTCTGTGATATATATATATATATATATGTGTGTGTGTGTGTGTGTGTATGTGTATGTGTATGTGTATGTATATGTATACATATATTCTGTGATATATATATCGCCTATGATTCTTGCTTTTTCAGTTAGGATTCATACTGGGACACAGTCTGAATTGTGAACTGCCTAAAAAATTGTAATGTGGAATAAGGCCAACATAGATTAAAAAATCTATGGTTGTTAAAATATTGTCTTCAAGCATTTGCTTTAACATCCCATATTTGCTGATTCTTTGTGCCACAACTGCTAATGAATTCCCAAACTGATTGCTTCAAGTTTCATCTGCTTTTGATTCCCCTGTCTGAGGAGCAAAGAAGAACATGTTAATAAACAAAGAAATGGTCAAGGGGTGAGAGGGGAAGATGAGGAAAAGCAAAAGTCCTAGATGAGTGGTATTCAATAGGATTTTTTTGCTTGCCAAAACAGCAGCCGACAGTTTACCAAAGTAAAGGTCACCCTGGCAGCTAGGTGGCATAGTCCTGGAGTCAGGAAGACTCATCTTTGTGAGTTCAAATCCAGCCTCAGACACTTACTAGTTGTGTGACTTTGGGTAAGTCACTTAATCCTGTTTGCCTCAGTTTCCTCATCTGTACAAATGAGCTGGAGAAGGAAATGGCAAACTACTGCAGTATCTTTGCTAAGAAAACCCCAAATGGGATCACAAAGAGTAAGACATTACTGAAATGACTGAACAACAACAACAAAGATTTTCATTCTGAACATAGTTGGGGGCAATATTGAGAATGAGGCTAATAAAATTAGGAAGTGCCCCATCTATTTGTGACACTACATTAGAAGAGAAAAGCTAAAAAGTGTAGAGAATATCAAAATATATTTGAACAGTGTCATTAGTTAGCTGCCAACACTCAATCTCCCTAGCCAACAACTCTGGCCTAGATAACCCACCAACTATGAAGTCAACAAATTCAATAATCCAATAATTTAAACACTAATTGTGTACAGAGTCCTGTGATAGCTGCATATGGAGATGTCAACTTGTGATAAGAGATCTTCCTTGTCCTCATGGAGCTCATCAGCTAGGCAGTCCCTAATAAAATTGTGAGTTGACTATATTTGGAAGTATTATTTCTATTTTCAAATTAAAAAAAAACCCTTTCCCCGCATTCGCCTGATTAACCTTATAAAACGACTATTGTTGGGGCAGCTAGGTGGCACAGTGGATAGAGCACTGGCTCTGAAGTCAGGAGGACCTGAGTTCAAATCTGGCCTCTGACCAAACACTTAATACTAGCTGTGTGACCCTGGGCAAGTCACTTAACCCCAATTGCCTAAAAAAAAAATAAAAAGACTATTGTCATTAGACACATGTGTACATGTGTATGTAAAATCATTCTATACATTATAATGGATTTGCAGTTTCATGTACAATCATTTTTCTTCGTTATACGACGTTATGAAAATGCTTGTTTTATTCGCATAAATTAAAAATGAAATAAAAAGACTAGAGAAAAGTTCAGATTTAAAAAGCAGAGGGCAATAAAATTCAGACAGTACCCAGAAATGTAAAGAACTTCAAGTACAAACATTTCAGGTTCTACACGGTAGCCACTGCCTGAACAATGTACAATAAAACCTTAATTTAGAAAATGTGATATTCTGGATCTTTTTTTCGGGGGAGAGTTGGGTGGGTTTGGGATCATGAGATCACAGACATAAAATTGAAAGGGGACTTGATCATTTAGTCCTTCCTCTACCTTTTACAGATGAGGAAACTAAGTCCCCCAAAGATACAGCTTGTCCCAGATCACAAAAGAAGGAGGAGGTAGATCAGGGACTCCAATATAGATCCTAGCACTCTTTCCTCTGTGTTATGATGCTTGTATATTCTAATTAGAAAACCCCTTTAAAAAAGATCTTTATGAAATATATTAATTCCCTCTCCTGCCTTGGAAAAAGCAAAATATATTTGTAGCTAGGTTTATAACCATTCCTCTTGAGGCATGAGTTCAAGACTGCACTTATGCTACCCAACAGGTCAAGAGGCAGAGTGATGATGACTCAGAGCAGAAATGAGTAATTTTTCCATTTTACTAATTTTTAATAATCATATTACAGGTCATATTCCTAGATCTATATAACAGCCCAGGGTCAGCATCTCCCACCCAGGAAGAGCTTAGGGCAGTGATCCAATGGGGTAGGCTACTCATGTGTAGCCTGAGTAGCCTTTGAAAGCAGAGAGATGTAATGCATTTGTTGGGAAAATCTTCAAATAAACATGAAATACCTCCTTCTCCAGCCAGCTGGTAGCCTGGCCACCACTGGCTGGTGGCCAAAATACAGATTATAATCCCTAGCTGGTTAATTAAGTGACAGCCTGCTTCTCTGTTGGTTTCAGAAAGGAGAGGAAAGAGTCAAGAGTGAATAGGTATAGCTATACATCAAGCATACTTTTAAACACACCTGCCATACAGTGACATAATGTTTAATCTTTCTCTGGTGACTAAGGATCCATAAATGTTTCAGTGCCACAAATCAGAATGGTTGCTACACAGTACTGTGGACATAGAAGATGTAGGGGAATGTAGAAAGTTAAAGGATCACAAGATTTAAAGCTTTTCCAGTCTTCCTCTCCCCCACCTCCCATTTTGCAGATGACAAAAGAGTAGAAAAATGACTTGCCCAGAATCACAGAAGAAGTAAAGTAACAGTGTCAGGATTCAGCAAAGGCCCTATGACATCAAATTCAGTGCTTTCCCCACTATATCATACTATCCCAGTCTCTCTTTCATCAAGTGCAAAGTGGTTTTGTTTGTTTAAATTAAATAAATCCTTGCTACTGACTTATTTTGTGGTCATTTGTTTCTTTCATTCCCAAAGCATGTGCAGGGATGGGGAAATTCAATTAATTGAATATTCTAGTTAGTTGGATTCTGGCCTAGTGGAATTTTACTGTAATTGGATTCATTTGGCCAGATCACTATTCTCATCTCAGTCGTGTCCTATAAATCATGTAGGTTAGGAGAAATGGTTTATTTGGCTTACCAGAATGCATTTCTAGGTCAGAATGCCCACTGATGGATGTTCATAACAAGAAAACTTGAAAAAAAAACCCAAACTATTTTTGAATGTTTCTATGACCTTGTACAACTGATATCCTGAGTCGTTCAAATAAATAAAAAATAAAGCAGAAAAATCATTGGCATGCTTCTGTAGTTCAAGTTTAATTTATTATTAATGACTCACAGACTTCCTTTTCTACGGACTAAATTTTGTAGGAACATTTTCAATTTTTGTATCAATCACCAGATTGTGTAATCAGTCCTCAGAGCTTATGTTTCTTTATTCCTTAAAATTTCCTGTCCCTGATTCCTTCCGCTCTGGATACACTCAATAATACCATAGAAGAAGCAGATATCTACCAGCAAATTTTCAGCTCCAAAGACCACTTTTTTCTCTTTTTCTGTCCTCCCCTTCGCTCCCTACTTTCTGTACTCAGTCTCAGCAAAACTGCAAAGCAGGAAAAGTTGGATTTGTATGTCCTTTTATTTACACTAAGGTATTTCCACCCTAGGAAATCTTCATGCTGCCTGCTAGTTTCTCAGGCCATAGCTACACAACATGCATGAAGGTGAAAGGAGGGACAGTTGCTGACATTACTTTTTATAAGTGCACTGATTTTGAATGGCAGAAAATTCTATTCTCTGTGAGTATTTTTTCTTTGGGCGGGGGGAATGAGTCAATTCATGTGGGTTACAATGAAGAATCTAAAAAACTAGACAGAATCCAATTTCCTATGTCAGGGTCATTCAATTTTCAGGAGGGGGACATTCAATTTTCAAACCTTGCCTAGCACTAGAATTTGGTCCTGGGTATACTTAGGGTCCCCTCTGCAGTGCCCCCACCCCAGCTTGCTTCCTACTCTTTTTTTTTTTTAAGTTTTAGGCAATTGGGGTTAAGTGACTTGCCCAGAGTCACACAGCTAGTAAATGTCAAGTATTTGGTCTGAGGCCACATTTGAACTCAGGTCTTCCTGACTCCAGGGCCAGTGTTCTACTCATTGTGCCACCTAGCTGCCATTCCTTCCCACTCTTCCTCCTTCCGTTTGCTGATGCATTTCATTCATTCAAGTATTTATTTACTTACCCTACTCTCTATATAAATTTGTTTATCAATCTGATGTCTTCATTCCTTCATGGGGCTAGTTTCTTGCTTTTTTAAAAAATTAATTTATTTATTTTTAGTTTTCAACAATCACTTTCATCACCTTTAGAATTTTAATTTTCTCCCCCTCCTTCTCCAAGACAGGGCATGCAATCCGATGTTTCTTGCTTTTCAATTGGAAAATTGAGACCATGTTAATAGAATAACAGAAAATATGTTGTATTGTTACTTACATTTGCAAAAGGGCCTTCTCAAGACAGTACTATAACTACAAGGAATAATACAAAAGATAAGACTATTAGCCACTGTGTCAGATAAAATGAGGAAAGGTGGTTGACTATTCGACCTGCACACAGAGCTGTCTTTTTTCAATGACATTTTAGGTCACTATGTTTCAGTCATCATTTTGTCAAAACTTTAAAAAAATTATTTAAAATTCTTCTTAGGAAGTCTGAACTCAACTGTGCCGCCATGATCTTGTTAGAAATAATAATTTGTTGTTTTTCGGAGAGTTCAGATAATCTCACTGTTTGAGAGCCAAATGACAACAAATATCCCTCTCTTAAATGTACAAAGTTCTACAAAGCTTTTAAGTTCTAGACTATTGGGCCTAGAACTGGAAACATCCTCTTTAAACTTTTAAACTCCTTCAAGAAGCTTTCTAGTATTATTTCTATGAACATCCTCTGACACTTTTTCTTGAGGAAACAAAAAGTCCCTGAGCTATATATATATATCCTATGATTCTCACGCAACTTGTTGAGTGCTATAAAATCTTCATTCATCTCCTGGCTAGCTCAATACTTTATTCCATTATGTCCTATCTGAGGTTATAGGGTGAAAGAAAAAAAGACACAAGCAAACAAGCAACTTTGTGGTTTCCATCTTCTTTGCTTCTCATCCCTTCTTTTTCTTTCACCCTATTGTGTCTATGCCTCTCCATTTTCCTTGTGCATCTCTCCCTCCATATTGTTAGTCTATGTTGTACATACGTGTTTTTCTCTTTTTCACTCTCCCCCATTCCCTCTGCCTCCTTGTTCTCTAACTCTTGCTCACATACTTGAAGAAAAGAATATTAGGAACCTCCACTTAAATATAAAAACTGCGATGACAAATATCCAAATGCTGTGGAAGTGGATATAATTCTCTATAATTAAGACTGCCTAGTTGTCACTGACACTCCAACTTACTGAAAATTTATCTTTCTCACAGTTTTCCTATTAAGATTATGAGGATTCACCATCCTTCCTTCCATCCCTGGCCATGAAGACTGTATTTCCATCAGCTGTGAAATCTTGTCTCTCCAAATAGTCAAAACAATCAGTTGATTCAAATAAAGGACTTATCAATTGCATCAAAATGGTTGCTCCAGTAGCTCTATGGAGGAACAGTCTTAGGTCTCAGAGGGTTTAAATCAGATGGGTCAGTGTTCTGATTTGCTACCTTGATTGATAATGGTTACAGTGGGATCTTATGTGAAAACAGGCTGGGCTCAGGTACTGGGGCAGTGGCAAGAGCATACTTTTGAACTTTTCCTTCCTTTTTAGGAGTAGGTTGCAGGACTACAACCATGTTACAAATAGGTTGTTTAACCAAGAGAACCTGAGCTGCCTTCAGTCTACATCAGTCCATCCTAGACCTAGGCTCAGTGACTCCAAATTCAGTGATTTTTTGTCATTGCATCAATAAAGTTTAAATGCCTTTGTTTGGCATCTCTGGTCCTACATAATCCAGATCCAAGCCAACTTTCTGGACTTGTCCCTTCCTATTCCCCTAAATGTACCATGTGTCCCAGTCAATTAGGTCACTGGCTATTTCTTCAATATGCCTCTGGATTTCCCTACAATTTTTTTCTCTCTTATGCTATCTCATAGGTTTAAAAAACATTATTTATTTTTAATTTATGGAATAAAACAAACATTTCCATAATATAGTATAATAAAAAAAGATGTTTATAGGGCAGCTAGGTGGCACAGTAGATAGAGCACTGGCCCTGGAGTTAGGAGGACCTGAGTTCAAATCCGGCCTCAGACACAAAACACTTACTAGCTGTATGACTCTGGGCAAGTCACTCAACCCCAATTGCCTTGCCAAGAAAAAAAAAAAAAAAAGATTGCACGTGAAATTGCAAATCTACTATGTGCAGCTTGCTATTGCCATAGGTCTTTGGGGCCTTCTTCCTTTCTCATCATCCCCAGCATGTTTCAAGGCCCTCCCCAAAACCTGTACCTTAAGGAAAGCTTCTCTCCTCTTCCCAATCATATGGAATGTGTGTCCCCATAAAGTTGCACAACACATTTTAGTACCTCTTAGAAAGCATATATATTCTGGTATATGTTCTAGCTATTTATATACATATTAATTAATTAATTACAGAACAGCTAGGCAGTAAAGTAGATAGAGTGCTGGGCCTGGAGTCAGGAAGACTCATCTTCCTGAGTTCAAATCTGGCCTCAGACATTTACTAGCTGTGTGACCCTGGATAAGTCACTTAACCCCGTTTACCTCAGTTTCCTCATCTGTAAAATGAGCTGGAGAAGGAAATAGCAAACCACTCCAGTATCTTTGCTAAGAAAACTCCAAACTCACAAACAACTGAACATGACTGAAAACGAGTGAACAACTCTGTCCTGTTGAATTATGAGTTCCTTGAACAGGTAGGTCTTGTTCATTTTTTTTTTTATTTCCATTAAAACCATGCCTTGCAATAAATTTGCTGAACTGAACTGGTCATATTCCTCGATAAACCTCTTCAAGTTCAGGCACTGTTTCATATAGGTTCGGTATTCCTTCAAAGCTTAGCTCAAGCTCTGTGTCCTTCAAGAGGCCCTTCCTGATCCTTTCCAGCTCCTATTGTCTCCTTCCTGCCTTGAATTACCTTATATATGCTTTGTGTGTGTGTGTGTGTGTACGTACATATATATATGTATGTACATTACATACATATGTTGTTAATCCAATAAAATGCAAGCTCCTTAAGGGCAGGGACTGTTTCATTTTTGTCTTTGTATCTATAGTGTCTAGCATATTTCTTGGCACGTAGAAAGTGCTTAATGCTTGTTGATTATTACCCTCATTGCACCTAACGTATCACACAGTAGGCATACAGGGTTTGTTCACTCAAATGGCCAGCACACAACAGCACCCCACAAATGCAACAATAACCCAAAAGTAGTATTAACAGTTTCAACAAGTAAAATCCTGTGCTGAATGAAATTTCTGCCTCATTTGTTTCAATGAAACTTTGAAAATGGGGCAGAACAGAAGGACAGCTTAATAATAATATGGTAGCTTGCACATTTTATGTGAGGTTCATGAACTGTGTGAGTCAACCTCATAGTCAATCTGCTATAAATTTTTGTTCAAGTAAACATTATTTTTCTTGGAACACAATCTTACAATCTATAGGAGTGAAAAGATTTGCCATAGATTCCAGCATCATTTATTCAACAGGAAGGAGATGGTGTCTTCACTGAGAAGTCTCCCCAATGGAAGATACCGTATGCTACAGAGAATCTCACATGGTCTACTCCCTGCCTTGGGCAGCGGTTCTGGGCACATTTCACTAGTCAATCTCTGTAACCATCAAGAAAAGCACTCTAGAAACCCAGAAGCCTCAGGTCTTATCCTCTGTTGCTAAGTGCAAAATCACTCTCTGCTTCAATTTATCCATTGGCAAAGGGCAAAGCTCCCTGCTTGCTGGAAGCCCAGTAGAATCAGAGAATGGCTTTGAATAACCTTTTGCAATGAAAAGTTTTGTTTTTTTTTTAAATAAAAAGACACTTCATCTTTGGGGAGGAGAAGTTTCAAAAAGGACAAAAAGATGTCCAATAAATCAGTTACAAAGTGGTTCCAGCAGCATAGGAATGAAAATACATTGGGTATGTTAATGGATGGAATAATCCCTCTAGGAGAAACAACTTGGAAAAATAAAATAATATGGTGTAATGCTTGGGGACAGGAAAGAAAGACAAAAATTGACTGAATCTACAAAATTCACCTAATTTTTCTATCTTCTGCATCAGCCAGATTATTCCAAACAAATAAGGGGTAAAACTGTGGACTTATGTGGCGGTGGAACCATGACCCCCAGAAAGAGAATGAGAAGGAAAAGAAAAAAGAATCGGAAGAATGGAAAGAGAAATGGAAGGGAGAGACTACAGAGAGAAGGGGTCGAATATGTCAATATTTTGGAGGTCACTTTGCCAAGGAAGAAGGGTGAAATCCAAGTCTGTCTTGTCCAGTTGAAGATCTTCATTTTAATAGACCACCACAGGAAAGCAGCAAAGCCCCTATTCCAGCTTATAATGCAACTCTGGAACCTGAGCCATGTGAATGAAATAAATGTGAAGAACTACACAGAGTAGAATCAAAGAGAAATGATAGAATCTCAGCCATTAAATTTACCTTTCTACCACTAGCCCAAATTCCCTCCCATTCAGAAACGGTACAAGTTCTACCTGAGTTCTCATTCATAGCAACAAGCAATCCTTCATTTAACACCTCATTACCCATGATTACTTGGTGAGAAAACAGAATCCAGTACAACCATGGGATGAAGGCACTCACAGCTTTTCCCTCAGCCTGCTGATTGAAACAATTCAATTCAGATCTACTCTGGCCATGTATTTGTAGATGCTCTGCTTAAGTGAGCAGCAGAAATGTATTACTTGGTGACTGTAACAGAGCAGCCTGGAAGCTGGAAGGAACACGCTGACATTTTCAGAAAGACTTTCTCAAGGCCCAGACAATGCATTTCCCGCCCCCCCCCCCCATCTCACTTGGAGCATGTGTTCTAATTTCTCTATCTCATCATAATTCAGAAATAATTTATGACACTTTAATGGAGAAGAATGTTTAGCTAAGAGATATAGAAATGAGTTCACTGGTAAAAGAATGCCAACATGGCACCAACACATTGATTTTAAAAATAAGACTCAAAGCAATTTATAGTCGAGTTAAGTCACAGGAGCCAGATTCTGCCACAGACGCCACTTCCCATTGCTGGGACTCAGTAAGGCATGAAAAACTGAGCGGTGCTTTGCTATTGAGCACGTCTAGACATGAGGCAGCAAAAAACTGATCCAATCATAACTTTTTCAGGAAGATTTATTTTTTTGCTATTGATTTCAACAGAGGCCAGACTGGTCCAAACAATAATAATAGCTCATATTAATGTGGTGTTTTAAAGGGAACAAGGTACTTTTCTCATTACCCTTTGAGGCAGTTATTATTATCCCCCTTTTATACATAAAGAAACACTCAGTGACATGACTAATCCAGGGTCTCCTAGCTAGTAAGTTTCAGAATCAGGATTTGAACTCTGAGAAGGGGTAATGTGGCAAAACAGAAGGAGCCTCAGTTTTGGCATGAGGGAACCTAGGTTCAAATCCTGCCTCTTACTATCTATGTGACCTAGGGCAACTTACTTAACCTCTAGGTACCTCAGTTTTCTCATCTGTAATATTTTTTCTCATCTGTAATAGTTTATGAGGCAGGTGGGTGGGAAGAGATGACTGCCAAAGTTGCTTCCAGATCTAAATCTCTTATCTTAGGATCCCAGGGCCCCTGACTATAAGCCTCAAGCGTCTTCTACTGCATCTTGTTAACCCAGAACTCAGGCCTACTGATACTTAGGTTGTAATAGGGGAAAAAATGGAAAAACTTGTAGTTGGAAATTCTCTCTCCCCAACTACCCCATGGATAGGTATTTGTGGTTTTAAACAGTTAGCAACTGAGATACAATAAAAGACTTTGAGCTTAAATAGCCTTATTTGTTCAGATTACTGAATTGGAATCCAGTCTCCTTGCTGCTCAGGCTTAGCTAAGGTACACAAGAGACCTATGACATTAGCATTTCTATGCGTGGTTATTTTGGGGCACTTTAGGTTGTTGGAAAACAAATGCTTAAAAAAGGTTTTATACATACATACATATTGAATTAAGTCTATGTGTATTTAAAATTCGTCCAAATGAATATTTAGTGGATATGCAACTTTTTCCAAAGAAGTTATGACCAGATCTGTTCCCACTCTTTCATCCTTTATTAAGAGGATTTATGCTTACCTAGGCAAGCCAGCTTTGGTGAAGTAGCACAGCACCCTGAGGGACAGGCAGGAGGCAGCCTGGACGAGGCAACTGAAATTAACACTACCACACTGACTGTTATCTCCCCTCAGATCCTGATGGAGACAGCCTAGGACCCTGGTTGGGAATAATGTCCCCCAAATTCCCAGCCCTGCTACCATACCAGTCCCCATAGCCCCTCATCTTGTAGGGAGGAATCCTTATGGAAAACAGACCCATCTTCCTCATCAGCAGCAGCAATAACTGCTCACTAAGTGTCACCAACAGGCTGGCAGATAGATACAGGAGCCTAGGAGTGGCAGCAACTTCCAGCCCTCACAGCCATCATCCAGGAACTGGAGAGAAAGGCCCAACTGTCAACCAAATATTGTGTGTGTACACATACACATACACACACACACACACACACACACACACCCACCCACCCCTGAAGCTGCAAGGCGCTGTGGGGGAGAAATGGGAGTCAGAGTGTGTCAGGCACCACCACCTTGACCCCCATCTCTTATGAGTCCTTGACGGAGATAGCCCAGGATCCTGAACCCATAAGCCTTTGGAATAGCAATACTTCCAGGGCAGTGTCCTCACTTATCATTCTGGGAAGCAGCTCCTACGAAGGGTCAGCGTGGTAACTGCTCTTACAAGTGCTACAGCTACAGCAACTGGAGACCTAGAAAATAAAGTTCTTGCCACCACACTGTCAAATGGTTCAACATCAGAAACTGAAAAGATCTTATTAGTGGAAATGCCATTAAAGGGGCATTACCAATCCCATTGCCACTGCATCCTAAGAACCATAGGACCTTTCCATCTGACTTGTAGTTGAAACCTCTGTTGTGTGTTGTCTCCTGATTAGAATGAGCTTCACAAAAGCAGAAATTGCCTTATTTTTCTATTTTTAGCATGATATTTTGCACATAGTTAAGTATTTAATAAATACTGTATTCCTTCATTTAAATGTTTGATCCTGATGGGGATGATTTTTTTTTAAAACAGCAGAGTTAGAAATATGTATATCCTTCTTCAGTTCAGCAAACACTGTCAAAAACTTTTCATAAATAAAGTAACAGAGGCAGCTCTGTTCCAAAGCATCAGCCTTGGAATCAGGAAGACCTAAGTTCAAATACTGCCTCAGACACTTACAAGCTGGGCAAGTCACTTAACCCTGATTGCCTTAAAAAAAAAAAAAATTAAAAAAAAAATAAAGGAACAGATCCTCAAGCCAAAGGCATCAAACATGAGGCACTAGAGACGGAAGTCAAGTTAGAGTGATATAACGTATCTTTCATTTATGAACCTTCACACAGCCATTCCTCCTACTCCTGGAATTTACTCCCTCCTAATCTCTGATTTATAATCTCTGGTTTCCTTTAGAACTCCACCTTCCACATGAAGCCTTTCCTGATTTCCTCCTCTAAGTTACCTTGTAACTTTTTCATATATACATTTTGTGGTTGTTCAGTTCTTTTTCAGTCATGTCCTACTTTTCATGACCCCATGTGGGGTTTTCTTGGCAAAGATATTGAAGTGGTTTGTCATTTCCTTCTGTAGCTCATTTTACAGATGAGTAACCTGAGGCAAACAGGGTTAAGTGACTTGTCCAGGGTCACACAGCTAGTAGGTATCTGAGGTCAGATTTGAACTCATGAAGAAGAATCTTCCTGACTCCAGGCTTAGCACTGAGCCACCTATATATAAGAATAAATACATATATATTTAGTCAGTTCTGCTGTAACCCAATACATACTTTTCCCAAAAGCATTGTGCTATGCAAAATCACAAATAAAAACCACCAAGCTTATGGGAAAAATAGAGTGGGACACAAAGCTCAAAAACTATGTATCGTACACACAGATAGGACCCCTAATAAAAATGGCAGCACCATTTTATAAATGTTAAATGGTTAAGACATACATACATATTACAATAAATAATAGTAGGCTGGGCTGCTGCTCAGCTTATACCCCAGTTCCCATAGCCTGGGCTGGGAAAGTCTCCCATAAGTTGGGCAGACTCCAAACTCTGAAGGCCACAGCAAAAGGTGTGATGGTGGTAAAGGTAGTGGTAGGTTAGACCATCTCTCCTCTACCCACAGCATCAGAAGATATACAATACAACGCTATATACAATATATGAATACAATATACAATATACAATACACTACTGCATCAGCAGATATACAATAAACATGACACTTTGCCCTGACAAAGACCTGGCATTTACTGGTGGAAAGGGGCATTGGGAGGGTTGGCAGCTTGTGGGTGTGAAGTAGTGCAGTGTTCTGAGTCCTCTTCCTTTTCCCCTCTGAAGAAACTGAGCAGAAGGAAGCTCAAAATGTTAGTTCTGCTCAAAATTCCCTAATGTATCAATCGAAATTTCTATGTCAAAATATGAGTTATAGCAGAACTGACTGTATATACATACATATACATGCTTGTATGCATACACAGGTGTATATATACTATTTCTCCCCAACAGAATGTAAGCACTTTGAAGGCAGTGCCTGTTTCTTTTTGTCTCTGTATCCCTAACACCTGCCACAGCGTGACAGTGCTGGTTACATAGCAGGCACTTAGGAAATGCTTGTTGAACTGATAACACTGTAAAATACCTATAATGACTTTACTTGTTAAAGTTCTTTGCTTCCCTGCTGGCAATATGTGGCTAGATGCCAGAACCAAGAAAGAATAAAGACAGGGTATTGCATAAACAATATGATAAAAAAAAAGGAAATGCTCTTATTTTTTTTTCCACAGTTGCTGAAATTGGCCTCCTAATTCCTGTGTACACAGAACTGGTCCTGGTGTCACTTCCCAAGAGACTGGTCAATGTCGGGCTTGCATGGGGCAGAAAAGGAAGATCACATTGTATGCTGCTCTGGGAATGTTTTAAAAATCATATCCAGCAGAATAAAAAAAAATTTGTAGTTTCAAGGCTGGGTGCTTCTGTCCAACATTGCTGGCTCCATTTCCTTCCTCCAAATCTCAGGATTTAGCAAGTCTCTGAATAAAAACAATAAGAATCCATAATACTTGGGAAAATGCGTGTAGGCACAGAAAACTTCTCGAATGTCACTGAAAGCCAGAAAAGGTGCTAAGCAAGTTTTTTTGGGGGGAGGGGTGACACCACACTATCCATCCTTTTCTTAGATTGTTTTATGTGCCAATCCTACTATAGGGATAAGTACTGGACCAGTGATTTCATTGGTATAGGGAACTTCTTTTTTATTTTATTTTTTTGGTGAGGCGATTGGGGTTAAGTGACTTGCCCAAGGTCACACAGCTAGTAAGTGTTAAGTGTCTGAGGCTGGATTTGAACTCAGGTCCTCCTGACTCCAAGGCCAGAGCTCTATTCACTGCGCCACCTAGCTGCCCCTATAGGGAACTTCTTATGAAGAAACTTCCTTTGCCAATGCAGATCACCGCCTGCCATGTAACTTAAGAGTTGCCTATCCCTGAGGAGGTTAACTGACTTCTCCAACTCACACAGCCAGGATGTATCAGAGATGAGACTTGAACCCAGGTTCTTCCTGATTTCAGGGCCAGCTTACTATTCAGGCTGCCCCTATAACTACAGAGTATGTAGTACAGTGGAAAGAGTTCGGATTCTGAAGACACAGGGTCTGGGTTCAAAACTCTCCTCTAATGCTTATTACTTGTGTGACCTTGGGCAAGTCACTTAACCTCTTGGCCCTCTTGCCTACTAAATCATGGGGTTGAACTGATGGTCTCTGAGACAATCCTTTTCAGTTCTAGCTCGGTAAGCCTATGAGATATAAAAATAATTTATAATCCCCCTTGCTCTCCTATAATCATATCTACTCTAAAAACAAATACAAAATCTACCTTAGATAAAACAGGAGACTCATTCCACTGAAGTGTCAGAACTTCTGCAGGAGCCACTGGATAATCATTCTTTCATCTCTTTCTTTTTCCATCCCCAGGAGAAGTCCCACATTTCAAGTTGCAAATTCCTCCCGGCACCCAACATGGCAAGGTGTAAACATCTACTTTTAATTTAACATGACAAAAAAGAGGAGCTTTTCTAGGTAAAACCTAAACATCCACTAGCCAGATGGCAGAGCTATAAATAGGATAGAAACTTCTGCCTTTTCCACATGCACAGATTTAAACCAGATTAAAAGAAAAGCCCTTTTCTCTCAAACTGCATTTCTCAGTATAAGTCAGGGTAAACTTGTTCTTTTGGAACTTGGCAGAAATCACAAGGTTACACTCTGCACTGTTATTCTTGCCCTCAGACATACTATTTGAATGTCTCCAACTCAGCAAAGTATAGGACAAAGTACTAGATAATATTTTTTTTCAAGAGTATTTAAGCACGTTAATGTTTTCCAGAGACTCTGGAGGAGGGAGACATTACAGAGTTGATGGTTAACTCATTAAACTTCAGCAGCTGGTTCTATGGCATTTGTTAAATGAAAGACAACTCATTAAACATATTCAGGGGACAATTTAAATGATTGAACTGGAATTTATGCTTGATCTTATAAGGTAGTTGATTCAATTAATTTCGATGCACCAAGTGTGAAGAAAGAGGTTGGTGGTTACTTTTAACACCATTGAAAAAGGAATCAGAAGCTTCCCATCGACAGGCAAAGACAATAGTCAGAATTTTTTGAAGAGAAAGATTACTGGTGTTCTGAATATGAGCGGCACTTCAAACTAAAATGAATGGAAATACAATGATCCAGGGGAAAAATGCACGTAATATCTTGGCAAATAAGCCCAAGTAGATTCAAATTTAAATATCTCTTAGGGAAAGAGAATTAATTGAACGTAAGTTTAATCTTACTACAAATAAGCAAGTCATTTATTTTAATCTACAGAATAAGAATTCTATATGCTTGAGAAGTACTGACTGAAAATATGCATGCATAATCACGCCTTTTTTGAAGGGGGGGAAAAACCCTGTTAAATGTTCAACCTTTAAATACTCATTTTCAAAATCTACAGAACTCAATGGGAATTGGTGGTGGGCAAACATGACCTGTGCCGGGTCAGAAAGGCACTGAAAGACTTCATATTGTAAAGGCAAGTTTGCTCTTCTCAGTTTTTTCACATGCAGGTATTGTAAAGTGTTGGAGTTACCCATGCCCTTTGATCTTTCCTGTCTTTACATTTATGATCCTGCCATCTTATCCACTGTTGCTTGTATACAGTGTAATTATTTCTACCCCTAGACCGCTTTGTACAAGCTATGATTCTACCAGACTATACCTTCTCAAAATGATCACCATTATCATAATTACAGTTACATAGTGCTTTAAGGTCTGCAAAATGCTTTACATATATTATCTCATTTGACTCTCACAAGAATCCTGTGAGGTAGGTGCTATTATTACTCCCATTTTAGAGGTGGGGAAATCGAGTCACAGAGAAGTTAAGTGATTTCCTCAGAATCACAGAGCTAGTAAGTGTCAAGAGGCGGGATGTGAACTCAGGTCTTCTTGAATTCAAGACCAGCATTCTCTCCATTGTGCCACATAGCTGCTTTATCCTCATTATTTTCTCTGCCATCCAAATCTGGCATCCTTCAAGGTCCAGCTCCAATTCAACAACTCCTCCAAGTTAAGTCAATAAGCATTTATTAAGCACGTACTCCATGAAAATATTTCCAATTACTCCAACCCCCACTGATCTTTCCTTTCTATTCCTATTGTCTTTAGAATCTGTACCATGCTATTCGATGTTTGATAAAATACTGTCTTCTATTGCTTTCTTACCTCTTCATATGCACAAGCCTAGATGATAAGCTCCCTAAATGCAAAGACTATGTCTTATGTTTTGTCTTATAGGGCACAGGAATAGCACTGTGCTAAAGGAGAAGTAGGAACTCGCTAAATACTTAATGACTGATGAATGGGAATTAAGGGCTTACATTACAAGCTCTTCTGCAAGCCATTTACCTTCCTGAGCCTCAATTTCCTTATCTGTAAAACGAAGGGGTTAGCTTTGATAGCCCCTGGGGTCCCTTCCAGCTCTAAATCTATGATGCTATGATCCTCATCACAGTCTGGGATTTTAGCTCCTGTCTCAGAATGTCTGCTGTCTTCATAATGACTCACGCTAACACTTTCATTATATCAATTACTGGCAAACTGATACGGGATGCTTCCTTAACTGGTTCCTTGAAAACAGATGAGAAGGAACACCAGCAGCAAGAGTGCCTAGTTTCACAGGAATGATGTCAATGCACAAAGGCTAAATAAGCAGGCTAATGCTAGGAGGATTTCGTTAACTCAACAGAACTTAAGTGTCACTTTGTATCATCACTAACCCGATCTGCTTCTAAGTGACAGACCAAACAATGTAATAACAGGGTTTTATGGTATCAAAGTAGGCCTTGGTCATAATGTAGTAATGTGGCGGTACAATACTTTCAGTGACATTCAGTATCTCTTTCCCTTCCTGTCTACCATGTGGAGCAGAGGAGATAGGTGATCAGTAACAGAGAGGGCCCAGAGAAAAGGGGCATAGATTGTGTTAGTTGAATGAACTGCCAGAAAGGAGAGCTAAGGCATTGCTATTTCCATTGTTGTTGTTGTTGTGTCATTTTCAGTCGTGTCTGACTCTTTGTGACCTCCATTTGGGGTTTTCTTGGTAAAGATACTAGAGTGGTTTGTCATTTCCAGCTCATTTTACAAATGAGGACACTGAGGCAAACCAGGTGAAGTGACTTGCCTATGGTGATACAGCTAGTAAGTATCTGAGGCCAGATTTGAACTCACGAAGATGAGTCTTCCTCACTCTAGGCCCGGGACTCTATCCACTGTGCTGCACAACACACGTGGCATGATATTTCCTTTAATGATCTACAGTTCAGGGTGGTCAGACTATCCACGGACTTGGATGAGAAAGAAAAGATGTGGTATGCCCACTAACAGGTAAAGAACCCATGGGTGTCCTGATGCCAATAGAACCAAATAATTAAGGATAAATAGCCAGAACACAGGATCATAGAGCTAGAGCTGGAAAGCACCTTAGAGTTTAACTGGTTCAATATCCTCGATTTACTGATGATTGGTCCATGGTCACACATGCAGTGTCAGCGTCAGAATTCAAACCTGGGTATTACTACTCTAGGTTCAGTGTGGTAGTCTCTCCGCTGTATAATGCTGCCTCCCTCCATTAACTTAAAAATTGGGCTAAAATGACATTAAATTACATCCTGGGATCCTTAACCAAAACTCTTTAAAATTATTTGTTATGATGGTCAATACTAAGCTGGTTCACTGAAGAACTGATTTTTTTTTCTTGTTTAAGAAAGGGTATGTGTAAATTATATTGATAAGACAGACAGAGAGAGCATGTATTAAGTTCTTGCTATGTGCCAGCATGAGGGATACAAGATACAAATACAAACAAGACAATCCCTACCCTCAGGGAGTTTACCTTATACAGACAGCTATGCTCTAACTCATGTTTTGAAAATGCAAACATGGTCCAACACAACTGATCCATGAGGGACCATTTTGGAGATAATGTGAATTTCGAGTTTGCCTCTGCAATTTCTTCAGAGAGAAAATTTCTTCAGGGAGAAAACTCAGAAAACTGCCCCAACTTCACAATAACTCAGAAGCTGTAACCCTTCTCATGCTCCCTTCCATAAGCAAACTTGAGGTTTTTGTCAAGGTAAAGTGCCATATTTATTGTATATCTTTTGGTGTGATAGAAGTTGTGAGTGGAGAAGGGCCGGTCCAAGGCACCCTCCCTCTACCTCAGCCCCAGAATTTCAACCTGACCGACTTGTAGGACAGCCAGGGGCCAATGCAGAGCAGCAACCCAAGGCCACTATTTATTGCAGAATGTATGTATTTCTTAACCATTTAACATGTATAAAGCTGTGCTACTTTTTTAAAAGTTCCTATCCTTTTTTTTTTTTTAATATCCCGGATGAAGTTTTTGAGTGTTGTGTCTAATTCCATTCCCTCATAAGCATTCTGGTTATTATTGCCTGGTTTTGCATAGTGCCATGCTATTTGGGAACACGGATACCTATAAGTCATGTTATAGCAAAAATGCCTGGGATTGGGGAATACAACACCTAAGGATGTGCTGGAAAAGGAGGAGAAGGGAACCTGACAACTAGGAAGTGGCATGATGACCTGGGCCCTGGCAAGATAAGGGCAAGATTAAATCTGGGGATCTAAGCAGAGAACCTCCTGATTTCCTTATTTTTGCCAGCGATACCATCATTCTTCCAGTCATCCAGGCTTGAATTCTAGGCATAATTACTGAGTCACCCATCTTCTTCCCTCCCCAACAGCTATGGAGTCTTCATTTGTAATTTATCTCATACTTGTCCTTTCTTTTCCATTTCCATTACCATCATCCTGATGCATTCCTCAACTACCCATGCCTGAATAGGTTCCTAACAAGTGTGCCTGCCCCTCTCCTTATTCTCACAGTCTTTTGCACTGACACTGGATTCACTGTCCTCAAACTTTTCTGTCATCACACCACTACAACGTTGGGGGAGGGGGAACCCTTCAGTGGATCCTTATGCCCTATGGAGTAAAGTCCAAAGTCTTCAGCTAGATATTAAAAGTTCCTCCATATTTATCTCCCTTTCAATTTCACTTTTCTTACTGCTTCCTCAAATGAATCTTCTACTCCTTGTGAAAATCTCCAATGGGTAGAGAAGGCAAGGGAAGTCTGTAGAGAGGTATCTCTTGAGGGATGGGCAGTAGTTAGGTGGCAAGGGGATGAGAAGTAAGACCATGGGAGTGAGGATGAGTATTGATAGAAAGTCACAGAAGCAAAAGTCAAGGAAAATGGCAACAACATACAAAAACAACCAAAATAACAAGCAAATTAAATTTGATAATGTAGAAGAATTTGTAGATTGAGAGCTGGTCTGGGTTCAGATGTCCACTCTGATACATGCTGGCTATCCAACTGGCTAAGTCACATAACCTTTCAATACTGTAGGCAACTTTTTAAGACCCAAGTTGCAGAGGTACCGATGGGCATTGGCAGGGTGAATTTACTCATCCAGGACTTCTTTACATCAATGGAATCACAGTTCCGGTCCTTATCCTTAGCCCTATGATTATATAAAATGAGATACTTATTTTACTCAAGACTGCAGATATTTTGAGTGGACGCAGTCATAATGGATCAACAAGCATTTACTTTTTAAGTGCCCACTGCACCCCAGGTACTGTGCTAATTCTTTTGATACAGAGATAAAAATGAAAAAGCCCTTGTCTCTAAGTACCTTATATTCTATCAAGGAATATATGTATGTTTACAAGCAAATAAAAAATATACAAAGTAAATACAAGGTAATTTGGGGGCAGGGAGGGAGCAGCACTAACAACTGGAGGGATAAAGAAAAAGCAAACACACTAAAATACTCCATGAATATCTTTTTCCTAATGTGGCACCTCCAACAATGAGTCAGATATCACATTGCTACAGTAATCTGAAGTATTATGATTCATTCCAGAAGCAAAATAATATGTAGTGTGCAGGCAGCAAGGTGCAATGAGCAATGCTGGACCTGAATTAAAATCATTTAGTCATTTAAGTCATTTAAGTTAAGCAAGTCATTTAAATTCTCTCAGTTTCAGTTTCCTTAACTGTAAAATGAGGGGAGTTGGATTCCCCTCAGTTGTTCAGTCATTTTTCAGTTGCATCTGATTCTTCATGACCCCATCTGGGGTTTTCTTGGGAAAGATACTAAAGTGGTTTGCCATTTCTTTCTCCAGCTCATTTTATAGATAAGGAAACTGAGGCAAACAGGGTAAAATGAGTTGCCCAGGGTCACACAAGTAGTAAGAGTCTAAGGCTGGAATGGTTTGCCATTTTCTTCTCCAGCTCACTTGACAGATGAGGAAACTGAGGCAAACATGGTCAAATGACTTGCCCAGGGTCACACAACTAGTAAGTGTCTGCGGCCAGATTTGAACTCAGAAAGATGATTCTTCCTGACTCCAGGACCAGTACTCTATCACCTCTAAGTCTATGACCCTAAGATAATTCAAGGAAGGGGAGATCATTAACAACTAAGGTATCAAGAAAGGTTTCCTGTAGAAGGCAGAATCTGACCTGAGTCTTGATGGTACCAGACATACTAAGAGGAGGAGGAAGGAGCAAATTACAGCCTCCTAGGTTCAGAGCACAGTTTATATTTCCTTTAAATAGCTATAAGAGGGTGAAGTTATAGTTACAATGTAAAGAATTGCCTACCCCTTTGTACCAGCTACACTATGACCCTACTTCATCTCTTATGCCCCCCAATCCCCTGCTTTTGCTCCTCCAACATAAAATGAAATAGGCTCTCACTTCCAAGGAAAGAAGGCCACCAAAGGAACACAAAAGAGATACCAATCCTCTGGAATATAGTAGAACAATAGACAAAGGCTGGGGTGATGATCTACATGAAACTGCCCTATTGGGATGGAATGAGAAGTTTAAAAATCAGGGTTTTGTTTCATATCAATGAATTCCTTTCTCCCTCCCCCTCAGACTTCATAGCCAAATCTACACCAGCTCCAAACTGTTGTTTCTGCCAGCTCTGATGGGGAAGCATCATGGACTGGGTGGGAACTGAATTGCTTTTTTGGCAAATTTTTCTGCAGAGGAAACCACCCAGAGAAAAGGGGCAAAAGGGCAGTGAATATAGACAGACTTCCCTGCTCTCTAGCTCCACCTTATTCCTTTATTCCCTAGGGAAGAGATTTGGAGCTTGAAGGGACCTTAGAGGTTATTTAGTCCAAAATCATTCATTTTACATATGAGAAAATTGAAGAACAGAAAGGTTAACTGCTGCCCAAGGCAACACAGGAAGTAACAACAATAATAATAGTAATAATAATAATATCTAACATTTTTACCGCTTACTATGTGCCAGGCACTGTGCTAATTATCATCTTAACTGATATTCTCAACAATCCCAGGAGGTAGGTGCAGTTATCATCCCCATTTTACAGATAAGAAAACTGAGGCAAATGGAGGTTAAATGACTTGCCCCAGGTCATATAGCTAGTAAGTGTCTGAGGCCAGATTTGAACTCAGGTCTTCCTGACTCCAGGCCCAGTGCTCTATCCACTGCACTAGCTACTTGCCCCAGTAAGCAGTAAGAGCCATGATTTGAACCCACTAGATATATCATACAAATTCATGTTATCTAATCTCAACTGAACCACTGCTACACACCTTTCTTTATACATGTAAATGTATTCATTTTCTGTTGCCTTAAATCAAATTCCTCACAACTATGATTTCAAATTATTTCCGAAGTCCCCTAAATTGACTGCTATGATCTTACTTTTGCCTTTGACTTTACTAAGACATGGGGCCATCCAAATCAAGCTCCCCTCCTTCAAATCTCCCATTGTCCTTCCCTCTAGTCCGACAACTCTCTTCCTTCCTCAAGTTAATGCCCCCATGAGTACCCTGGATCCTATGAATCCATCGTCAAAAAACAAGCACTTAGTTAGTGTCTACCGTATATCAAGCACTCTGCTGGGTCCTGGAAATACACAGAAAAAGTAAAACAATCCTTTACCTCAAAGAGCTTACAGTCTATCACGATAAGCCACGTACAAACCAAGGTCTACAGACAATAAATACAAGATCATTGTTGAGGGGAGGGGAGGTACTAGTAGCTGGAAAGAGGACAGAATAAAGAAAGGTCTCATGAAGAGGATAACTGTTATTGTTGTTGTTTGCCCTTTACTTTTGAAGGGACCAATGACATCATGGGTGATGTCTTGATGATAACCCATGAGTTGAGCCTCAAAGGAAGAAAGGGATTCTAAGAGGACAAGTGAGAAGAGAGTACATTCCACTCCTCTCTAGTCTTCTCTGTGATCTTACACCATCAATCACTAACTCTCTTTTATGAATCTTCCATATTTCCCTCTTTAAAGGCTCCATTCCCTCAGCTTAAAAACAGGTTCTAGTCTCAATTTTAAAGAGACAGAAATCACTCTGGATGTGCTGGCCCTGCCCAGTATCTCCTCTCCTCATCCCTCACACTCTATTGCCATGGCCTTTTTCTCTGTCCTGCCACTGGGCCAAGGGTTGGTGTTGAAGACCATACAGCTAAAAGTATGGGGAAGGCTATGAATGAATGAAAACAGAGAGTTCTTCTCTCCACTACATCAGAAGGCAGTGAAAAGGAAAAGCAGGAGGAGTCTAAAATACAACAGTCACCAGAAGGGATCCAAAGGGCTGAGCCATTTGCCAATTCTACTTACAAGAACCTCCCACATCATAACTACAATGCTAACGCATTCTTAGATTTTTAACCTGGATCTTTTGAAATTTAGGCAGCCTTAGCCAACTTCAGGACCATAGTTACCTAGACACTGACAGTGTAAAGATAAAAGAAAAATGACAAGTTTATCTGTGATTCTACCTCTAAGTCATTGTTGCTACATTTTCTCCTCTATAAAGTCAAACTCAATAGTAAAAAAACAAAACAAAACAAAACAAACAAAAAAACACAAAACTTTAAAAAGATACAGATAAGTTTCTCTTGACTCTGCTATGTGTTCAGATTATTATCCTTTTTCTCTCCTCTCCTTCATTCACTTCTATAAAGGGCAGTCTACATTTGCTGCCTTAACTATCTCACCATTGATTTCTCAACCATTTACAATTTTGCATCTATCCTTATATTGAAATAAGCTCTTTCTTTCTTTTTTTAAAAGAAATTTATTTTATTTTTAATTTATTGAATAAAACAAGCATTTCCATAACATAGTATAATAATGAAAAAAATGGTTGCACATGAAACTGCAAATTTATTATGTATAACTTGCTATTCCTTTTAAATATATAATAAAGTTACCATGTAAATTCCTTTTTCCCCTTTTTTTCTCCTTCTCCTAGAGATGGCTACCACCTACCAAACTCCTTTTATGAAACAAATATGATACTGATACCTAAACCAGGAAGAGTAAAAACAGAGAAAGAGATTTATAGACCAATTTCATTAATGAATATGGATGCAAAAATCCTAAATAAAATGCAACAATATATTATAAAGATTATAAATTGTGACCAAGTGGGATTTACCCAGAAATGCAGGGATGGTTTAACATAACGAAAACCATTAACATAACTGATTATATTAATAATAGAAAATTTAAAAATCATATGAAACAACTCTTTCTGAGGCTACTAATAAATTTATCATTAAATCCACCGACCTTTCAAATACTTGACTCTCATAGTTCTCATCCCACCTCTCTGACTTATCCTTGTCTGTCTATATTTTTCTGGTTCTTCTTAGCCTTTAAGTGTAATTGTAGCCCAAGATCCCGTCCTTGGCACTCTCCTCTATCGACACACTCTGTCATGGTGATCTCATTTACTCCCAAGGCTTCAATTATTACCTCTGTAGTCAGATGACTCATAGAATCATAGACCCGGGAACTGGCAGGAACCTCAGAGGCCATCTGGTTTAACCCCCTCATTTTATAGATGAGAAAAGTGAGCCCTGGGCAACATCACACAACTAGTCACTGTTACAGGTAGGCTTTGGACCCAGGCCCTTTGATTCCAGAGAGAAGGGCAAGGAATTATGATTCATTCTCTATGTGCAGAAAATAATATCACGGTTCTAGAGCTGGTAGGAACCTATGGGGTCATCTGGCCAAACCCCTTATTTTACAGATTAGGAAACTAAATCCTGGAAGGGTTAAACAACATTCCCAAGATCACATAGGTAGAAACTAGGAGAACCAGAATGGGTACCCAGGTCCCCTGAATACATCAATGCTTTCTTACACTGTACCAGGCATCACAGCAAATTGAAATCTATGCAGTGATGACTCTCGGTGTATCAGATTCTAATGTGTTTCTCTATCAAAATAAATGTCTCTGAGTTAACAGCAAATCAACCAGATAGGTTCACAGAAGTAATAAAGAACCCACTAGCAGGTTGAGGGGAAGGAAAGGGACACAGATCACTTGGAATTTCTCTTGTGTACTACAGGAAAAAATAAAAACAGGTTTCAGGTGCGACCTTTGATAGGAGCTGACCTTGCTCCTTGATTGTGCCATGCTCAGGACGTCACTGGATAAAGGATCTCAATAGTGGGACCTCTCAAAGACCTGACTACAGAGAGCAAACCAAGACTAGACAAAACACTGGAAAGGAGCTCCGAATGAAAAACAGCTGAGACAAGTAGAACGGATTTTATGGGGTTGGGCCAACTATCAAGGAAGGACAAAGGGTACTGTGCTGCAGGCAGCACAAACCTGGCAAGCGGTGTGAGGGCCAGATGAGAAGGCTTTTCTGATGGTACAGTAAGTTTACATAAACTATCCCTAATGATGATCAAGTCACGGTAGATGAGAACTCTTTCCTAACAAAGGGTTTTGTAAGCAAATAATCAAAAGGATGTTTTGTCCAATCTAAAATACACAGAAATAGATTAGAATCTGGAAGGCACCTTGAAGGCCATTGAATCCAACTAGCTCATTTTGTAGATGAGGAAAATGAGGCACAGAGAGGTTAAGTAATTTTCCTTGGGTCACACAACTAGCAAGTGTCTGAAGAGGGACTTGAACCCAGATCTACTTGATTTAAAGTTTTGTGGACCAGCCACTATAGCAGGCTGCCTCTCAGTTTAATTACAATTTCCAATTACAATGCCCAGCTCCCCTCTAAATCTTTCCACAGTTACTGTGAAATCAGGGAACCCTATAGTAGTAAAGTTGAGACAGATCCAAACTGAGGAAAATAAATTTAATAACATCTAATATTCCTAGGCTCTTTTGGGGGAGATGTTTTCTTCTACTAGATCCAGCAATTCCTGTCTCTTTTGCTCCAATATTTTGTATGCAACCACCACAGGTCAATTGCTCTGTACATTATCCTCCAAAATGACTTCTTTCAACTAGGCACATTTTTTAAAAACCAATTTTAACTTACTAGCTGTGTGACCCTGGGCAAGTCACTTAACCCCAATTGCTTCACCAAAAAAAAAAAAATGAAAAAAAATTTCAAGGGTCCTATGCAAGCACAAACCTCTCCAATGAGCAAATGAAATGCTTTGAAGTTGATTATCAGTGTGTACCCTTATACAAATTAAGGCTACTCAGACCACTTTCTAATTGAGCTACCTCAAGTACTGGTGTGAGGATTAAAGTTTAGAAGAAGGCAGTTTGCTTAGTGGATATAGAAAACTGGCCTCAGAATCAAGAAAACCTGCTCAAGTGACTTAACCTCTCCATTCCCCAGAAAACTTTCTTTCTTTCTTTTTTTAAATCAATTAATTTATTTTTAGTTTTCAACATTTACTTTCATAAGCTTTTGAGTTTTAAATTTTCTCCCCTTCCCCTCTCCCCTCCCCGAGACGGCATGCAATCTGATATAGTCTCTACATATACATTCTTATTAAACATATTTTCACATTAGTCAAGAAGAATTAGAACGAATGGGAGGAACCACGAGAAAGAAGAAACAAAACAAAAAGAAAAAAAAAAGAAAGAGAGCAAATAGTATGCTTTGATCTGCATTTGGACTCCATAGTTCTTTCTTTGGATGTGAATAGCATTTTCCATCATGAGTCTTTTGGAGTTGTCTTAGATCCTTGTATTGCTAAGAAGAGCTAAGTCTATCAAAGTTAGTCATCAGGCAATGTGGCTCTTACTGTGTACATTTTCCTGGTTCTGCTCACTTCACTCAGCATCAGTCCATACAAGTCTTTACAGGTTTTTCTGAAATCTGCTTGCTCATCACTAGTATTCCATTACATTCATATACTACAACTTGTTCAGCCATTCCCTACTTGATGGACATTCCCTCAATTTCTAATTGTTGGCCACCACAAAAGGAGCTGCTATAATTATGTTTATACATGTAGGTCTTTTTCCCATTTTTATGATCTCTTTGGAATACAGCCCTAGAAGTAGTATTGCTGGGTCAAAGGGTATGTACAGTTTTATAGCCCTTTGGGCATAGTTCCAAATTGCTCTCCAGAATGGTTGGATCCATTCACAACTCCACCAATAATGCATTAGTGTTCCAATTTTTCCACACCTTCTCCAGCATTTATCATTTTCCTGTTTTGTCATGTTAGCCAATCTAATAGATGTGATGTGGTACCTAAGAGTTGTTTTGATTTGCATTTCTTTAATCAATAGAGATTTGGAGCACTTTTTCATGTGATTATTGCTAACTTTAATTTCTTCATCTGAAAACTGCCTATTCATATCCCCAGGGAACTTTCTAAGGCTGATCGTGAGTTTCAGAGCAGGTGCAGTTCTACACTGGAAAAGAAGATCCTAACTGGGAGCTCACTATCCAATAAAATCACAAGTTCCATTGGAAAAAAAAAATTTTTAATTCACAAATTGCTTTATGAAATTATCACTTATAAGCACTTGGTAACTGTAAATTCCTGATCACTAATTCCCTAATGAAACTGTCAGGTTCTGCTTCTTTAAACTTTCAGTTATTAGAAATATTATTCAAGTATCACTAGAGCTCCTGGAAAAAAATCAGTGCAGAATAGGTGGAGCCTGGAATTTAAAGCAATGGCAAGGTAACATTTTGCTTCAGATGAGATCTTACCTTTTGGTATCATGGACCCTTTCTAAGAATATTTGTGAACACATACTATGGATTACCATGGAAACAAATTTATACTGAAATATAGCTATCATTTTTTTAAAGTTCACGAGGCACAGGTTAAGAAGCCCCACTTTAGAGCAACACTGAAATCTGCTTTCTAGAAAGGAAACACATGGGACAAAAAAAAATCAAAGTAAGGTTAGTAACCATTAAGGGGGCAGCCCAGCCGAGAAAGTTCTCCACTAATTTGCTTTGTTGCTTCTGCATGATTCACAATAGCTCCAAATATTGCTTAACAATTTACCAAAAATTAAATATTGACTGTACCCACCCATTTCACTTTAATTAAAGCAGACAATATCCCCTAAATGTGAATGTGTGTGAAAGTGAGGTGGAGTGGGGGATTACTGTCAATAGTATATAAAATCTCCATGGCTCACGTAAGATACACAGAAGGCTTTTCCTCCTGGGGGAAAAAAATCAGTATAGGATAACCTAGGTTTGTATTACGGATTGCCTTAATATGATAGCTATTCATTTTAAACACTACAATAGACGTCTTAGACAAACAAATATGTACCAAAGAGAAGGATTAGTCTGGCACCCTGGAGTCCTATTACAAATTAGTTGAGAAGGAAGTTTATTTTATAATTATTTAGTACAAGTAGTCATTTAAGTTCTTCAAAGAACATGTCTTAGACATAGCTATTCGTATTCTTTCCTGCTAATTAGCTCAAGAACAGCCACAGATTTTTCCTCAGGAAAGATTTTCTGTCAGGCTGCACTCAGCTTTGTAAAAAATGTTCTGAAGGCAAGGACGTGGTAACCACTTTTACCTGGCATGGAGTTCCATTTGCCTTTTTTTTTTTTTTATTGTAAGAGATGCCCTTTATTATCTGGTAATATGGCACAACAGCACTTCACGTGACTTAGGGCAATGACTCTGGGAGGAGCACTCTTAAAGGCAAGCTTCTTGCCAAATTTCATGCTGCTACAAATCAGGGTTCTGGGAGAAGAAACAAACATTTTCTGATCCGCAGATCATCACCTTGACTCTAAAGGATCTCAATCAATAAATTACCTACACATGGAAAAAAATGGAAACATTGCAGTCAGTTATATCTAAAGAGGAGACATTATAACTACACAGAATTGACCACAAGGACCTATACCTATACGTAGTGCACAATCTGTCTTTTCAAGGACAGATGCCTTTCACAAGATAGTAGTTGTCCCATTACTCTCCAGACTAAAAACACATGACGACAACAAACTAACATGAATTCAATTGACCCTTATCAATGAATTTGTATTTCACTGATAAGTAGCATATATTTGTTGTTGTTGTTGTTGAACTGTTTCAGTCATGTTTGACTCTCTGTGACCCCATTTGGGGTTTTCTTAGCAGTTACTGGAGTGGTCTGCCATTTCCTTCTCCAGCTCATTTTACAGATGAGGAAACTGAGGCTGAGTTAAGTGACTTGCCCAAGGTCACATAGCTAGTAAGTGTCTGAGGTTGGATTTGAACTTGTAGTCTTCTTGACTACAAGCTCTCTCTATCTACTGCTCCACCTTAGCTGCATTTATAATACATTTACAATTGATAAACATATAGCACTTCAAGGTTTGCAAAAGGTTTTACAGATATGCTCATATTTAAGCCTTGTGAGTCTGGTACTACAGATGTTGTCATATCCATTTTACAGATGAGGAAAGTGAGGCTCAAGAGAGATTAAGGGTTCCAAAGTCATACTGCAGAATTAAGGTTGCTGGGAGTAATAACAATCTCAGATATGCAGATGATACCACTCTGATGAGAGAAAGTAAAGAAGAATTAAGAAGCCTCTTGATGAAGGTGAAAGAGGAGAGTATAAAAGCTGGCTTGGAGTTCAACATCAAAAAACTAAGATCTTGGCAAATGGTCCCATCATCTCCTGGTAAATAGAGGGAGAAGAAATGGAAACTTTGTCAGAGTTTATATTCTTGGGTTCCAAGATCAAAAAGACTCTTGCTCCTCAGAAGGAAAGCTATGGCACTTCTGGACAGCATACTAAAAAAGCAGAGACCTCACTTTGCTGACAAAGGTCCATATTTGTCAAAGCTGTGGTTTTTCTAGTAGCAATGGATGGCTGTGAGAGCTGCACTATATATATGGAAAGCTGAGTGCTACAGAATTGATGCTTTAGAATTGTGGTCCTGGAGGAGACTTGTGAGAATCCTTTGGACAGCAAGGAGATGAAATCAGTCAATACTTAAAAAAATTAATTCAGACTGTCCATTGGAATGTCAAATACTGAAGCTGAAATACTTTGGCTACATAATGAGAAGATGGGACTCATTGGAAAAGACCCTGATATTAGGAAAGATTGAAGGCAAAAGGAAAAGAGGATGAGATGGATAGATAGTGGCATGGAAACAATGAACATGAACTTGGACAGACTTTGACAGATAGTGGAGTCCATGGGGTCATGAAGAGTCAAGACATGACTGAACAATTGAACAAGTCATACTCCAATATCCGTAATGAGGGCAGGATTTGGACCTAGGGTTTCCTGACTCCAAGCAATGCTCGATCCACTATGGCACAAAGTCTTCCCTTAAACAAGTATGTATGAGACCTATAGAGGGTTAAGTTTGCTTCTTTATTATATAGAGTCGTGCTGTATGTTTTGTTGGAACTAAATAAAGATCACAATGACAATACTAGGCATGTGTGAGTATATTCACAGAGTCCTTGTAATAACTCTAGTCTACAGGTTGATCTATTCATTAGAATGCTATGTCCATGACATGATGAGAAAAATAGATGCTTTACTCAGTAGCCAATGGACAAATCACTCTATCCAGTTTATTACTCTATCCATCCAAATGATGGACTATAAGGAACCGAATAAGAAATGAGAAACTCCATAGGTGTTTTAAGGCAGAAAGAACTAGAGGGAGTGAGGCGATACAGTGGGGGAAGTCTAATTTGCAAAGGAAGTCTAGGCGACTCAAAGTCATAGAGCATAGGTGTATGGCCTTGTAGGCAGCAACATTTCTGGAGTGCAGGGGAACCAGATTAAAATGTAATTGGGAAATTGTTAACAAAATAAAAACACAAAAGAACATAAAGAATGTTAACATGGTTTTCCAAGTCAATATTCAGCTCACACGTATGGTTAAGTGGGCCCTGTTTCTATTTGAGTTTGATGCCATTGGCATATGTACAGCAAGGACACTTAGACAAGATAATCTCTAAGGGGCTTCCCAGCTCTAAATCCAATGATCACAAAATAATAGACTGGATCTCTTAACAACTGACAAGGCCCCAAAGGTGGGATGAACTCATGGCCTTTCATGATGGTTCTGTTAAGCTCTCAAGGTCTCACTGGGCATATGTGCATAGCCCCTCCCCTCTACCAAAGTAAAGTCAACTTTGCTTACCATATAGAAAGAGCTCTACTGGATGCCTTTGAAAGTCACTGCTGCTCTTGGGAATCAATGCTGGTTTTGTGTGCACTGGGATTATGAAAATACAAATATCGATTAGACTTTATTCAATCTTGGAACATTCAGCTGGGACGGCAGCATAAGAGCATCAGATTCATCAAGATTTAAGGATGCGAGCAGAGACTGAAAATTCATGTCACAGAGCCTCCAAAGACACATCAGAAAGCAGTACATTTCAGTTTTCACCCATTTGAGAATTATTTTAAACCATAATTTAGAGGTGGAAAGCACAACGCTAGAGGCTCCATGTACACAGGCTAGTGTGCATATACACGGAGATAACATATCCACACTGAGAAGAAATGTGTGCTGTAAAGTCACAGCCCTGAAAAAGGATTATTAGAGTCACCAAGACAACAGAAACAGGAACAAGTAATTTAACTGGATTAGAGAAAATCTAACTCAATTCAGAAAATAGAATCTCTCTTCTCCATTTCCCTTCCAATTTAGCCAAATGATGGGTTAAAACATATCAAGCTGAACAGGGAACAATAAATTCTAGGTCAAACATACAATAAAGTGCTGATAGAAGATACCACCATTTAACATAGACTGCTATCACTTTCCTTTCTCTTGACCAACACAGGAATTTACTTAGCATATCTATTCAAAAACAGAATCATTATGCAGCTCGTTTCTGAGCCCTACTAATTTGTCTTTCATCAAAATGAGACATGTCAATTTTATATTCAATTTCATCTTTGATAATTGGGGTGAATGGGCTTAATACCTGTATCTGAATGTGCAAACCCTACGGAAGCAATACTTCAACAAGATTTCTCTATAGTAGAGGTTAATGTTGGATTGCTTTATTTCAAGTTTAAGCCTTTCAAAAAGTAGCATAACCTTCCAAATCTTCTTCTTCACATTGTCTTAAATACATTGTTATCTTGACATTTTTTTAAGTTCGGGATGGCAATAGCCAGATCCTATATTTCCAGTTTTAACCACCAGAGCCCAAATACTAACTGAGCTGTTAGTAGTGGAAGGTTTAGGGACATAAAAACCTCAGCCAAGAAAGCAGACAGCAATGGAACTGAAGCATCTGTGAAGGGACCAGTAGGCAGAGCAGCAGCACAGTCAGAAGGAGGCTGGCTTCACTTCTGCCTCTGCTCCTCCTTGGGTCATGCTGCTTTCATTAAATACAATGTTTATGAGATTCTGTTTGGATCCTCCCTTTAGCATAATGATCAGGCAGACTCATTCATTTGCTTAGAGCGCAGTGCTAACCAAATTCAAGTAGCAGCCTTGGTCCTCATATAGGCCAATTCATTTCACAGAGAAACCCCAGTGCTTGATGTTCAAAGACCACCCAGGAAACCCCACCAGCCAATAACAAATATGTGCTATTGGTTACAAGGGAAAAGAGAGTGAAAAGAGACCACGTAGCAGCACCCAGCACAGCATCTGGAAAAATGTGTAGGGATGGAGGTTTTTAGTCCCTTCACTTCCATACATGAAACATAGGAACTTTTTTGTTCAAGTTTCAAAAATGCATCTTTGTTTTCAGAGGAATGATAGCTCACAGCTTCATGATAACCTACAGAATTAACATGACATATTTTCCCAAATTTTATGATGGGGAAGAGAATCTGCAGTCTAGAGGTTCTTAAACTTTTTTTGTGTGAAGCTCATGTGGCCACATAGGTTGCACAGTAGATAGACTACTGGGTCTGGAATCAAGAAGACATCTTTCTGAGACCAAATCTAGCCTGTGTGACCCTGGGCAAGTCACTTAATTTCTGTTTGCCTGTTTCTTCAACTGTAAAATGGGGATAAGAATAGCATCTACCTCTCAGGGTTGTTGTAGAGATCAGAAATTAGATGATATTTGTAAAGCACTTAGCACAGTAACTGACACACAGTAGTATAAATATTAGCTATCATCATCATCATCATCATCATCATCATCCTTAGGCAGCGAGGTGGCACAGCGGATAGAGTGCTGGGCCTGGAGTCAAGAAGATATCTTTCTGAGATCAAATCTGGCCTCAGCCACTTACCAGCTGTGTGACCCCAAACAAGTCATTTAACCCTGTTTGCCTCAGTTTCTTCATCTGTAAAATGAACTGGAGAAGGGAATGGCAAACCATTCCAGTATTTTTGCCAAGAAAATTCCAAATGGGGTCAATGAACAGTTATATAGGACTGAAAACAACTAAACAACAGCAAAAACAATTATCATGGACCCCCTGGGCAGTCTGATAAAGCCTAGGGACCCCTTCTCAGAATAAGGTTTTTAAATGTACAAAATAAAATACAGAAATTTACAAAGGAAACTAATTATATTGAAAAAGTTATATATATATATGTGTGTGTGTGTGTGTATAAATATGATATGTATATGTGTGTATATGTATGTGTGTATAAATATGAATATGTATATATGTGTATATGTATGTGTGTATGTATGCATGCATGTGTGTGTGTGTATATATATGAAAAACAAGTCCATGGGCCCCATGTTAGGAACTGCTATGTCTAGCATGTTCCAAAACAATATGGTTCCTCTTTCTGGGGCTCACATGGAGGTGTTACTAGAGGGGCTTATAGAGCTCAGATCTCATAGTTATCAAAATGGTGGGCTGAGAGAAAATGGCCTGGGAAATGGGATGGCTGTCAGAGGAAGCTCTCTCACTTATTAATAAACAAATACAGTGAAGTCCTGATTTTTTTTTTAATGTCAAAGAAGTATGGGGCTTTTCTATAAGAAACAAAAGCATAAATTGCTCTTCTCTAGAATCTCCCATATTATGTAACATTCCACTGTGACTCAGAACCCAACTAACTGCAATACATTTACAGCATAAATCTCTCCCAGAAGCGAAGAATCCTGGAGTTCTAAGAATGGGATCTCGACATTGTAAGCCTGGGTATAACTCATTTCAGTTTCTTTGTGCATTGATGTTGCTGGATTTCCCCGTACTTTCTGGTGAGCTACCTTTGTAATTAAGCTGTCTGGTTGCATAATTTGCAGCAGTAGGCCTCGGAAAGCATCAATTTCACTGCTGTTTCTTCCTAGCTCCAAGGTAACCTCTTGCCTTTCTCTAAGAATCAGCACTTTGCTATGTTTCTCAGACTCTAAAATTAGCTCTGGGAGATACAGCAGACCAAAGTCTTCAAGGATACTTGAACATATTTCAGTGGTAGCAATGCATGGGGTAACTAAGAGCTTGAAAGGCTTAAAAAAAAATGAAGGAAACCCATGTGTTTGTTAGGGGAAGTTAACCTTCTGTGCTCAAATATTACATCATTGCAAAAGTAAAGTTTAACAAAGGCCTGTCTGTTCACCATAATCAGAGACAGAAAATAAACATTGGTTTAATCATTATGATACCTAAAAGGAGGAGACGCACATCAGACACATTTACCAAGTTTTATCCAACACCCATCTTTTATATGGCAATATAAAAGGCACAGCATTATTGAGATGAGTAAACAAAGCAGTTACAAGACAGGACTGACAGCCTTCATGTGAATATTCCCTTTTATTCTCTGGCAAGGAATAAAAATTTTTTTACCCTCTCCCTATAGATTCCTACCAGTTTGGATATAGTCAATTTAAAACTGCATTAGAAATGACATTTGATACAAAACTTCAATATTAAAATAAATCATCAAATGAAAATTTAGCTGAACTCTGAATAAATGAAAAGTAAATAGGGGTCCAGAAGAACAGACAATGAAACATAGCTCCCTTCTCTTGGCAGGAAGGAGGGAAGACTAAGATGGTAGATTATTACACACATAATTTGACATGATTATTTTATCTGTTGTTTTTTGCTTAACTGCTTTTTTTTTTTTTTATAAGAGAATGTTCAAGCCCAGGATTAGAGAGAGAGGACTCAGAGATAATACCCAGAAATGACTGATGTAAGAAACCAAAAGGCATCAATAAAGCTTTTAAAAATGTAACAAATTACCAAACGAAAACTTCAGACAAGTTTGCATAAAAAACAACATGCATTTTTATGGATAATCTCCAAGCCAATTTTTATTATCTTCTATGAAAATCTTGCTTTAAAAATCCAAAATTTTAAGCCATTCCTTACATTTCAACTATGTAAATATTTTTACACTGGAAGAAAAATAGGCATATTAGATTTTTAAAGGCCTATCAAGCTCACATAATTTAGAAAACATAAACACTTTGATGAAAATATCCATTACAATTTTTCCAATGCCCATCTTTTATATGGCAATATAAAAGGCTCAAAAATGAGTGTCTGGATTCTAGGCATTTACAATCTGCAATGGATAACACTGATACAATTCAATTAAACAAACCTTTCAGAACATACTCTGTGCAGGACACTGGTAGCTCAATGCACAGGGGAGATATAATTCAATAGTTTAGTTATTTTCTCCCATGAAAATTATTGCTGGTTTTTTTTTCTAATTTTCCCCTTTTTACATGTGTAAAAACTCAGTTTATTGTCACTTCCTCACTTAGACTGGAGAATTTACCATTTGAGGTGTTTCTCTCTCTCTCTCTCTCTCTTCCTGTCTGTGTCAATACTTTTCCTGCAGCAGTAAGGATACAGCAGACCACAAATTCACCTTCACTATGTGATCCTAACTTTGATGGGGACTTCAAATGCAAGATTGCCTTGAGGTGAAAACAGGGCTTTCTGCTTATGCTTCTTCCAGACTATCATGAACTGTTAACCTTTTAGAGAAATACAAACATTAACAAAGATTTCCTAACACATACACAAAAAAAGAAAAGCAGATCATTCTTATGGAAAAAGGTTTTTTAAAGCAACCTAATCTACATACAATTAAATACTTATTTCCTAACTATTACCAGTTCTAATTTAATCCATCTCTAGTTTTACACTAAAGATTTTGATTAGAAAACTCCTTTGACATCAGGGGTTCTTAAATTTTTTTGTGTCATGGATCCCGTTGGCAGCTTGGTGAAGACTATGAAATCACTTGTTAGGATAATGTTTTATTTATTTATTTATTCATTCATTCATTTGTTTTAGGCAATTGGGGTTAAGTGACCTGCCCAGGGTAAGTGTCAAGTGTTTGGTCAGAGGAAGATTTGAACTCAGGTCCTCCGCTGGTGCTGTATCCATTGAGCCACCTACCTGACCCTTAGGATAATGTTTTTAAAGGCATAAAATAAAATATTTTTATTGTTGTCCAGTCATTTCAGTCATGTCTGACTCTTTGTGACTCCATTTGGAATTTCCTTGGCAAAGATACTGGAGTGTTTTGACATTTCCTTCTCCAGCTCATTTGACAGGTAAGGAAATGGAGGCAAAGAGGGTTAAGTGACTTGCCTAGGGTCACACGGCTAGGCAGTGTCTGAGGCCAGATATAACTCATGAAGAGTCTTCCTGACTCCAGGCCTAGCACTCTATCTATTGCACCATCTAGCTGCTCCAAATAAAATATATGAATACAAAAGAAACCAAATATATTGAAATATAGTTATCAAAATTAAAAAAAATCACAAACGCTAAATTAAGAACCCCTGTTCTAAATGAATGCTGAACTTGGAATCTTGGAATTCTCATCATCTTCTTGTTAGGAAGTACATGGCTCTGAGACGTCTGTCTAAACATTTTTTAAGAAGTCAGTCTGATATGAAACCATTCCTACCTTCCTTCATGCCTGTTTGCTTCTTTAAGTAATTCTCACAGATTCTTCCTTCTGAATTTCAGAATTCCACCCTCCTCTTCTTCACACATAAGCCATAGGAGCATAACTATTATACCTTCAGGCAAGAGAAGGTGATTTTCTAGATTTGGACTCAGAGAAGACTTGAATTTAAATTCCAACTCTACTACCTACTGTGTGACCTTGAGTGTGTCACTTTTATAGGTTTCAGCCTTATTTTTCTTAGTGAAATAGAGCTAATACCTATACTACCTACCTCACAAAGTCATTGTAAGGATCAAATTAAAGAATATGTTAAGTGCATTTTAAGCTATAAACACCACGTACATGTCTATCATTATTATTATTAATGATGATGGTTATGAAGATGATAAAATTTAATTAACCTGTCTCCCTTCCAAAAGCTAACTGCTAGTTTGGATCACACACACACACACAGAAAAACACAGAGAGAAAGAGAGAAACAGAGACACAAAGAGAGACAGACAGGTAGAGACAGAGACACAAAGGTATGTATGTGAGTATGTATGTATGCATGTATATAACACATACACGAAAAACCTGCAATTCTCTTGTAATGCCTTAGCAACTTATAGCTTTTATACACTGCCTTGGCATATCAGTTCTTTAAAACATTCCTAGAAGAACCTATATCTTTTACACAGAAATGAACATTTTAAATGCAGTTTAAACAAGATTTCTGAAACAGTTTAATGACAACACATGCATACACTAAGCTTTGGTGTCAGCAGTGTGGGTTGTTCCTCTGCCTGAGTAAACTATACCTCACCATACTTTCTTTAATGTATGATTATTATCTGTTTTCCCAGAAATACAGAGGACTTATTCAATGAGCAAGAAGCCTTCCTCTGCCACTTCTATTTTCCATGGAGACCAGTTCAGGACTTGGACTATCTGTGATTCTTCATTCTTGATTCATTACTGGTTCACCTCATTTTTTGGTCATAGGTAACAAAATATCCAGAAATGACTGATGTAGGAAAAATGGTGATTTGACAGTGTAACAAACAGTGTAACATGTAACAAATATTTAAATGGCAATCATTTTAAAGTAAATTTTAAAGTCTCAAATATCAAAATATTAATTCTAGTCTAAATGATGGAAATGCCTACAACTCCATTTTTTAAATGCAAAGGACCTCAGTCTTTGACACTTTCACAAATATTCCTGAATCCTGTTTTATGGTAACTGATTTCTGAATTGTTATGCATAAAATCTTTATTAAGCACCTATCTGCATGTGACATACATTCGGTAATTCAAGTAGTGAGGCAGCATGGGATGGTGGAAAGAGGAGTGATTCAGGAGTCAAAGGACCTGGGTTCAGTCTCGATGATTACTACCTGGGTGACCTTGGGTAAACACCTCACCTCTTTTGGACTTAATTTCCTTATTTTTATGACTAGTGATCTTCAAGCAAAGGCTGGATAATATTTTCTTCATGTAGAAAAGATTCTGGTTGAGGTACAAGTTGGTCTAGATGATCCTAAAGTCACTTTCAAGTTTTAACTTCTAGAATTCTGAGTAAATCAGCCAATTTGTTGATCTCTTGGATCTACTAGATACATTTATTATCTCAGTAATTCAAACTCAGAAGTCCAAACAGGAAAACATAGCAATCAACATGAGCTTTTTAGACAGCACATACCAAGCACCTACTATGTGTCAGGCACTATGCAAAGCACTTTACAAATATTTCCTTTGATCTACACAGCAACCCTTGGAGGTAGGTTCTATTCTTATCCCCACTTTATAGTTGCCAAATAGAAGGCAAACAAAGATTAAATGACTCGCTGTTTGAAGAAACACTTGAACTCAGGTCTTTCTGATTCCAGTCCCATCACTTTATTGATTACACCAAATTAGCTACATAAACAAGAAGAATCCATTCAAGACTATGACAGTGACTGAAGCCAGGGGACCTGAAGTCTAATCTCAACTCTGCTGCTTTCTACCTATGTGATCTTGAGTAATCACTCTCAGAGGTCTGTTTTTTTTTTTTTCATTTAAAAAATGGGAATGAGAGTGTGGGTGGACAAGGTGACATTTAAGGTCTCTGATGTCAATATTTCTAAGATTTTTTTTTTTACCTTATTTGTAACAGGTTAAGCAGAATATTGTTCCTATCATGAAATGCTTATTTTCTCTACTGGAGCATTACTGTCCTGAAACTGTCATTTATGTTTCCAAAGTCGGTTCAGAATAAAATCAATATCTTAAGTATTAGACCCTTTGTTGTAAGAGTGGCATTTGCAAGTGCAGGCCATACTTCATTGTTTTTCTGATTAGCCAATTCCTTTTTATTTAATAAAAGAAAATCTTCGTAAAAACCAGATTTTATTCTAATGGTACTTGTCGCGCTAGGATTTTTATTCCGAACTTAAACCCAAGAATAGGAGCATTTCCATATTCTTCCTAGAGCAGAAAAGAAGACTGCACATAAAACTGTGGGTCTCTATTATGTATGCCTTATTCTCTTCTTCAAAATATATAAGTTCAACCTGTAGCTTCCCATGATGCCCTGTTCCTCTGTGATTTTCTGGCCTTCTTTCTGGTTTTTGTTTTTTTTTTTGGCAAGCCACTTATTTTTAAAGTGGCTAAGTTTTGCAGAAGGGGTAATTGCCAAATATGCTAAATCAATGTCTTATTTCTCTTAGGCTATGACAAAAGCTGATAAGTAACTGCAGAAGGATAGAAGGAAAAAGCCACTTTCTTTTTCCCATGAGTGTAATGTCACAATCTTCTGATGACATTATATGGGCTATAAACCTGTGTAAAACACTCAATACATTTAAACAAAGCTTAATAATTAATGAATATCCTCTGCTATTAATTGATAATAAATCTACACTGATCCTAAGTTTTAAAAAACGGGAGATACATTGCTCAGCCTTCCAACCAAATGCAAATCAGGTGTGTTAAGGCAGATCTGCCTTGATTTGTATTAGTCATAATATGCTTTCAGAGAAACCAAGCTAATGTCTAATGAGCTTACAGATTCTAGAAGCAGTGGAAATGCCTAATTGCTTTCTGTAATTGGGAGCTTTGTGTTTGTTTCTGTTGCTTGGCATCAGCATGAACATTAGAATAATGAGAGTAAGATACCTTCCAGACCCCTCTTTTTTATCTCCCTTAAATCCAAGAAAATCCTCTATTGAACAATGAGGCTTCCTACATCTGCTTCTTTCTCTCAGGCAGCCTTATTCTTAGATCTGTGGGTTTTCCACCTGGGGCTATTAGATCAGCCACCAGTTACCAGGTTGAGTCAATTCTTAGGCTGCCTCCATCATTGTCTGAGAGTGGATGGAGTGCTGGGCCTGGTGTCATGAAGACTCATCTTTTTGAGTTCAAATCTGGCCTCAGACATTTACTATCTATGTGACCCTGGGCAAGTCACTTAACCCTGTTTGCTTCAGTTTTCTCATTTGTCAAATGAGCTGAAGAAGGAAATAGAAGACCACTCCAGTGTCTTTGCCAGGAAAACCCCAAATAGGGTCACAAAGAGTTGGATATGACCAAAATGACTCATCAACAACAACACTTACTTAGATTTATATAACACATCAAGGTTTACAATGCCCTTTCCTAATAACAACTCTTTAATGTAGGCACAGTTGTTTCAAGGATAAAATACAAACAGGTCTGTTTGGCTTTTAAACCCACCAAAATCTATCTCCCACCTACTTTTTTCAGACTTATTTAATATTACAAATAGCCTCCTAGTTGGTCTTCCTGCCTCAAGTTTCTCTCTTTCTCCAATCCATCCTCCATATAACTGCCAAAGTAATTTTTTTTTTGGCTAGGCAATGGGGTTAAGTGACTTGCTCAGGGTCACACAGCTAGTAAGTGTTTTGTGTCTGAGGCTGGATTTGAACTCAGGTCCTCCTGAATCCAGGGCCAGTGCTCTATCCACTGTGCCATCTAGGTGCCCCCCCAAAGTCATTTTATTAAAGTTGAGGTCCACACCCCCCTCGTGTGGTGAAATACCTGGCATACAATAGCCAATTAATAAATGCTGCTACAGGATCTGTAGGATCTCTCTGACTTTTCCTACTTCCTTATTTGCTATGTGTTACAGCCTCTTTTGGGCCTAAAAAATTTCAACCTAACAATCCAAGGTTATGGCCCTTCTTCCTTCTACAGCAAAAATAAACAAATAGAATGAATACATTTTTACTCTTTTTTTAACTCTTTTTCTATGTCACTATCTCATAGCACCTTGATTTAGAGTCCATGCAAGTCACATATGACAAAATCTACTTGAAAAGTATCAAGTGCAATCCCAAATGTAAAGTATTATCAAGCTAGCATTTTGAATGCCTCTCTACTTTAGCTGTATCTGATAATAATAACTAGCATTTACAGAATAATGTTTGCAAAGCAGTTTTACATATATTGACTCATTTGGTCCTCATAAAAACCCTAGGAAGAAATAGGTGATATTAATATCCTGTTTTACAGATGAGGAAATTGGAGCTGAGAGAGCTTAATTGACTTGCCCAGAGTCACACATCTAGTAAGTGTCTGAGGCAGGATTCACACTCACGTCTTGTTGACTCCAAGTCTTGCACTCTATTGTACCATCTAGCTGTTTCTACACATACTTGAATGAAAATTTAAAAAATCAGAAAAATATTAAAATACATGGGTGTTCAGCCTGCAAAAAAAAAACCACTACAAATTAACAGAGGACTTGAGTTCAAATCCTAATTCTCCCATTTAATCATTCAATCAATAAATATTCATTAAAATTCACTATGTGCTAGGCACTGTGCTAATACCCAGGAGACTTTGGCCAAGTCAGTTCAGTTCTATGGACTTTTCCTCATCTGTGAAATGGAGAGGCTCAAGTAGATGACCTCTCAGTCTTTCCCTCCTCACCTCTAAATCTATCATCATACATAGGGCAGTTTCCATATACCTAGATGCCTAATTCTGGTTTCTAGTTACATCCCCCATCATCTAACACACTGCTTTGCCACAGTAGGCACTTAATAAGTCTACTGTATTCAAGTTTGCTGATAACATTATCAATAACTGCTCACAAGGCTTTGACTTAAACTACAGAAGGGAAAAACAAGTGTGATAGAAGAATGTCTACTGAACAGATTATGAAGTGCCATTAGATGGACAACCAATAGAGCATACTCATCAGGTTATATGTCTTGGAAAACACGGACAACTAACTTGGCTTATAATTAAATGAGAGGAGGAGAGTAGGCTAAATTGTCTTCAGGAAATTGGTTCTTGAATACCCCTAACCTTCATTCAGAAACACAGGTGCATTTTTTAAAATATTAATATTCTACCAGTGTAGTTGAGTCATAGAACCCTCTGGTCTCTGAAGAATTAAAAACATTCTCACTTAAGAGAACAATGGAAAAGTACATGGCAGGCGTAAGCAGGCTGTAACACACAGCAAATAAGGAACTAAGAAAAGTCAGAGAGATCCTACAGATCCTGTAGGATCATGAGATCTTTAAGACATATATGACTGAAAAACATGGGCTAGTCACATGGTGAGAACAAAGGGATAGCCAATGGATAGCCGGTGTACTCCCAGATATCTGCAATGCCAGAAGGAAGTAAAGGCAGTCCTCAGCATATTGGGGTGTCTCCTGTGGGACAACATTGACAAGAATGACACAAGATGGACAAGCTTGGCTAGATTATAATGTAAATATTTTGGGAGAGCGTTCACATCAATGAGATCCTAGACCCATTTGGATAGTTGGGTATTGTATTTGTATTGCATTGACCTAGTTTTTGTATGGATGTCACACAGACACAATGGGTAGAGCGCCATGCCTGGAGTCAGAAAGACTCTTCTTTCTGAGTTCAAATTTGGACGCTTTACTAACTGTGTGACCTTGGTTAAGTCTGTGTGACCCTGTTTGCCTCAGGTTCCTCATCTGTCAAATAAGCTAGTGAAGGAAATGGAAAACATTCCAGTATCTGCCAAGAAAACCCCAAGTGTTACCACAAAGAGATGAACATGACTGAAAATGACTGAACAACAACACTTTAATAAGGGCAGAATTTTTGTGTATAAAATTTAACTACAAAGGACAAAAAAACTGTAGAATTAGTGAATGCATTGGTGGGAAAAATGTTCCCTGTGTGCATTATGGATAAGAATATGGCAGAAAGTGGAAGGGAGCAAAGGAGCAAACATTTATTAAACACCTACTCTATGCCAGGGACTGTACTAAGCACTTTACAAATATTATCTCATTTGATAATAGGTGGCAGTACCTACATTCACCACTGCTGCAGGTGTAGAATCTTTGGGTTTTCTAGCAGACTAGGTAGTAGCACCAAAAGAACTGACTTGGCAGGAGCCCTTAGAGTTGGGGATGGCCACCAGCTTCAAAAAAGATCACAGCTTCATAGCTTTCTAGGTCTTTGATTCCACCAGCTATTTGGGATAAGCATAACTCTACGAACCTCACTTAACACGATAAGAGTAAATATGTTAAGAAATGATTGCCATTCTATTTCCTGTTATTCACCAGAACAACAGTGCCCCAGGAAAATGGTCTGTTGATGGTAAACCACCACCAAGAACTTTAGACTTCCTTAGTTTGGGTCTAGTTGTTAGGAGAAGTCAAACTATTAGCTAAAGACCAAGTTAAAGAGAAATGCTAGCATCCACAATCTGTGTAAATGATTAACAATGTTAATCTAGAGATGATGGATTGTTATGGCTTTCCAGACAGAACAGGGAGTTAAAGAGCCCTTCTTTCTTCCTGTTAACAGTTCAATTCCGTGGCCCAGCAGGATAACTTTATGATAAAATGGAAGGTTAGAAAATTAACATATTTAAAGCAAAGAAATATCAGTTCCCCATCTATTTAGCCATTAATTTAATCAGCTTCACCAAAAACAATAGAATAGATCAGTCCTTTCAACTGGCAAATTGTAATCAAGAAGAAATTTGGCTAGGGTGGCAGGTAGAGCGGCTAGTTATATTTGCTGAGAACTAAATACCTCCATCATTGAGAAAGAGACAATTATAAAAAAAAAAGTGCTGGATATTATAAAGTTGAATTCCAAAGTGTACTTTTAATGTGAAGCCCATCTAGCCCAACATATTTGGCTTAGGTAAATATATGAAGTTTAGGGAAACGTGAGAAAACTGTGTTTAGAAAAATACATACGTATACTTAGACCAAACAGTAGAAAGACAAAGTATGGGCTCCGGAAAAGAGAAATCAATTTTTAAAAATATAAACAAAAACCCTATGGGGCTTTTCCCTGCCTCAGAGTGGAGAGAGGTAAAAGGGGGATAATTGGTTTTATTTTTAAAAACTTACAGGGGCTTAGATTCTTATAATCTAGCCACTGCTTACCCATGTTCAGACTCCTTAAGAGTCTGCCCAATATGATGCATGTTCTAATAAACCTTGTCTTTGGCTGAAAGAAGGCTTGGGTCACATTCTTTTGGGGAAGAGCCGCATGTTGTGATTTTGGGGTCCCAGCAACCCTGAACCCCTAAACCGCGTCATTTTGGTGGCCCATACGGGGAAACTGCCTAACCCCAAGTTCTTCTCCAGCCCAGACTGGATGGTTTGTAAGCCTCCCTCCTCCCCTCCTTTCTTGCTCTGTAGTTGGGGTCGCTCTCCAAGCACCATGGCTTGGAGGTGCTTTTCTCACAGACAGTTAAGAGGCTGTCTTGCACTCAGCCTGACACTCTCAGGCTCTCGGTCCACTGGGTCGGTTCAAGGCCATGGGCCTGGGTACACCTTCCGCAGCATAGAGGACATGGAGGGATGCCCTATCCGGAAGTGTATCTGTGAATTCCCTCGGCGCTGGGGATATTGGGGAAAACTGCAGTTACTTTTTGGTTCCCTGAGGCTTACTTACTTCTTTCCCTCTGCACCTCTGAATCCTCCTTCATGGAGGTTACAGGGAAAGTTAGAACAGCTAAAAATATCTTGGCATATTCTGGAGGTTTTGTGATTGATCATTAAGGAGTTTAGAACTCCTCCTTACAACCCTGGTCACTCTTTTCTCCCACTCCCTTCGCTTGAGTACTTTCGATTTCGCCCTCCCCCACCTGGGAAAGGAAGGGGGGTGGGCAGCAGCTACAGCGTGGGCCCTAGGGCAACCTTTGCCTGGAAGCATCACCCAGGTTCAGCACAACCTGCTCAAGGTAATGAAGCTAGCCTCCAAACTTGGGTAAGCACACTACTTTAAATTTGTAGTTTTAACTGTTAATGAGAGATGTTGATTCTCTGTGTAAAGTAATTTGGAAGTGCATTTAACAAAACTGAAGTCACCTGATTGGTAATGGGTTTGTTTCAAGTTTCAAATTGGTGAACTTTCTGTATCAGTTATGTCAAGCAACTTTTCATAATTTGGCTACTGCTGAAATAATTTAGGTATTGTTGGTTATTGTTTTAATGTGTAAACTAGCCAAAAAGTTTGTTTGGGTTAGGTATGGCTTGCTGAGAATTTGCCAAATGTATAGAAATCTCTAATGATTGGCTTTTTACATTAGGATAAATTTAAGTTTTGAGATGTAAATCCTGGAAGAGTTTTTCCTAAGCTGTGATTAGTAAAACTTGCTGTATGAAGTAAAAGGTCATAGGATTTTATTTTGAGTTGTCTGATGGGTCATAATCCATTGGTAATCAATAATCCACCATCTGAGAGAAATACCACAAGCTACTCAGAGAAGGTGATACTGGTGGGAAGTCAGCATTGGGAAAAGCTGAGAGGACAATTTTAGGCTCAGTCTAAGATGGGATCCTCCTGGCTCAATTTCCCCATTATGTTCCTTTGAAAGGGAATGTTACCCACTTGGCTATTCCTGAGTCTGGCTATGAGGTGGATTTGATACTTCATGGTTAGAAAACTGAATTATCTGAATCCAAATAGAGCTAAGGATGTTTTATTCTCTCATTTGGGCCCTAAATTTAGTCCCTGTTTTATATCTGGGCCCTGCAGTCTTTTTTGTTAGATTTGTGTCTTCCAGACTATAGGCCATTCACCTACAGTTGGTAGCAAACAGTGAGTACCAACCAATGTCCCGCATTGTTCCCTGGATGCAGCCTGTGCCCGGTTCCAGCCTGTGCTCGGTTCCAGCCAACTTCCTCTTTGGGACCCCGCTGAGGCAGGGACAGCTCTACACCCCTTGCCAGCAGGAAGTAGTTTCAGAAGCCGAGACCTTCACCTCTTACCCCAAAAGAATTTGGGTTCCTATTTGTTTGAGGGGGGGAATGATGGGGTTGGAATCTGGGCCCCAGAAATGAAAAACCCTGGACTTTGTGGACAAATCTCTGGTGTTCCCCTGAGGCTATAATCCCATCAACTGGCCTTTCATTGTGGCTACACCCAATCTCCCCTCCATTGTCTTACCTCCCTTTGGCCCTTGGCCATTTCCCACACTTAATCCTAGCTAGGCTCCATAGTCCAGGTCCCAGGAATTCTGTTCATCCCAGTTTACTGGCCACTCCCATCCAGATTTCCTTAGACCCCTTCTCCAGTCACCCCAAACTACTTGGCCACTCCTAGATCCCTCCCACAGTCTTTCTGTATATAAGGTCCATCTTGTCTCCATTAAGATGCTTAGATTCTTAAAATCTAGCCAATGCTTAGATTCTTATAATCTAGCCACTGCTAACCCATGTTCAGATTCCTTAAGAGTCTGCCCAATATGATGGATGTTCTAATAAACCTTGTCTTTGGCTGAAAAAAAAAATTTACAGGACTCAAACATGCTTTAAAATACTGAAGAGATTTCACTTTACTTGCATTTTTTTTTTTTTTGCTTTTTGATGAGGCAGTTAGGGTTAAGTGACTTGCCCAGGGTCACACAGCTAAGTAAGTGTCAAGTGTCTGAGGCCAGATTTGAACTCAGGTCCTCCTGACTTCAATGCCAGAGCTTTATCCACTGAGCCACCTAGCTGCCCCTTTACCTGCATTTCTACAGGATAATTCTTCAAAGAAAAGGGATTGTGTAGTGCAGAGATGTGGGCTGAAATCCAGCCTCTGACAATTACTAGCTTTGAAATCATTGACAATTGACAACTTCTCCAAGCCTCAGTTTCTTCATCTATCAAATAGGAATAGTAACAGCCATAGTACCTATTTCTTAGTTTGTTTGTGATAATCAGTTGACATAATGTAAGATGTTTTACAAATCTTAGAAGTCCTATATTATTTTTAGCTCTTATTAGTACTACATCAAGAACATATTCCCTGATTTTAAATCACCTATAAACTCTTGAGTCTAATAAGAAGGGGCTGATTCAGAATCAGTGGATATTTGAAACCAGAAGTAATATGCAAAAGTTCTCCAATAAGTCCTAGCCAGGTAAGCCTGTTCCACTGGCACATAGGTGGCACAGTGTGCTGGGCTTGGAGGCAGGAAGACCTAGGTTCAAAGCCAGTCTCAGACCTTCCTAGTTGTGTGACCCTGAGCAAGTCACTTAACTTTTTTTGTCTCAGTTTCCAACTGTAAAGTGAAGGTGATAATAGCACCTATCTCCTAAGGTTGTTGTTGAGTATCACATGAGATAATATTTGCAAAGCATGTAGCACAGTGGCCTGGCATATAGTAGGTACTTAATATATGCTTTTTCCTTCTAGACCTCTAACCACTGGGTTTACTGGAATTTGAATCACACCAAAATGGCCAAAATTCATAGTGACGACACATACAAGAGTAATTTAATAAATGGGATTCTTTAGGATATTTCAGGAAACTCTAAAGCTGTGACAGAGCAGATCTGAATTACCAATGTGATCAAAAAAGGGAAAAAAAAGAAAAGAAAAAAGGGGGAAAAAAATCCAGTCCTGAAACATGCTCAGATTGGCTAAATAAAAATCACCTAGATTGTGTTATAAAAATTAAGTAAAACAGAAAAAGCTAGCAGAATAAATACATCCTATCCTACCACAGTCATACCTGCTTTGATTATAATACCCACTAATAATAATGATACCAGCTGACATTTAAAATTCTCTTTTCAGGTTTGCAAAGTGTTTTGCAGATATCGTAGCACAATTGGGCAAGTAATGACATTGAAATAAACATGGAAGCAAGCTTTGTTATATGGCCTCCAAACTACGGCTCTTCACATGTTTCCTAGATTTTCAGAACACTCTTGTTCTCTCCTGGTTCTCTTCTGACTGTGTCTTCTCAGGCTCCTTTACTGGATCTTCCTCTAGGTCACACCCACTGGAGTGTACCCCAAGGCTCTGTCCTGGGCCCTCTTCTCCCTATACTCACTTCATGAACTCATCAGCTCTGATGGGTTCAGTGATCATGTCTATGCAGATAATTCTCAGATCTATTTATCCAGTTCTATTCTCTCTCCTGATATCAAACAAACTAGATGTGCTGTAGACACCTTGAAGTCAAAATGTCCATCTTTCCCTCAAACTCTCTCTTCCTAACCTTCCTGTTCTGTGAAGGTATCTCTGGTCACCTTGGCTTACAACATCCATATCATCCTCAATTCCCCACTCACACTCACTCCATATAACCAATCGGTTGCCAAGTCTTTTTGTTTCTGCCTTCTCTCAACCTCTGCCCCGATACTGACCCTCATCATCTCACATCTGGATATGCAGTACCCTTCTGGTTGGTGTCCCTGGTTCAAGTCTCTCCCCAGTCCAGACCATCCTCCATTCAGCAACCAAAGTGATCTTCCTAAAATGCAGTTCTGACCATGTCTGGTTTTTGTTTTGTTTTGTTTTGTTTTTTGGCTAGGCCAAAACGGGATTAAGTGACTTGCCCCACAGCTAGCGTCAAGTGTCTGAGGCTGGATTTGAACCCTCCTGACTCTAGGGCCGGTGATCTATCCACTGCACCACCTAGCTGCCCCTTTTTGTTTGTTTGTTTATTTGTTCTGTAGGTCTGACCCTGTCCATCCCTACCTCTCACTCAATAAACTCCAGTGGCTCCCTCCATGATTGAATATAAAATGCTATTTGGCTTTAAAAGCCCTTGATAACCTAGGCTCTTCCTACCTTCTTACACTTCACTCACCTCCATGATCTTTACCATCCAGCAGTATCTGCCTTCTTAATGTTCCTCACAAGACACTTGTATCGACCTGATTGCACCTTTTCACTGGCTGTCTCCCCATTCCTGGAATGCTGTCCTTCCTCTTCTTTGCCTTCTGGCTTCTTTTAACACTCAGCTCAAGTCCTACTATCTGTAAGAGGCCTTTGCTAGTCCCATCCCACCACCACCACCACCTCCCTCATGCTAATTTCTTCCCTTAGAGATTAACTGCCACTCACCCTGATTGTATCTTGCTTGTTCTTAGTTCTTTGCATGTTATCTCCCAGGAGTTTTTGTCTCAATTTGTATCCCCAGAGTTTAGCATAGTGCCTGGCACATAGTACCAGTGCCTGTTGACTGACTGACTGAAAGCAGAAGTTAAAATGAACTATATAAGCCAAACACAGGAATAATCTCAAGACCTGAGCAAATTATCAAAACTTTGAGCAAAAGAACTTTCCTTAAGGTTATTCTAGCACAAACATCACCTACAGGCAGAATGGCAGACTCTTTTTCGCCTTCCCTCCACTGAAATCACATTATTTCCTTAAACCTAAAACAACTGATCAGCAAGCATTTATTATATGCCTACTATATACGGGACATTGCAGCTTCAGTTACAATAGTGAATAGATCCTGTTCTCAAGGATCTTACCTTCTACTGGATGATATGACATGTTCACAGGTAAGTAAATACAGGATGTATAAACAATAAATACAAAATGATGTGGAAAAATGGGTGGGTGGGATAAAAACTAGAAGAATCAGGAAATGCCAACTTCAGCAACTTCCAGATGCAGGGAACAGACTACAGGGGTGGGAACCTGGGGCCTCATGTGGCCCTCTAGGTCCTCAAGTGGGGGCCCTTTGACTGAATCCAAACTTCACAGAAGACATCCCCTTAATAAAAGGATTTGTTCTGTAAAGCTTGTACTCAGCCAAAAGGCCACACCCAAGGACCTAGAAGGCCACTCCTGGTCTCGAGGCCACAGGTCCCCCAGTCCTGGAAAAGGTACAGGGGTGTGAGATGGAATGAATAACAGCCAATAGGCCAATTTGGAGTAGGCACTGAGTGTATGAGAGGGAATAATAAGTAGGGAAGGATAACCTAAATAATAAGAAGATTAATTACAAGTTCATAGGGTCCTGGGACCATAGATGTAAAGCTGAAAGGAACTTTGGAGGCCATCTGGTCCAAAACCCTCATTTTATAGATGAGGAAACTGAGAGCCAAGGAGTTGGAGTGACTTGCCCAGGGTTACAGAGGCAGTAAATGTCAGAGGTAGGATTGTCTCTATGAAAACGCTGCCCCAAAGCATATTCTTATAACTCATCCAGAACAGCCATGAAAAGCACTGACTGCCTCACAGGGAGGGCTCCGTTTTTCCTCCTTCTACTTTATCTGAAAAGGTAATAAAATTATTTATGACCATAGCATAACCCCTAAGGTTAAGTAAATGTGATAAACATCTCTTCCTGTTTAGAATACAGGAATGTTACCTGAAGAATAAACAGTGAGAGCCGAGGAGCCCAATTATTAGAAACCCAAAGTTAATATTTGCGAAGCTTTCTGTATTTTTCAAATCTGGTATCAATAGTGCAAAGTCTGGATGCTTTTATATGACATCTACTTTCAAAATGCTATATTAAGGATGAAATGTTATTTTAAAGGAACTTTCTTTTCAAAGATTTTCAGGGCAACATTATATGCAACAGGAAAAAAAATTATAATTTAGAATTCAAAAAACGTTTAACTTTCCCATGAAATGTGAATTATGTGTTCATATGAATCTTTTTTTAGGTTGACTACTGTATGCATGTGTTCTCAAAGTTTGTTCTGCAAGAAGAAATTTTAAAGATAAGTATAATTCAACATAAGCTTAGCTTCCTTATCTGTAAAATGGGGATAATAATAACACTTCCCTCCCAGGGTAATTGTGAAAAACAAATAAGGTTTCCTTGTTTTTGCTGTAGGTCCCTCAGCCAAGCAAATGATCCACAGTACCAAGTGAAAGACTGATGAATCAATATAGGTATTGTGTCTACCCAGCTTGGGGGTCACTCTGGGTAAGGGCAGAAGAGGGATGAGATACACAACTCCACACCCCAGTGTTTTCAAATAGCAACCCTGCTCAATGAACTGAACACAAACCAAGAGAGGATTCTTTTCAAAATGGGCAGTCAGGCTCAAATGGGTACCTCCCCCTCCCCCACTCTTGCCAATACAATCCTGGTTAAGTAATGGTTGATTGCTAAACATAAACCCAATCTCAAGGGCTCCTTGAGCTCAGAGGCTCATCTAGGTCCTCCAAAAGGGATTGTGTGTTTGTGTGTGTGTGAAATATATATATGAAAAACTCAACTGGGTACACAAATTTTCTAAGTGCTATGGAGCAGTTTTCTAAATTCCTCTACTGGGTATCTTTCCCAAGGCATTAACTGTAATGTTTGAGATACTAACTGCTGTGGCTAATGATGCTTCCATGTTAAAAGCATCTAAAGAAGTTGGTAATTTAAAGCCAGCCATGCAGAGATGACTCGTCCCTTTCCTCCATCATTGTTGAAAACCAACACAGAACACTGAGAAATTTGATAAAATGAAATTTAGTGGTCCTGTTCAGAAGGTTTACAAAGCTCCTTCAATAGGAGGTCATTCGGGAATTTTTAAGGGTCCCTCTGGAAGTATGGGGAAAGTGTAATGGTAAAGGAAAAACCCTTAAAACTCTGAGAAACACTACCAGAAAACTCAATTCATTAGTTGGTGTGAAAATCCCTTTATAGATTGTGCATGTTCTCAGTTTGCTTCTGTCAGGAAGCTGTATCATAGACTGCAGAATATATAGATTTCTTTCAGTTTTATATGAAGCTTATCTTTAAAAAGACTTGTGGGGTTAGGTGTTCTGCAGAGTACTGTAGCATGAAGAGCAAAAAAAAAAAGCAGAAAAAACAATAAAGGATTCCTTAGCTCTGTACTTATACAGCTCAATGTTAAGGAGAATAGGCAGGTGAAGATAGAAGAGAGGAAAGCTAGACATGGGCTCCTAGACCTGAGCTGGACAGATCGTTAGAGGTCATCTACTCTCTCTCATTTTACAGATGAGCAAACTGAGGCTCAGAGAGGTCAGATGACTTGCCCTAGTTCATACAAGTATAAGTGACATAGTCAAGGCATGAACTCTGGTCTTCTTATCCAAGTATAGCCCTCTGATATACACACAAGATTTGGGGACAAAATAGGTTACAAAGAACTCAAAGAAAGGGCAGGTTGGGTCTTGTAGAATTAGACAGTAAGCTCCTCAAGAGGAGCCTTTCTTTGTATCCCTAGTATTTAGCACAATGCCTGGCACATAGTAGGTGCTTAATAAATGCTAGCTGGCTGACTGTGGCCTAAAATTGTACACAGAAGTCCATTCAAGAAAGAAAGGAAACTCTGCAAAAAGAAATTTTGATCAAATAAACATGATTCTGATGAGGAAGAAATAGCTAACATTTATTTACTGCTTTAAAGTTTGTATATATTATCTCACTTTATAAAGAGGGAATGATCCAGAGAAACCCAACGTGGATATTGATGAGAACTCAATCAACTTAGTTTTTGTTGTTGTTATTATTATTTTTAAATATTTTATTTTTCCCCAATTTACATGCAAAAACAATTTTTAACATTTTTTTTAAAGTTTTGAGCTCCAAATCTATATCCCTCTCTCCCTCCCCTCCCTCATCTCTGAGACAGTAAGCTATCAGATATAGGTATATGTGTGCAGTCATGCAAAACATTTCCATATTAGTCATTTTGTGTAAGAAGACTTGAAAAGAAAAGAAGGAAGGAAAGAAGAAAAAAGACCTCTGTATTCAGACAACATCTTAGTTTTTTTTTTTAAAAAGATAGGTATGTAAGTAAACATAAAATAAAATAAAATAAAAGACATATAGTATGTGAAAGTGAGGAAAGATAATAGGGGAGAGCTCTGAGGCAAAGAAACAAAATATGAAAGAAACTGCAATAATCCAGGTGAGAGGGGATGAAGACCTGCATTAGCTTGCCAACTGTATGAGCGTATAGAAAGGGAAAGATGAGAGATATTATAGGGGAAGAAAAATAAGACGGCCACTGATTGCAATGTGGGGTAGGAAAGAATGAAAAGTCAAGGACCACTGTGAGTGTGGTTTCAAACACACACACCAGGAATTTCCCGTTCTGATGAAATCACAAACAGAAGCAGTGGGACATAGCAGATAGAATGCTGGTCTCCTAATCAGGAAGACCTGGGGTTGAATCCTACTTCAGACAATGACTACATATGTGACTCTGGAAAAGTTACTTAACTTTTCTCAGCCTCAGTTTCCTAATCTGTAAAATAACAGGTAATAATAGAACCTACTACACTGGGCTGTTGTGAGGATCAAATGCATGCAGATCACTGCAAATATTAGCGTGCTCTGTAAATATGAGCTTTAAATGATAATGAGCAATCATTATTAATAGCAGCAGCATCCTTAGGGTTGTTCAATAATTTTTGGTCAGCAATTAGTCCTATTAGGAGAAGGATACTCAAATTTGGAGTGGGTGAGGGGGGAAAGCACATTCATTATGTTTTGGATATAAGGATTGGTTTTCAGCAAATAGTCTTGTCCAACATGACGAATCAGTCACACACACAAGTTTTGTCGGAGCAGCACCTTGTAGTGATTTACAGTCGCATTTTTGTTGACCTTAGGTCTAGTGACCATTTTTCAAATGCCAGAAAAATAGTTCCAGCTTTGCTTAGCTCTCTGCTATAATTTCTCAGAACCCAGCATTCCCTTCTGCCCAGATACAAGCAACTAGTCCCAGTCCTTATCAATATGATCTATTTAAAGACTTTTTTTTTAACCAGGCTATGTAGAGTTAGGTAGTACTTCTAATCAAAAGAAACCAAGATGTGCAAATTTAAAGAATCCACCCCAAATGTTCACACGGACTATTTGTGCCCCACCTTTGGTAGAGCATTCTGAGCTTGTATTGGTCTGATCAGCCAGTCAGACACACTGTAACTTGACTCTAACAGATATCATTTTGGTCCTCTCCGAGAATGAAGGACAATGACCACCACCACTTCCAATCACCTTAAACCAGAAAATAGCCTTTACAAAAGGTGAGACAAACTCTTCACTTACCAATAAAATCAGGTCAGATAGCTTGTTAAGTAATTTTATTTTTACAACCTTCTACACAGAGCCGGAATGGTCAATACATACTAGTTGTGTCTAGATTTATTCCTGGGCAGTGGTGGTATAGTAGAAAGAGTAGTATACCATGAATCTGAAGACCTAGGTTCTAGTCTAAGTTTTGCAACTTACTAGTCATGTGACTTTGGATCAGGCAATTAATGTCTCCGAGCCTCAGTTTTTCAATTGCACCATCTGCAAAATACAGTAAATATTGTCTGCATTACCTACCTCTCAGAGTTGTCACAAGGATCCAATGAAACAATGTATGTAAAAGCAATTTGTAAATATAAAGAGCTATTAAAATATGCCCTGTTATTACATTTTACTGATGGCATCTCCTTATCCTTCACACCAAGAGATAATTTTAGCACCAAAGCAACTCAAATTAAAGATTCTGGAAAAAAAAAAAGAAAACAACCTATGGTTGTCTTTAATATTGAATGCAACACTCCATTTGTTATGCACTTTAAGGAACAAAAATATGTGAATGACATTAATAATTCACACATATAGCACTTGAAGGTTTACGAAAGGTGGGTAGCATCATTACTCCCATTTTATAGATGGGGAAACTGAGGCTCAGAGAACTTTCCAGAGAGCACACAGTAAATGCTGAAGATGAGTCAAAATCAGCTTTCTTTTATGGTTTCCACTGCAGTGTTCTTTCTACTATCCTGTCTCTTATTTTGCATCATATAACTTAATCAAGATGGTAAATGAATATAATTTGGATTTTTCTTTTTAATAATGCTATTTTATCAATTGAGCTGATAACTTAAAATTTCATCCTAAGAGATTATCAGCAACAGTAGAAGCAAAGATGTCTGGTTCAAGAAATGTTCCTTTGATTTTTCATGTTCTAAATGATTAACCTACCTTCTCCCCTCTGAACAGCATGCCAGCATCATAACCATATGGAGCTCTGAACACAAGAACTCATTACTTGGATGCTGCTTAATTGATATTGATATGAGAATCTCAGACCAGACAGGAAAGAATACTTTCTTGAGTAAAAACAACAACAACCCAAAACCAGATGTCAATTATTTCTAACTTATTCACTATTGCATTTATAGCAATGGTAGGGTGAGGGTATGGTCAGGGTTGTTCAATAATTCTTATTTGTTCTTCATCCTAATACTGACTTGCTGCCCAGATGGGTTTCCCTGTATAAATTGTTTCCCACTCTGGGTAATAGTGTCAAAGTATCTGTAATTCTCTTTATCCTTCTGGTAGCTCTAAGCTCCCAGCAAGAGGCAGTACTTCTGGCAAAACACTTCTATTTCTTCCTCGGGAATGTTTCCCCCTCAGATACTGCCTCCACACTGTGTTTCCAATACATACACCCCACCAGGAAAGGCCTGTGGTTAATGCTGTTTATAAAGACAAAGTGAATGAGGTAAAGAGACTTTCCTCATGTCCAGAGGGAAAGGTTTCAGGCTCCTTTGAGAAGCCAAAGGGGAGAAAGGAGATACATTATTATCTTCTTAGTATTTATAACATACTGGGGTTGCAGTAACATTATAATTTTCCCAAACAGCCTTCCTTTCCCTCTAGGAATCCTGGCCCCTTTCTTTGTAGCAGCTAACTCTATGTGTTGGGCAGCTAGGTGGCACAATCTACAAAGCGCTTGCCTGGAGTTAGGAAGACTCATCTTCATGAGTTCAAATTCTGCCTCAGACACTTATTAGCTATGTGACCCTAGGCAAGTCACTTAACCCTGTTTGACTCAGTTTCCTCACCTGTAAAATGAACTGGAGAAGGAAATGGCAAATCATTCCAGTATCTCTGCCAAGAAAATCTCAAATGGGGTCATGAAGAGTTTGATACAACTGAAATGACTCAACAACAAACTCTGTCTATACTTACACTCTCATGGCCTGTTAAAACTTCCCTTCCTCCAGCTCCATGAGTCTCTCCTGGACTCAGTAAACTGACTTTACCTTTGTTTTTTTTTTTTTTACTTTATTGTTATTTTTTTCAATTAACAAGTGAGGGAAAGTGTAATGCATTTGAGAAAGTTCCATGCCAGATTAAAAAAAAAATTTAAGAAAGTGTTTTGGTGCTTAAAAGGGAAACTTTATGTTACCTAGACTATTCATTTGCATGGAATATTTCATTCTTCAATAATACTGAATGACTGATAACTGGTATAGTTTTTTTTTTTTTTTTTGGCAAGACAATCAGGGTTAAGTGACTTGCCCAGGGTCACACAGCTAGTATCAAGTGTCTGAGATTGGTATAGTTCTTTAACTGCTGTCAATAAGCTTACTATCTACTGTATTAGTGGCAGAAATTGGCTTTCTGGGCCTGTAAGCGAATATTTCTGAAAGGGTATTTCTATCTCTTTTTCACTTCCAAATCAATATCTCCAGTGCACAGTGCCTTCCTTCTACATAACATACAATAAATCTGTGTAGCTTTTATAGGGGTGTACTACATTATTACTATGTATACCTTACGTGTGAAAAGGGTAAATAGACTAGAACTCAATAGTGGTAAAGACCACTATCCCTATTTCACAGGTCACTCAAAAGATTATAAGCAATGTCTAAAAGGACCAAAAAACCTCTACTCACAAAGCTCATTATTCAAGAACAAGAATATTCATTGCTTGGTACCTAGGTAGCTTCAAGACAGTGACAACTGATTACAGGAAATGACTGGTACCACAATGAGAGATGAAAGGCAGAGAGGGACAGAACATGACAATGTTTCCAGTCTTCTCTCAAGAACACCACTATTGAGTGAAAACTGCTAACTGGCAATGCATTCATCTCCAACACAGATTCAGAATAAAAAATTTTAAGTCTGACAAGTGACTCAAGAAATTATTTCTTTTATCAAAGTGATTGGGGCAGTAGATAACACATGAAAACATTGTCATTTTATACTTAGTACTGAAATTTCTTGATGGAAGAGCTCTCCCCAATATGTGGATCCCTCCATCCATTTTCTTTCTTTTCTTTTTTTGTTTGCTTGTTTGTTTGTTTTGCTTTTTGATGAGGCAATTGGGGTTAAATGACTTGCCCAGGGTCACACAGCTAGCATGTGTCAAGAGTCGGAGGCTGGATTTCAACTCAGGTACTCCTGACTCCAAGGCCAGAGCTCTATCCACTGTGTGGCACCTAGCTGCCCCTCCATCCATCCATTTTCAAGGTCACTACCATACTTATCTACCCAAACATATATTAAAATCATATAAGATTCCTTGAAAGACACAAACTCAGAGATAACTTTTTTTTAACAACTTCTGTTAATATCAAATGAGGCATAAAACAGGATAATGTAACCTTGACCAAAGGTATTTGCCACCAACATGGTGGAGGTCCTACGTAGAATCTAAGTAGATTACCCACCATAAGGCATTCTGGTCATATTCCTATCAAGCTGCTGGATGCCTCTCCGTTTCCCATCTCCACTGTTTACCTTTTTGCTCTGGGAGCAGTAATCAATGCACCATTCCTGGAAAGAATGTGTCTGTCATTTGACCTATAACTGCATTCAATATCCCTGTTATCAAAAAAAAAAAACCCTTTACTATTTACTGTTCCCTTAAATGGATTGTCATCTTCTATGACAATGTAAGCTCCTTGAACACAGATTGTCTTGCTTTTTTTGTATTTATATTACTAGGGCTTAGCACAGTTTTGGTCCATGATAGACACTTAATAAATGACAGTTCATTCAAGAGAGATAACCTAGAGGGAAGGAGGTCCTCCTCCAGTTTGAAGTGACATTGTCAGTCAGTCAAATATTTATTAAATACCTACTATTAGCCAGGCACAGTGCTAAGTGCTGGTAAGGACAGCAATGTAATGACAGCATCAAGCCTCAGAACAATGCAGGGAAAGAGATTTGGCCTTATTTTTAAGACCTTGAAACTACAGATAAAGTTATTTTAGACCTTTTACTATATAAAAGAAACACAAACTATTAGTAGAGCCCCAAATAATGTTATTTCATTGCTGTTTATTCTTTCTAATGCTGATGCTATTGGATAAGGACAGGCATGAAGGTTAAGAATCCTGATGAATCTCAACATTTGGATTCCAAAGAAATGTATCATAATGGCATAGTTGAAAGAGCGCTGAATTTGGAGTCAGATGACCCAAGTTCAAACCTCAGCTCAATTACTACTCATGTGACCTAAGGCAAACCATTACCTTTACTGGGCCAGAGTTTCCTTATCTGCAAAGTGAGAGGATCTGATGAGTTTCCTTAAAGCTCAGCCGAATTGCCAACTCCTACATGAAATCTTTTCTGACCACTACACAGTTGTTTCTGTTCTCTCCTCACACTATCTTTTTTTAGTGTGTTTATGTATGTCTCACCACACATCCTTATATAAAATAAATTTTTGAAGTAAAGAACTTTTCCTTTTTATCATTTTTGTCTTTTGATCCCTGATGCCAAGAACAGGGATGACCTGAACATAATAGGTGCTAAATAGACAATTGTTGAATTGAATTGACTTAGTATATTTATTTAAGTCTATAATCACAGTGATACGTTTAGACCTGAAAGACACATTTGAGATAATTAAATCTAGCCCCTTTATTTTACAAATGAAGAACCTTAGAGATGAGGCACAGAGAAGTTAAGTTACTTGTCCAGGGTCACAGAGTTAGAAGATGGAATTTAAACATAGTTCCTCATGATTCCAGGTACTGAATTCTATTTACTACACCATGCCATCTCTTTCACCATTCTATTTTTTTGCATTTATGGAAAAGGAGAAGCAGGGGCTTCACTTGGTTCAGAAGCTTATGTTTGTATTGTTAAAATCTGCCATGAACAAGAGATTAGTTAGGTACTACACAAATCTTTCAAAAAAAATGTTGCTTCAGTTTAATATCCATTTCTCATTATTTTTTTTTTTTAGGCAGTTGGGGTTAAGTGACTTGCCCAGGGACACACAGCTAGTAAGTGTCAAGTGTTTGGTCTGAGGCCGGATTTGAACTCAGGTCCTTCTGACTTCAGGGCCGGTGCTCTATCCACTGCGTCACTTAGCTGCCCTTCATTATTTTTTTAAAAACTCATGTTAGGCCTAATTCTAGTACATTATAACAAGACACAAAAAAAATCTTGAAGGAACTCTCTTTCCAAAATCTTACAGGTTGTAAAGATTCTGTTTCCTTCTCTGCCCCCATCTCCCAAAATGCTTCAATTTGACCTCTCTTTAAATTCCACAGTCAATGCTTTTTTTTTAACCTCCATAATATCTCTAGTTCTGTATTCTGTTTCCTCATTAACAGCTTCCAGTTGCTCATTTTATCCTCAGAAACTCCTCCTTATCAATTTGTGAGAAATACAGGACCAGGAGGAGGCAGATGCTTTCAGGACCTCTTTAGAGGTACCTTGGACAGTGATGTGTAATCTTATGGTACTTGTTCCTGTGAAAACCAAACCAGCTGAAATGATATATTTTTTATTGATGGAATTTTTCCTTTGAAATGCTTATGGTAGGAATAAGAGCAACCCATCCTTCAATTTCCCAGAAACCATGTTCACTCATTCATCACATCATTTGCACTGAAGTTTCCAAATTTTAGGCAACTGGACTTAGAAATGAATTTTCCTCATATTCTAGGAGTGGGGAGAAAACTGAGATCACTGCTTCCTGAATATGTTTTACTCCACTGTCATTTTTAACACTATAATATAAAATAAAACATGATAAGTGCATAAGAGAGGTGCAAATAAAATGTGTAACAACACAGAGTTGGGTACATAAATACATTTCACTCAAGAGGAAAAGAGGAGAAGGGAGAAGTAGGAATTAGAAGGAAGGTAGATTAAGGGAGAGATTAGTCTTAAGCAAAATGAACTCTAACCCAGGATGTACAAAAATATTTATAACTCTCTGAGGTGGCAAAAAATGGGAATCTTGGGGGGCACACATAAATGACTGAACATGTTATGGTATGTAAATATAACGGAATACTCTTGTGCTATAAGAAAAGATGAAGGAGACAGTTTTTTTTTCTTTTTGGTGAAGCAATTGGGGTTAAGTGACTTGCTCAGGGTCACACAGCTAGTAAGTATCAAGTGACTGAAGCTGGATTTGACCTCAGGTCCTCCTGACTCCAAAGCCAGAGCCCTATCCACTGTACCACCTAGCAGCCCCTGAAGTGGACAGTTTCAAAGAAAGATGTGAAGAGTTATACAAACTGATACAGAATGAACAGAATCAGAACAATTTATACAATAACAAAAATATGGTAAAGACAAAAAACTTTTTCTTTTTTGGTAAGACAATCAGGGTCAAGTGACTAGCCCAAGGTCACACAGCTAGTCTAAGTGTCAAGTGTCTGAGGCCACATTTGAACTCAGGTCCTCCTGACTCCAAGGTCAGAGCTTTATCCACTGCACCACCTAGCTGCCGCCAAAGACAAAATACTTTGAAAGAATTAAGAGATTCCCCTTAGTGTAATAACCAACTGCAGCTCCAGAGGACTAATGATGAAACATGCTATCCACCTCTTAACAAAGAGATGAATGACTGAGTGAAAAATGAGACTTTTTTTTTGACATGTTTTTGTTTTGTTGGAAGATATGTTTATAACAAAGGTTTTGTTTTGTTTTTATTCTCAGTTGGGGAGAGGGTTGGTATTTGGGAAGGAAAAGAGGATTTATGCTGACTGAAAAAAATGAAATATATTTAAAAATGCTGTGTAAGATCACTAGGAGGAAATATCATGATCTATTTCAGATTCTTACTATCCTTTGCCTATAAGAACTTCTTGACTGGCCTATTAAGCTCTGGTCTGTCCCCTACTCAATTCATTCTTCACACTGCTTGACAAACTAATATTTCTGAAGAACAGGCCTGAATATGACACTCAGTAGGTTCACATATACCAATCAGTAGCTCCAACTGCCCACGAGATAAAATGCAAACTTCTTTTTCTGGTATTTTATATAACCTGGCTCCAACCTATCGATTACCCACATTTCACACCGCTTTGCCTTTAGGCATTTTACATTCCAGTGAAACTGGATTACCAATCATTCTCTGATCTTCTCCAGTACTTCCCCACCTCAACGCATGTACCTAGAATGCACTCTCTCCTTATTTTCACATACTGAAACCTTCAAGGAACAACTAACATACCACCTCCTCCTCTCTATGAATCCTTCCCTGAACCCCTTAGCCTGTAACGATTGCTCACTCCTCAGATTTTCTTAATGGTCTTTTATTCTTATTATAGTCTACTTTGTATTGTAGTTATCTGTATACATACCAGAGCCTTCCTTACACAGTAAGCTCCATGATGGCAGGGATTGTGTTGTTATCTTAATAGATTTTTGCTACATTTTAAAAATTTGTGAACCAATCACTTTCGTTACTAACATAAACAAACCACTCATTCCTGAATTTCATTAATGTTTATGCCTACCCTCTAGCACACTGTCTCATAGACATATGCCTGGATGGAACTCCATTTTCTGCCAGGCTTGCCAAATCTCACTGGTTTGGGAATAATTTTAGGGTAGATATTAAAATGTTGCACTGTTCAAATAAAAGCTTTTATTAAGCATTTCTGCAAGATATACATCTCTCAATCTGGCTTCCTGGCAATGTCATTGGTATAAAGCATTAGCCACTTCCAATTCTTTATGTAATATAAAGGCAGCACTTTTCCTACATGATACTAATATGACATTTTCCCCTTCTGAATCCCCAACCCTTACCACCAAGTTGTAATGCACCTTTTCACTTGAGAATCTTGCAGCCATATTTGACTATAACTATCTTCTGTGACCAGTGCCAATGAGTTAATCATACTGTATGCCAGAAGGGTTTTTCACTGGCAGAGGATTAATGCAAGAGCTCTTGACAGCTGGAGACCTGGGTTGGGTCAGAAATTAAAATGAGGTCTTGGCCTAGTTTCAAAAAGGATGTTTGTTCATGTCATAAAACCACAGTGCAGCCTGATTGGGATTTGCCTACAGTGCTTAGGACCAAAATGCCAAGGATTGTTACAGACAGCGAAAACATGATGCCCACCTGTGTGAGGAATAAAAGCCTGCCGATTATTGCCACAGATGAGACCTCCAACCAAACGCCACCAATGTCTAACTTCTGGCAAACAGACTGGTGCATCTCTTGTTCCTCCCTCAGCCTCTCTCCTCTTCCCCCAAACACTAAGACATTACACCCTTTTAAGGGACTAGCCTTAAATACTAATACTAATGTATGCTTTAAAAAAAAAAAAGTGCAGACAGACAAGGCTGGGGCTGGATATTTCCTATTAGTAACATTCAGGGCCCAAACTGGCATTGCAGGGTCACCATTCTGAGATCCTGTTTCCTGGTCCATAAAATGAGGGGATTATAGAAAGTGATCTCTAAGATCCTTTTCAGCTTGAAAAATCTGTGATCCTAGAATAATACTTTATAAAATCACTACCCTCCTGTAAGAGAATTCACCTTTTTTGAGAAGGTAATATATTAAAAAAAAATTGGGAGTCAGAACTGTAATAGCATAGAATATAATCTTTTAGCAAAAACTTTCTACACAGGCAAGGTGGTATAGCCCTATAGGAAAATAGAAGGGAAAGGGGGTAAGAGAAGTGGGGTGGTGATAGAAGGGAGGGCAGATTGGCGGAAGGAGTAATGAGAATGCATGCTATCATGAGGTGGGGGAAGGGGAGAGATGGGGAGAAATTTTGGAACTCAAAATGTTGTGGAAGTGAACGTTGAAAACTAAAAATAAATAAACAAATTTTTGAAAAAGCTTTCTGTGGAAGATGATTTGGAAAACAAGCAGGGAAGTGTTGTCAATACTGCGGTAAATTTAAATATACATAAATTTAATATGTACTTTTAAAAACATGCTATTTATTACTAAGTTACATATAACTTTTACATATAAAAGTTTTAAAGTTTTAAAGACAATCCTCTTTCTTTTCTTTGTATATTGAAATATTCATTTCAGTTAATGTGTTTTCAATTCATAATGAAATTTTTTTAATTTTAAAAATGCCATAAAAACACACAGTATTCTTTTGTTAATGACAAAAAGAAAAATTAATTGGATTAGATGATTTCTAAGGCCTTTTACATTTTCAAATTCTAACATTCAATGATATTGAAGTTCCCCCCCCCAATTTTCTGACAGCATAAAAGGATTATGGTGGTTATTCTTATAACAGATTACGTTTACAGAATTTAAAAGCATCAGATAAATGGTAACTGTAATTATATAATATTTCCATTGTGCAGAAAAGAAAGAGGTATGCATATGGGACGTAAGACACAAATCTAAAGGATAAGTCAGTTTGGGAAGGCTCACCAATATCACTACTAATATAGGTAGTAACTTTAAAGATCATGTCATCCAACTTGATGATTTTTCTTAGTTGACAAAACATAAGCCCAGCAAGGTTAGGTTACAGAGGTAGCACGGTATACTAGAGGCTTTGGTTCAAATCAAGCACCTGCTATGTGCCAGGCAATATGCCAGACACTGGAGATTACAAATACATATGAAACATCCCCTACTCTCAAGGAGTTTATATTCCAATGAATACCAGCTCCACTACTTACTACTCATGTTCCCTTGGGTAAAGTCATTTAATCTGGGACTTAGTTTTCTCTTCTGGAAAAGGAGAGGTTTAGAGTAAGCAACCTCCAAGAGCCCTTCTAATTCTAAATTCTATCACCTGAATTGCAGTTCAGCCCTCCTTTCATTGAACTATGCTTCTAATTCTGATTTCATAACAACACTATGGATTCTCGGTGTACTAATTTGGTGTTATACAGATGTCTACTGGCAGCTAAATGGTACAGTGGTTAGAATACTGAATTTGGAGTCAAGAAGATCTGAATTCAAATCCAGCCTCAGGCATTTTCTGGCTGCACGATCCTGAACGAGTCACTTAATTTCTCTCAGGCTTAGTTTCCTCATCTGTAAGATGGGGATAATAATAATACCTACCTTGCATGGTGATTGTGACAGACAAATAAAGTGCTTTGCAAACCTTAAAGTGCCATACAAATGGTAGCTATTATTAATGTTCTGTTTTGTTTTGTTTTTTTAGGCAATTGGGGTTGACTTGCCCAGGGTCAAATGTTGCTATTGTTATTCTTATTGTTAGAAAGATCACTGGACTGAATGTACAGTAAAAGCAGAAGACCCAGGTAGAAGTCCCAGTTTTGTCCCTCACTAGCTGTAAAACTATGACCAAGTCAAAACATCTCATGAAGCCCCAGATTCTTCGTCCATAAAAGGGGAGTATAAAGCTTGCCTTACCTGCCTCCCAGTTCTAGTGTGAGCAAAACCTTTCCTAAATCTTCTTTCACTTTGTAGTTAATTTGACACATACATAAATGGTAAGTGTAATTATGCAATATTTCCATTGTGTAGGAGAGAGACATGCATATGGGATATCTGATACAAATCTCAAGTACAGTCAGATTTAGAACCAGAGTCCCTATCAACTTTTCCATTTCAAAGGCATCCAAGATGAAACAACTACATTGATACAGAAAAACAACCTCAAATGATTTCCACATCCCTTGATATCCTCTTTGCCTTCTTTAGGGGGGGAAAAAAAAGGATCAACATAAATACAGATTGTTCTCTGAGTGGCAAACAAAAAACAAGACATACCATGGACCAAAGCCAGTAAGAAAAAATAAAATGAAACTCACTAAAAATAGCAGACTATTTGTTCTCCAAATTATATATTAAGACAGTCACTAGAACTCTTCCAACAACAATAAAAATAGGCTCCTTACCTATTTCCTTCTCCATCACTTTTGCAAGCGTGCTCTTAGAAACTGCAGGGGGACTGAGAGAATCCATCTCCTTACATCGTGGACCCCCTGCAGAACTCTGTCCTTTTTTCACAGATGATAGGAAAAAATCAATTTGATTTGGATAACTGGGAAAAAGAAACAAGGAAGCTCTCTGCTGGATGACTTCAAACTGGGAAGAAATAAATTTAAAAATCCATCTGTGATCATATCTTGAGAGCAAGCCTAACAACTCCCTTCAATTTCTGGCCCAGTGTCTGAGCAAAATGGAGTTTGTCACATCCACAGCAGCAGGAGATTAGGGGGAGAACTTCACCAAGAGCTTTCTCGAAGCACCATGTCAATCAATTTGAGCTTCTTAACTGAAGTTGAGCCCAAAGCAACTGGTTCCTAGTACTAGCAGCTGTTTACCACATTGTGCCTTCCATTTCCCACTCCAGACTCAACCAGTACATTCAATGTTCAGGATCCCAGGATTACAATAGAGATTACGAAGATGGCTTGTATTGCTACTGACTAAATGCAATAACTTCACACCCTTCCCTCCCAAGCAAAATGAAAATAGTGAACACACAGAAAATGGGTTGAAAGTGTGAAGACTCTTAACTTTGAAAGGCAGAATAAAAGTTAATTTCCTTTGAATCTAAATGACTGGAAGAACTGTGTATCACTGAAACCTCAGATAGATTTATGAAGCACATAAAAATACAAGAAACTAGAGATCTTGGCAGTGTGGGGAGAGAAAAGGAATACCACTGGACCTTGGATATCCCCAAATGGAGGCATCCCTTGAAATTCTCCAATTTAGTTTTGGTACTGACAGTAATATGGTTCTCACATATTAACTATTATCAGTCAGCCCTCTTCAACAAGACCCATTGGTACACTCTCAGTATAACACCAATATCATAATTCTTTTTTTATGTTAGGAGACCATTTTCTTATTTCATGGGGTTTTGTGTGTGTGTGTGTGTGTGTGCACGTACGCACGCAAGCTGCGTGCATGCTCGCACGCTCTCTCTCTCTCTCTCGTTTTTACTTGGAGAGGGAAGAAAAAACATTCATTAAATGTATACTATGTGCCAAGCACTGTGCTAAGCGCTTTAGAAATATCTCATGGGGGCAGCTTGGTGTCGCAGTAGATAGAGCCCCAGCCCTGACGTCAAGAGGACCTGAGTTCAAATCTGGCCTCAGACCAAACACTTGACACTTACTAGCTGTGTGGCCTTGGGCAAGTCATTTAACCCCAATTGCCTAAAAAGAAAATAAAAATATCTCATTTGATTTTCACAACCCTGGGAGCTAGGTATTACTATTATTTCCATTTTACAGTTGAGGAAACTGAGATAAACAGAGTTAAGAGACTAGCCCAGGGTCACACATGAATTTCGGTGTTTCTGACTCTAAACTCAGCACTCTATCCACATGCTACTTAGTTGCAGTGAATAAAATCCGTGATTTCAAGGAAATTCCCTCTACCAATGCAGATAAGCACTTCCTCCTCAACTGAAGAGTTGTCTGGTATTAATTGGTTAAATGATTTGGCCAGAGCCAGTGTGTGTCAGCGGCAAGACTAAAATCATGATCCTCCTGGCTCCAAGGCCAGTTATCTATGCACTTTCTATGCTATCTTGGTATGTATGTTTTCACTGGATATATATTTTTTAATATCATAAATACTGGGGGAGGGGTGTGAGGAAGAGATAAAAGGTAGATTGTACTGCTTAGGTTAATTAACTTTAGAATTGGAATAATAATACTAATATTCATTTACTCACCTTTCATAAAATCTACACCATACTGTTGGCAAGTGGTTCTCTGAAAAGGATAGATATCCTTCCACCAGAACGCTTCAGGAAGACAGTCTTTCCCATAAAGTGAACCCACACTACCAGTAAATTCTCTTTCGATCTGGTCAGATACATTAGATAAGCACTTTGTTGGAAATGAAATTTAGAGCTGAAACTAGACTGTCTTAGTAGAAGGTAATCAAATCAGATGGTAATCGATTTTGCTGTAGTTTTTCAAAATGCTTTTAAATCTAAATCCATAATACTTTTCACAGATGTCAAAAACAGATATTAAATTCCATTAGTGGGTTCCATGAGTTCAATAAACACTAACCTTTTTTTTTTCTTTTTAAACCCTAGTGAAGCAGATGACAGGATTAAGAACTGGAAAGGTTCACCTAGTTTCCTCCCACACCCCTCTTCATTTTATAGATGAGGAAACTACTACACTGGTTGTTCCACTTGTAAAAAAGACAAAAAAAAAGGAAGAAGGGAAAAATATACAAACCTATCACAAAAAAATTAATATATTACATCTGAAGTAGAATCATTAGCACTGGGAGCCACTGGGAGTGTATCTTGGAGAAGCAACTTATCAACCTATCATAATGGAAAGATTGCTACATGATAATGAGACCTCAGGCAGCTAGGTGGATAGTGCTCAGGGCCGGAGACCTGAGTTCAAATGTGACTTCAGATATTTACTTACTAGCTGTGTGACCCTGGGGAAGTCACTTAACGCTGTTTGCTTCAGTTTCCTCATCTGTCAAATGAGCTGGAGAAGGAAATGGCAAACCACTGTAGTATCTTTGCCACAAAAACCCCAAATGGGATCATAAAGAGTCAGACACAACTGAAAACAACGACTGAAATAACAACGAGGCCCCAGGCAAATCACAAGGTTGTTGTAAGAACCAAATGAAATCATATAAAATTGCCCTTTCTATCTTTGAAGTCCTATATAAAAGTAGTAACATTGGAAACCACTGGGAATCTGGGCAAATGTTCATGTAAGAAATGGCTCAGGTGAAACCTATGGGATTGGGACGTGACAGTGGAGTGGCTGATATCTAAGAGTTTTCTAACAGGGGTGGGGAACCCACTGCCTCAAGGTCACATGTGGTCCTGTAGGTCCTTAAGTGCAGCCCTTTCATGGATTCTGTCAAAGGGCCGCACTTGAGGACCTAAAGGACCAAGTGTGGCCTCAAGGCTTTGGGTTTTCCACCCCTGATTCTAGTCTTTTACTTTTATAAATTATAATTAATGTGTACTTTCTCTTTCCTTCCCAAATTAAAAGAACTTAAATCATCTGTACATCAAATTCATTCATAACAACCATATGGTAAGCATCTGTAACTTCCCTCAGTTCTAAAAGTCTCACAGACAGAAGGAACATTGACCAAAATAGTAGGCTGCCGCCTGGCCTAGTTAGAACCATGAGGAAACTGCAGGAAAATGGCACTGAGGCTTGTTCCATTTGGAGTACATGTTCCATGTTGAGAAGACAGGAAATTCAGTCTAGTGCTAGATATTTACCAGTCTTAAGGGTCAGAAGATGGCTAGCACAGTTCTGGGTTTTTGGAACCATATCAGCACATGTCTGATAAAACCTGCCGGGCCATACCCTGCGAGAGCTGGGGAGCAGGAGGCAGGATGCTGTATTTGGATTAAGATGTCTAGGCTGGTAGGATAGCTAGGTGACTCAATGACTAGAGCACCTGCCCTGGAGTCAGGAGGACCTGAGTTCAAATCCGGCCTCAGATACTTATTAACTGTGTGACCCTAGGTAAGTCACTTAACCCCAATTGCCCCCCCCCAAAAGAGTCTGGGCTAGAATCTTCACCTTAAACAAGTCATATAACTTCTCTGTGCCTCAGTTTCTTTATATTTAAAATAGGAATAATAATACTATGCCTTCCCTTCCTTCTCACAGGATTGCCTTAAGGATCAAATGAGGTAATATGCATAATGGTACAGGGAGAAGAGCACCATATCTGGAATAGGAGGACCTGAGTTCAAATCCTCCCTCTGATGCTTATTTTCTATGTGACCTTGAACAAGTTTCACTTTCCTCATATATAAAATGAGAAGGACAGACATTTAGACCTGGGAGGTTCCCTTCAGCTCTGTAATAATAATAGTGGTGATAATAAGGATAGCTACCATTTAAATAGTGCTTTTAAGGTTTGCAAAGCAGTTTTCAAATATTATTTCATTTTACCTTCATAGAAACCCTGAGAAAAAGGTGCTATTGTCATCTCTATTTTACCTCTGAGGCATACAGAAGTTAATACTAATAATTGATAGCTAATATTTATATAGGCCCTAGTATATGCTTCATTTGATCCTCATAACAACTTTGCAAGGTTAGTGCTATTATTATGTCCATTTTACAGATGGGGAAACTGAAGCAAAGAGGGTTTTTTTTTTAAAGTGACTTGGCCAAGGTCACACAGCCAGGAAGTGTCTGTAGCTGGACTTGAACTTGTGTCTTTCTGACTCCAGGTCAGTGCTCTAACCGCTGCACCACCTAGCTGCTTCATAATAGATTTCCATGTTCCTATTGCAATTATTGTTAACTCATAGAGACCCAATCCCCCAAGGAAAACTTAGAACTCAACATCATTACCACAAGAAAAAGTTTGTTAAACATCTAAATTCATGTTTCTTTGGCAACCCCAACATGATACATGAGTGCATGCATGTGTGTGCACACATGCGCATGGACACAGAAAGAATAAAACAAAAAAAAGACCCCTTCAAATTAGAAGGAAGGGAAGAGAAATTAGAGATAGCAAATTTATGTCAAGGCCAACTTCATTTTAGGGTCAGGAGGCAAGTGTAAAGTTCATAATATATGGGAGGGAAGTTTGAGGAATACGGTAGCCCAGAAATGACACCGGAATCAAGTTTATTTTACATCAAACCAGGCGATCTTCATGGAGAAGATAATATTTCAAGGATTGTTTTATTTAAGGGAGAGAAACCACCAGGAAAGCTAGGTTGAGGAAAAGTACAGATTTGATGAAGGTTTCAAAATGAAAGTGATATGATGAATCATTCCAAGTGCCCTCTGTTGAGCTATTGGGTGATGAGTAAGGGGAAGCAAGGGTTGAGATGGGAAGAGTGGTTATAGGATTTTTTTTAATTGTAAGAAATTTTAGAGTTCATCTATCCCTACACCCTCATTTTATAGGCAAGACTTGACCAAGGTTACAGACCTAATGAGTATCAGACTCAGTACTTAAACCCAAGTCTTATGGCTCTAAATTCAATGTTCTTTCAATGCACTATATCTTCTTTCCAACTACAGTCAAAACTCTTTCTGACAGCTGATGTAGTCTATAAACCTGTAGGATACTTTTCATGCTTGGCAATACTTGCTTTTTAAAATTTTCAAGCTTTCCAAAGAAAGACTATTTCGGCTTTTGAGGTATGAACTATGAGGCTTCTGAATGTCTAATGACAACAGAGTAGGAGACCTCAGTCTAACACCTGCCATGGCTCCCATAGGGGAATGCTTACCAAGCTGTAATAAAGATTAAGGAGTAAATAAGGTGAGAAGGTAGGCAGTGGCCCTTTAGGAGTGCTGGGCAGTGTGAGGAGGGGAGAAGGTAGGGAAAAAAAAAACAAGGAAGACAAGGAGAGGCACACAGGAGTGAACTAGAGTCAGGGAGGGTACAAGAAGCTATGTGGAGTCACAGGTGAGAAACCAGGACATCAGGCAAGACTCAAGGACCTGAAGGGTATCAGAAATCAAGGCAAACTAGGGTGAACGGGTAAAGGAATGTCAAGATTCAGGCGAGACATGGTATTAGGGACCAGACAAGAGGCAATGCTCTCCAGAAGACCTTCAAATTGAGACAGCTCATATTTCAGAAGGGGGTTATCATGTTTCTTACTGAGGTGGGAATCAATCTGGGTCACGACCACCCCAGGGTCTGGAGATAGGAACCTGACGAGTCACGGGAAGATGGTAGTTCCATTCTATTCAATAAACATTTCAGAGCATAAACAGTGTTAAGAATACTGCAATAAATAATTTAATCCCATTGGAATAGGGAGTGCAGTGTTAGAAACGAGGGCAATACTATAAAAACTGATATGAATTGCATAGTTGAACTCTGAAGATAAGAGGATCATAGATTTAGAGATAGAAGATGGAAGGGAGCTTAGGGGTCATTTAACTAGTCTAATCTCTCCATTTTACAGATGAGAATACTGAGGCCCAAAGAAGAAAAGTGATTGCCTAGGTTCACTCAGGTAGATGGCAGGGGTGGAATCTGAACCTAGGGCCTAGGACTCCAAAGCCCTGCTCTTTCCACAATACCACACAGCCTCTACAATACTAATAGCTCACCTTTATATGGTGTTTTAAAGTTAACTGAGGTTCACACTGCTACTGTCACAGCACAGATTTCAAACCCAATTTTTCCTTGAGCTCAAGTCCCAACACTTTTTCCAAAATGAGGTAGATATTTGGTATCTAAGCTACTGAGACTCTCAAATTTATGGCTACTACCACTGCCAGAGACTGGGGTTTGGGTGGAGAGGACTTCCCTGTCTTACACCTTTCTATGGTATCAACAATAATAAGGAAGATGCTGTGAGTGGGAGAGACGAAATGCCTATGGACAAATACTTTATCTGTATGTACATTTGGGCCACATACAGTGTTCTCTTAAGAGGCATGTCAAAACAACTCAAATTCTCTTAACAAAAAGCAGTACTGTGGCAGAAGACAGGCCTGCATGTTATTCTACTGCTTTCTTACATTTTTAATTATAACATTTCACAGGGAGCCAAGAACTGTAAGTACAATTTTATTTTCTAAATCACTTCAAAAATATTAAGCAGCTTCCAGAAAATGTTCATACACAAGTCCTTCAGATTAGGAAAGTCCATATGTTAGGTGTGACATTTCATTTATATTTCAATCCAGCCTCCTTATTTCAGAGAGAGTGACGACACTCATTTGGCAGTCTTTGGAAAACACTCCTTTCCTTTTCCCCCTCCCCTTTCGGTATCCACAAATGTGGCAGAAGCAAGACGTGCATATATACACAAAAGGCCTTTTATGAAAAATACTGAACACCAAGAAAAATGGCTCTCAATAACAAGAAATCATACTTTTTCTTTTTTAAATATAAAACTATAGTCTTTCTTTCAATCAATCAATGATACTCAATAATATCCATCTGTTCCATGATCTGCCTAGCTTTAAACAATCAACAAGCATTTCTTAAGTACCTACTACGTGCCAGGCACTGAGCTAAGCCTTTACAATTATTATCTCATTTGATCCTCACAATAACCCTGAGATGTAGGTGCTATTATTATTCTCATTTTACAGTTGAGAAAACTAGGGGAGACAGAGGTTAAATGATTTGCCCAGTCACACAGCTAAGAAGTGACTGAGGCTGGATTTGAACTCAGGTCTTCCTGACTCCAAGCCCATCTATTGTACCACCTAGCTGCCTCGATATACAAAATAAGTCCATAGTATTGGGGAAGGGTGTAGAAAGGGGAAGGATCAGGAAAAGTCTTGGGTAGGAGTTAATGTTTGAAGGAAGCTAGGGGCTCTAAGTCAAAGAGGTGAGAGAGTAATGCATTTCAGGTACAGCTTATTGGAATGTCATATGTAAGGCACATCAAGAAAGCTAGTTTGGATGAAGAAAAGTACAGTGTGTAATAAATCAAGATAGTCTAAGGCTAAATTATGAAAGGCTTTAAATATTAAAGAGAGCAGCTTATATTTCTGTCCTAGAGGCAAATGGGAGCCATAAGAGTTTCTTGAGAAGAGGAGTGATGTGGTAAGACATGCTTTAGGAATAACACTGTGACAGCGGTGTAGAAAAAGGATTAGAAAGGGAAAGACTGGAAACCAATGATAAAGTTGAACAAGAGACAAGATAAGAGGTGATTATGGCCTGAACTAGAGTGGTCAGCATCAGTTCTAACATTTTCATCATTATGATACCTTTATTTATTTACTTAGTTCAATCCTTGAATTTTATTACAATTCTGGATAACAGTGAGGCTGTTTGGACTAATTTGTGGATGCATTTTCTTATTGGCTCTTTGTTAAACAAAACACACAGGCTTTGGAATCCAACAAATGGTAGCATTTTTTTTCATTCTAAAGTTTCTCTGTCTTTCTGTCTCTCTCTCTGTCTCTCTCTCTCTCACACACACACACAAACTCAGTATTCTAATCACCAAAGCTTCAAAATCACAAGTGTAATTGCTACTTCAATACTTGTTATTAAGCTCTAATTTAAACACAGTAATAGAGTAAACAATCTAAAGTGCTAAGAATAGAAAAGTACTTTGAAGATTAAAGGACACCCACTTAAAGCCCAGAGAGCTTTTCTTAAGTAGCTAGGAGAAAAGCTAATAACGATTATTCAGATATCTGAACCAAAGTATCCAAGGAAACACTATTAATAGGTCCACGCATTTTCTATGATAAAAGGGTATTCAATATTTACAGTAAGAGATGACACTTGATTAATACCTTGATTAGTGAATCTGTTGGGAATTATGTACCTTTATAAGGAAGGTGGCCAACAAGACAAGCAAAACATTAAAAGATCTCCAATGAGTATGCAAAGCAGCATTGGCCTGCACCACCTGCCTCGATGGCAAAGTTCCTGTTAAATTAGATGTGGCCCCAATTTCTTACAATGGAAATATCTATGTATCTAACTTTTGTCTATGTCTGGCTTAAGGTGAAGAGTCCTAGTGCTGGGCAAAATAGAGGAGACAGCACAACTTTTCTGGCTTCCCATTCTGGCCTTTTCCTCTCTGCCCTCTTGATAGTGACCTCTTCCTAAATTCAGGCCTTTGTGCTTTCTTTCTTGATAAACTGCTCCCCTCACTAAAAGAGTTATTGGTCATCTTTATTGACTGACTAGGAATAAGATCATAGATTTAGAGTTGGAAGGCACCTTAGAAGTCATTCAATCTAACCCCCTCATTTTTAGATAGGAAGAAACCAAAGCAAAGAGAGGTTGTGAATTGTGCTGTGCCTGAGGCAGGATTTGAACCCAGCTCTAGGGTTCCATATGGTCTTATCCATACAATCTTAATTGTCTATTTTAGTACAAATGAGTTTCATTGTTTATACTGCTTAGGTTAGCCTCAACCATCTTGTCTCTAAAGATAGAAGAAGAGGATTTTAGACTGGAGCAATCAGGTGGGAAAGTTTGGTATTTTTGCTCTGTTTGGGTTTTTTTTGGGGGGAGGTGACAGGGGAAGGACAGTGGAATCCTGATATTACACCATAGCTACCTTAAGGCTGGTCCTGAATGTAAAACTAACTTAGTCTACGGGGAGGATGTGAGAATGGTAGGCAGGGTAGAGAAAGTGAGGAATAAGTAGAGAGGGGGTGAAGGGAGTACATAAGATATTGTCCAAGTTCCTTCTTAGAGGATGATTCCTTGCTTCCTAGAGAAGAATATATGAGAGGCTGGCCCTCCCTTTCTAGTTTCTGAGTCGCTGGGGTCCACTCTGAATAGTATAAGCATATCTGGTTGCTGCCCCCCTAACCTCACTACCGCCTCCCTTCCCCAGGTATAGGTCATCTTCCCCATCTCCAACCTGAAATCAGTCTCTCTTCTTTCTGCACCACAGACTCTCAAATGAACTATATTATGTTTTCTGACATAGCTAGCATTTTAGTTAGTATTTAATATTTTCCTACCCTGATCCTTTTTTTTTTCTGATTTTAGGAACATAACTCTATGCTACTTTCTCTTTCTACCAACGAAACCTCTCAAGTGTATTGTTGGAACACATCCTCTGTATTAACCAAGATACTAGAATAATTTTTTTATCAAATAGTATTTCTAATATGTATTCTCAAGAAGCTATAAAAGTTTCTATCTATATGCAGTTAGTTCATTCAAACATAATTCTTGTACTTCACATTTTAGCCTAACAAGCCAATGATTTCAAGAGCAAGATGTCCTTTGTACACAAAGAAACAAAACAGTCAACAATCAGCTTGTTACTTTGACAGTGCTGTTCAAGACTGGTGACCTAGATTCCACACCTTGAGAAATCTGGACCAAGTCTATTAAAATGACAGTATCGGACAGGTTTATCATAACTACTGCTACAAGCTAGGGACAACAATGGCTCATCCAACAGCAGAGATGAAGAAAACTGCCTTGGTGAGCAAGCTCATATGTTTCAATTAAGGCAGGAAGCCAGATTGCTGGATTTATACAAGATTAGCATTTAATCAGTAAACAAACAAACAAACAAAAACATTGAAGGTTACATCTAATGAGTAGAGCAGCATTTCTCTCATTTATTTTCCCAGAACCATTCTTTATCTATTATGTGAATTTAACAATCTTAGGAAGATGTATATTGAAAATCCTAGTGTAAGTCTTTTAATCACCCACAGAACAAACATAGTACAAGGGTACTCACTGCAATTTTCCCCACATTACCTATTTCCCAGGCCTTTCACATCCTGACCTGGATGAAAAGCAGGGAGTCAAGCAGGGAAGTCATGCCAAATATTGATTAATTCAGCTGTTCATGAACTTAACAGGCAACCAATAAGCATGTCTGAGCTAGGTGCTAAAAAGACATGCAGAAGAAATGAGACAAGGTCCCTGGGTCCTGGGAGCTTACAATCCAGCAGAGGAGATAAGACACCATTATTTATGCAGGCATCCTCTATAAAGCCCCCTTTATGTCCAGTAATGTTACTAATCACTGTTTACACAGTAAGAATTACAACAAGGACCTTCAAAAACACCAAGAACTTGCCAGATGACAATATGCTTGACCTGTGGCCGAAAGTGGATACCACAACACTCCTGAGTGCAACTGAACCAGATTAAAATGTAATTGGGAAATACTTAAGAAAATGAACAAAATAGAAGATAGATGATTTTAATATGTAGTTTTCTAAGTCTGCAGGCATCCTCATGTACAGTTTAGTGGACCCCATTTATTTTTGCGTTTGATACCACTGGCCTAAAGCATCCATACTCCAGCATCCCATTGTCAACTGCTGGGATCCTACTGCCCCTTTAAATTTCCCTGCTAATGGAAGAGACAGCTTAAGAAATTAGGAAAACCTGTGCCCTTAAAAAAAAAAGCATCACTGGTGACCTACTTAACAGAACACTAGGCAGGATGTTGGAGAGCTCAATTCTAATCTGAGTTCCACTAACTCTCCTTCCATGTGACCTTGGGGAAAGTCAGGCATAGAGAAATTTAACTAAGTTTGTTCATTTGAAAAATGGGGAAATCATTCTCATAATTCATTGATATTGGCAAAGGGTGTGTGGGGGGGTAGAAACCATAAGATTAATAATGGATTGTAACATAATCTAGGATCATTGTATAAAGTGTTAAAAGGAAGTCTAGGAATTGTGAAGGGCATAATATGAAGGAAAGCAAGGAAAAAATAATCATGCATCTTAATCTTGCTAGAGGCACCCAAGAAATTACCCTGACAACCGGAGTAAATGATACCTTTGTGCAATCTGTTCTTGCAGGTCGAACACAAATAGTGGAACATGTATAATAGCTGCTCAGAGTACGGTCAAATAAATCACTATTTATTCGAAGTCTGCTTCAGAGGAAATATTCTGAGTTTCTAGGCCAAGGAACTGAAAGCAGTCCACTGAGCTATTCCACTATAATTATGGTTTATAAAAATCATTTATCTCGATTTCTTCTCTACTAGAACGCTGAAAATGAATGAAGAAATCTGACTTGAATGACTTTACTTGGGACTGGTAATATTATTATACTGAGGTGTTATCCAAAGAGCACACCCCATTGAAGTTACTGAGGTCAGAAGATAAACCTGCCCATTTTATACATGAGGAGACTAAAGCAAAGAGTGGGGAAGTGATTTTCCCTAAGTGACACACAAGGTCCTGACTCTAAATCAAATTCTCTTTCCACTATGTTTAAAAAAAATTTTTTTATTAGATTATTTGGAAAAGAAAGATGGAAGGAAGCTTTGGCAGTAAAACTAGAGCTTTGTTGTTTTTGAGTTTGTTTTTTTATTGTTGTTGTTTTGCTCAAGAAAATTCTACGACTGTTTTCAAGAAAAATTCCTTTGCAAAATGATTCCTGTGTAACACCTTAGATGCAATCCATGCAGCCTACTAGAACCTCAGTGGCAATGTCATCCCCTGCTACCTAGCCTACAGATTGCTTCTGCAAAACCTGAAACACATGGGAGAGACACTTGATGCAGGAGTATAATGGGTCTTTCGATTTTCTAGCTCAAAATTCTTTTTCTCCCCACGTGTCTAAGATGACATTTAATTCCATTGATATTCTAAAGGCTCAATTGCCAACCTTTTGGAATGGCAACAAACTATCACTTCCTGAATTGCAAGACACGCTCATCTTTTAAAAAAATTTTTAAAAAGCAAATCAATTTTGATTTAAAGTATTTGGGAGAGGAAATATGTAAGAACACCCCTTCAGGTCACAGCTGTCAACCCTGTTGTTGTTGGTCATTTGTGTCCGACTCTTCATGACGTCCTTTGGGGTTTTCCCGGCTGGGACAATGGAGTGGTTTGCCATTTCCTTCTTCAGCTAATTTTACAGATGAAGAAACTGAGGCAGAGTTAAGAGACTTGTACAAGATCACCAGTTAGGAAGTATGTGAGGTTGCATTTGAACTCAGCTCTTCCTGACTCAAGGGTGAACCCTCTGTCCACCCTGCCACCTAGCTGCCATGATGGATTCAACCTTAGGAATAGCCAAAATAGGCTGGAGATCCTATAATATGGAAGCAAGCTGCCTCAACTGGTGTCATAAAAGGCTTGCCACAACAATGGTAGAATCATGTTTTATGATAAAATAACAACAATAATAAATGATATTTGTTTGGTATGTTAAAATTTGCTGAGGGCTCTATATACAAAATCTCATTTGATAGACTTGGAAGCCAAATATTGGGGTGAATAGCATTGGACTTGGACTCAGGAAGACTTGAATTCAAAATCCTACTCCAGACCACTGCTAGGTAGCTGAGTGACACCAAGCCAGTCACTTAATTCTCTCTTCAGCCTCAGTTTCCTCATCTTCAGAAAGGGGGTAATGATACCCTCTTCCTCACCATGTTGTTGTGGGAATCAAATAAGCTATCACATGTAAAGTGCTTTACAAACCTTAAAAGGCTATTTAAATGCTGGGCTATAATTATAGGCTATTGGAGGTAATTCATATACCTGAATTAGGATTCTGGATTCGATTTCACAATATATTTGCAAAAATTAACAACTGATTCTTTTTCACCATAAACATCTTCTGAAATGCTTTATTCAGTTATGGGTTATTTTAGCACAAAGCTTTTAGTTATTTTGTCCTATGGGGATGGGGATATAGTTTTCTGAGGAGAGTTTGTTTAAGCCCGGTACAGGGAGATCCATCATTAAGACAGTCTAATCATTACTACTAATCCAAAACCTTTTGGGAGAGCCAAAGTGTTGCCTATGCCATGCATTCTGATACGATATAGTCATGTTTATAAGAGACAGAAAGCATTATCATAGAGATAGGAGACAGACAAGATAAAAAATGAGTCACATTAAAAAGGAGAGATGTCTACATCCTGGAGAGTAGGAGTAAGCAAGAAAGCCTGAGTTGACAGACAGCTTCCTACTTCCTTGAGTTTAAGACATAAAAACACCATATGTATTTTTGCCTTTTTGCATAATGTGAGTTTACAATGGGATAGAATGCTGGTGGGTCAAATGCTGCTCTCCACCTGTTTTCGTACAGGCCTGTGAGCTAAGAATGGGTTTTGATCTTTTTTTTACATTTTTTTAAATAAAGTTTTATTGTATTTTAAAATGTAAAAACCATTCTTCACTCTTCAGCTGTAGAAAAACAGCCAAGCAGATCAGATTTGGCCCTGGAATTATAAAACAGACCCCTTGGATAGAGAGAGAGAGGAGGAGAAAAAAATCATTGTGTACTATGTTCTATACAGCTAAGCTAGGCCTCGACACTATTTACATACAGCCCCATAAGCTGTTTCAGAATTGAAAGCCTAATTAAAAATCTGTAACCATTTCATTCAACCTTCAAATCTGCACAGATCTGTCTACATTTCTCAACATCATTCCAAATTCTTTCTAGCTATACCTACTTCCTGCTACTGCTCGATAAATTTGTAGGCTAAGAAAATACAAGCATTAGCCTCAGAGGTTTCCTCTTTCTTTATCTTGCCTACCCCTATTCCATACCAAAAAAAAAAAAAGGAAGGAAGGAAGGAAGAAAAAGGAAGAAGGAAGGAAGAGTAAGGAATAAGAAAAAAAGGAGAGGCAGACTCAATAAAGTTATGTAAAACTACTTCTTGACTTTCTCTAGACATTGGACATAAGCACCCAGGCTTATATTTATGACTGGTAAAGTATATGAATAGATCCATATTTGTAAATATGCACCAGATAGGCACAATTGCTATGCCCTAGAGATTAAAGTTAAGCACTTCAATTTCCCCAGGGCTACACACCAATTATATAAAAGAAGAGGTTTATTGGTATATTTACATCTAAGTACAGTTCATAAAGATGCATCTACAAGCCAAAAGTCTGAGGACAATAGATATATTCAAAGTTTGCTATTTTGTTATCCTTAAAGATGATCTTGATTCCTTATCCTTTGAGCCAGTCTCACCTATGAGGAACCTCTCTTGTATACATCAGGAAGGCATTGAAGTAGGAGAAGGTGAGGGTTACAAGAAATATTAATAAGACACACCTGAGTCCTGTAAGTGAGGGCTGTTTGAAAAGTCTTAAATCCCAGAGGACTTCAGTTTTAAGGAAGTGCATTTAAGATGGAAAAAAAAAATCAAAGTGCTGAATTGTAATATCATCCCTTGTAATTTTAGACTCCTAATCTCCACATTTCCAAATTATAAAATATTTTGTGGCCAGATCAACATGAATTGACTTAGAGTCCTCCAGTCATATGAATCAATTGGACTCTTTCACACTCCACTCCCAATAAATCAATGGCACTTGGAAAAAGTGGCCTTAAAAATGGACTTGTTTGAATCATTTTGTTGTTGGGGTATGTGACTCATGCCTTAGCAGGGCAATAGCCTTAAAATTTGCTTGGGTGGAACACTGACCTGTCTCATTCATGCCAGTGGTACTTAATTCCTTATGTGGCTAGAAAGTTAGTAGAAGGCTGAGTGCTCACACAGAAAAAGTCAGCAAGCCTGATTCCAATGAGTCACTAGAATAATAAGGAATAGGACATGTGCCAGGCCACAACTCCATGTATTTAATAATTCAAAAATCATTGGGGGAGGGGGTAAATGCTTTGTATGCCCAAGAATGTTTGTTTCTCAACATCACTGTAGAACATATACACATGTATACATGCATAGACATGTCTATTATAGGCAGGCAACTAGGTGGCGCAGTGGATAGATTGCCACACTTAGAGTCAGGAAGACCTGAGTTCAAATCTGGCCTCAGACACATAACACTCACTAGCTGTGTGTCCCTGGGCAAGTCACTTAACCTTGTTTACCTCAGTTTCCTCATCTGTCAAATGAACTAGAGAAGACAATGGCAAACCACTCCAGTATCTTTGTCAAGAAAACCCCAAATGGGGTCATGAAGATTTGGACACAACTAAAAACAACTGAACCACAAATCACCAGTACTGAGTCTACTTCAATATTTTATTAAAGAAAAATTTTAACAGTCTTCTATCTTTTAGACCAGGTTTGACTTCTTTCAGGTACTTGGGGATTGTAGGGTCCTCTTTAATTAGACATAAAAAGGGTGCTTGATTATGCAGACCATTGAACATCAAAGAGTCTACAAAGGATCCTTGATACCTTCAGAATGGGCACTGAGCATGTAGAATGTAACTTTAAAGGAAAGTAGATAGACCAGATTTGTTCTTAAGGTGCCTTCCAGTTTTTCTTTTAAAATGATGGGGGGGGGGGGGGGGGTTGGCAGCGACAGCTAGATGGCGTAGTGGATAGAGCACCAGCCCTGCAGTCAGGACGACCTGAATTCAAATCCAGCCTCAGACACATAACACTCACTAGCTATGTGACTCTGGGCAAGTCACTTAACCCCAATTGCCTCACCAAAAAAAAAAAAAAGAAAGAAAGAAAAGAAAAAGAAAAGCTTTGCCACACTAGGAATTAGGAAAAATAGTAGCTTATAATGACACAGAATTTTACAAAGGGTTAAACAGACAGTCCACTATCTAATCCCACAACAATCCTATGAGGAAGGTAGTATAAGGATTATTATTTCCATTTGTAGTTGTTGTTGCTGTTCAGTCATTTCAGTCATGTCTGACTCTTCATGACCCCATTTGGGGTTTTCTTGCCAAAGATATTGGAGTGGTTTGCCATTTCCTTTTGTAGCTTATTTTACAGATGGGGAAACTGAGGCAAACAGGGTTAAGTGACTTGTCCAGGGTCACACAGCTGGTAAGTATCTCAGGCCAGATTTGAACTCAGGAAGATGAGTCCTCCTGACACCAGGCCCAGCACTCTATCCACTCTACTACCCAGCTGTCCATTCCTACTGTATCATTGAGTAAACTGAGAAAAGGAATGATTGACTAAAGTCACATGGGTTATAAGTAGGAGATACGGGGTTTGAATTAGCATGCTCTAATTCCAAATCCATGGCACTCTTTGCTGGACTCTGCTGCCTCGTGATGACTTTAGTTTGACTGAGAGCCACACTGCAATTCTGCAGGCACTTGATTGATTATATAACTCAAGAAGCCTGGGAAGGATTCTGCGAGGAATGGAGAATGGAGATCAGATTAGTAGAAGGGAATACAGAGGGGAGAGTTAAAGGAATGGAAAAATTTTGATGCCATGTTTGGGGAAAGCAAAGGAAACATGATATGTGGATCAGAAAAGCCAGATCAATTTCAGTATTGTTGATACCACCTTGAACAATTCAGAATAAAGATCATCAGTCAAGGTTAAGTAAATGATGCCCATCTTTCAACGTTGTTGTTAACTCTTTCCATTCCAAGCTTTGTACTGTATGATTTCTACCTTTTCCCAGTTCAAAGTCTTGCCAATCTCTTATCCAAAGGGAAAAAAAAAAGACTATATAAAAATAGCAAATATTTTCCATTTCCTCTTTTCTGAGCTTTAGTTTTCTCATCTGTGAAACAGAAACTTCAGGCAAGATCCTGAAAGCCCTTTCTAATTTAAATCTTTTTATTTTATTCCAAAAGATGTTAATAGAATGGTCATTATTTTAGGTCTTTCTCCATCATTCATGACTGTGAATGTGGCTACACCTTTCACTAAGTTTCTTTCCAGGGAAGTTTCCTCCTCAGATCCCCTTTCAGGGGAGCTTGATACCAAATTTTTAATCTTTTCCCTCCAAATTAGCCTCTAACATTTGTGTAAGATTTGTGCATTCAAGAATCTGTCTAGGTACCACAGGTACCTTTGTTACTGGAGTAGACTGAGGCTGACAGATTGTTTAAGCTTGAGAATTCTGAGGTGCAGTGCTCTAAGCCAATCAAATCTTCACACTCAAGTCAGGATTAATGTGCCTCCTGTTTCCTTCAAGTCCCAGAGAGAATCTCACCTTCTACAAGAAGCCTTTTTTGGTCCCCTTAAAGCTAGTGTCTTCACTCTGTTAATTATCTCCAGTTTACCCTGTATCTTGTTTGTACATAGCTGTTCGCATGTTGTGTTCCCCAAAGGCCTGTGAGCTGTTTGAGAGCAGGGGCTCTCTTTGTATCCCCAGCTCTCATCACTGTGACTGGCACCTAGTAGGCCCTTATTGACTAGCTGACTGATCCCTTGGGAATGGAGAGTCATCAGGTTACCTAAGGAGAGGAGAACCTCGCCCAAGGTCAGAAAATGGAGCAAGGCACAGCTCCAGAGTCAATCAGTAGTGGGATGGGTCCTGGAATAGCCCTTGTACTTCTACCATGGTCAAGATAGGGAGAGAGCAAGAATCCTAAAATAATAATAATAATTTATCTAATCATAGACCAAAGGCTCCTTGAGATTTATTTTTTTTTAAACTATCACTATCCTTAAGGAAACATTTCACAAAGGATTCACCAAATAAAAGATCACCTCTCTCATTTCTAATGCTAGAAATATCCCTTAAAATAAAGTCTTGTAGTATTACTGCTGCTACTACTAATTGCTTTAAGCTGGTAGTATACATCTGGGATTTGAGTGAAAAGGGAACTCATTTCAACATGATTAAATGATTTCTGATAAGGAATATTTCCAGTAGTGACTCCCAAGTTTTAAAAACATTTCCCCATGTTTTCTTTTAGAAAGGAAAGAAGGGAATATCATTTCTGATGAGGTATACAATGATTAGATTAAATGAACTCCTTTAGCCTCTTTACACACTGAGATAGTTGATATCTCAGAGGCTTGCTCACTCACTTTCTCTCCTTGTCTCCATCTCCCCAAAGGCTATGCCTGGTATCTGAAGACCAGACCAGTATTCAAAGGTTCATGTTTAATAGATGACTTTCAGAAAGGCAGCAGAACTGGCAGCTCCTCTAGAGGAGAAAGAGTCATATGACTCAAAATTTATCTGAGATGAGAATCAAAACTTAACTGACATGAAACTCAATATTGAGAAAGTGGGAAATGGAAGCCACAGATGAAAACACTGTCCCTCCTCCCCTACAGCCTCTCTTCTCCATTCCATTGGCCAGTTTCCTTCCTGAGTCAGAGACTCAGCTTGATCTTTAGCTATTCTAACTCCATACAACTAATTTCCATGTCCAAACAATCAGCACTCAAACAATTATTAGGAATGGGATCTAGATTTTTGTCTTGGAACAATAAACCAAGAGGACAACTAGACCATGATATGCTTTATCTAGCATTTCATTAAACTACAGTTTTTGTAAATTTCTAAGAGTAAAAAATGCTCCAGTCAGACTTGCTGGTCACCTTCAGTGGTCAAATAATGACATAATGCATTGCCTCAGGTGGGCATAATAACTTACACATTAATCTCTTAATTCCCTCAGCAGAGGAATGAGGATGAAGGCTTTGAGCAAGAGCTTGCCCATGGGCTTTGTTAGATACCTTTTAGGGTACCGTGGCTCCCCAAAGTAGAGTCTGGTGCGTGAATGGAACCGTACCCATTCCAACTCCAGGATCAAGTCTCTAAGAGAACGGTGCTGACGCTTTTCTGAATATACTTCAGACCTGGCAAAGTTAGATTTGTAGAGTTGCAATTACCTACGTAGTTAGTCTACCCCCACTAACTCTCAAAGGGACTGTGTGTGCCCAAACTTCTAGAACTATAGCTTATGAGCCCCTACCAATGTATTTTTGTTGTTCAGTCTTTTTTCAGTCGTGTCCAACTCTTCATGACCCCATTTGGGGTTTTCTTGGCAAAGATACTGGAGTGTTTTGCTATTTTCTTCTCCAGTACATTTTATAGCTGAGGAAAAATGTGTGAAAAGGGCTAATTGACTTGCTGAGGGTCACACAGCTAGTAAGTGTCTCGGGGGCCAGATCTGAATTCAGGAAGATGAGTCTTCCTGACTCCAGGCATGATACTCCATCCTCTTCACAACCTAGCTGCCCTGTGTTTACTTTGTCTCTAATCAGCTAATTCAAAGCAAATGAACTAAAATAACACAGTAAGAATATCAACAAAATATTTCTCCCATAAACTTAGGGTGCACTGTCCCACAAATACACCCAGCATTAGCAGGGAGAATGAACAGAGATAGAAGGCACGAAGAGATTCATGTGTACTGAACCCATGGTTCAAGGCATTAGTGAAGAGGGGCAATTCCTGTCTCTGATGCTGCAGGGCCACTGAAGTCTTTGAGTTGTTTCTACTAATCTTAGTTTTATGATCTGGAAGCTGTAGTCACCACCAACTCTCGCTTCCGATTTTATAGAAATCCCGGTCTACTGTACTGTCATAGAAAGAGGCAGAGTCCACACCATAAGACCAGCTGGAGTCCTGGCTTTGGGGCCTGCCAGGATCTGAGCAGATCACAGTTCCTGGTGCTGGACACTCTACTTCTCCTGCTGACTTGACTATGAAGTCAGTTTGAATCAACAAATACATATTAAATGCCTCCTGTATGTTAGGCACTGTGCTAAACACTGGGGATACAAAGAAAGGTAAATAACCAGTCTGTGTTCTCAAGGAGCTCTCAAGGCCAATGAAAGAGATAACATGCATACAACTGAGTACAAACAAGATATATGCAGAACAAATTGGAGATAATCACAGACAGAAGGCACTAGCTTATGTTTATGTTTTACCATAATGCTTCTGTTTTATGTTTACCATACGCTTATGTTTTAAGAAACCACTACCAAGGTGGGGTGGAGGGAAAGAGAATTCTCCTTCCCACTCCTTGCTGTACTCTGAAAGAAGTGCTCTTAAGAGCTGGCCGTCTTACCTCTCTCTGCAACTCAATTACTAGTTGGACTGGCTCCTCTGCTTTTATATTCTCCTTTCTTCCTGTTTGCAGAGGTCACTAAGTGGACAGAGTAAAAGATACCCATGGGGCAGGCTCCTTGGTTTTTGCCAATTCTTAACCATTTCCTGACGTTTTCATATGGAAATGGTGGCCACTAAAGGTGTAGTGCTCTATCCTAGGTGCAAATGGATCACTCAAAGTCTAGGATGCAAGTCCTTATATATCATTCATAGACTGGGTTACATTCCCTTTACATCTTGTAATTAATTCCATCAAGCAAATTTGGGATGAGGAACTCAAGTTGATCAGAAGTCACCTGAGCAATCCTCAATGCACTGACTTTCAAGCCAAAATTCATACCTGTATTTTCCAACATGGTGACCTGCCATCAACATCAGTGAACATTCTTTCATTATAACTAGAACAAATAGTAGGCATATTTGTTGAACTGAGCAGAATCCCTCTAGTTTCTTTGAAATTCCATTGATTGTTCTCATATCAACTACTTTTTTATCTGAGCTATAGCAAAAGATAATGGAAAAGGTATGAGGCCTGAAGGCAGAAGATCAGCATTTAATAGCTCCCCTAACTCCCTTAACCTCTCTGATCTTATTAGTGTGCTGTTCTTGGAGTTCAGAAGATTTCAGTTGGAATCCTGACACAAACACTTACTATATAGCTGCCTGGGTGACTGTAAGCTAGTCACTTAATTTCTCTGACTCTCAGATTCCTCATCTGTGCTCATAGGCTGGTTGTGAGGATTACATGTAAAACACTTTGTAAACCTTAAAGCATTATCTAAAAGCTATTATTATTATTATTCCTTATCTGTAAAATGCATTTTATAATACCCAACCTAGCCTATCTCTCGGCATTATATAGACAATCAAAATAAGATGTAAGCTATTGTGAGATCGATTTCTGCCCAACTTTCCTTTCTTTACTAAGTATTTATCCATGACATCCTTTATAGCACCAAGGATTTTTTTGTTCCTTTCAGGTTCCCCATTATCATATCTCTCATTAGCAAAGGGTTGTTTAGACCTTCAATTCCCACAGTTTGATTTCTTGTCACTCAAAGCTAGTAACTGTACAGCCTCTCACTATTACTCTTTACCTCTATACTATAAATGGTAAGTACTGACAATTTAGGTTTTCACTCCAGGAAAAAAAAAGACTCCCCCCCCACCCCATTTGAAAATAAGGGAACTAGTCTTTCCCTACATGTGGGAGAGTAAGGGGCATTGCCACATTTTCTGATGTTCAGTCCAGCTCTATCCATTAGACTGGCTTGTCTTTTATTATTCAAATCATTCTTCCCCACCCCCCAACCTAAGAAAACTCACCACCACAACCAGCTACTTCGAGATTATCCATGCTAATGCCTTACATTTGTTAGCTTATACTTTACAAATGTTAATCAGGAATTGAAATCACATGAATAATGGAAATCCACAGATAATTCCCAAATCTAATTTTACCAAGGTTTCCAACACCTGCCCACCCTAGGACTTTCCCTCCCCTTTCCCCCTCCTCCCCAGCACACAGGCACATCCTTTTTCCTGCAACAAACCTTTTTTTTTTTTTTTTAGAAGAACTATGGTAAAGTTGAGTGATTTAACTTTCACTTCCTTTTGTTTTCTCTGATGACCAGCTAGCAGGGAATAGTCATATTTTAAAGGGATCTCAAAACAGGCACCAGAGAAGGTAGCACAGAGGAAATGCTAAGAGCTTGGGTGTAATCTAAATGATGGAATATCAGCCCCAAATAGTTATGCATTTGATTCACTGGTTTGAAAAAGGGAATCTAAAGCATGGCTCTCCAGATAACACAAGTCTGTGCAGATGATAACTGTTCTCCCTTTATACACACATAGTGCTGGTACCATCTGGTTTGTTTTTCCCTCCTTTTTGATTCTGTATCTCTGAAGGATACACTCATCTTCAAACAACAAAGATGAAAAAAAAACTCTCCCCTCCCTCACCCCCCTCCCCAGCTCTACATCAAAGGCTTGGTCAGCTATACCACTGATGTCACTTGAAAAACATGAATGAAATCTAAAATAATATCACACACTATTTTAAGATATCTGTTCAATTTTGGAATATTCTCAAAATAATATCAGATTTTCCTACACCTATAAGTTTTCCAAATAATAGGCACGCTTCTTCCTTTTTAGGATAAAATAGTCTAAATAATAAGATCCCACAGTGAAAGAGGTATCTGTGTCCTTAGCTCTTTGAAAAGAGGTTGCCTAAATAGATGTTTATCAATAACCAATTAAATACCTTTAAGTTATGTTTGTGATGTTTTCTTTTCCCAAAAGGTATTTTTCAAGAATATTCTCTAAAGGGGCAGCTAGGTAGCGCAGTGGATAGAGCACCGGCCTTGGTGTCAGGAAGACCTGAGTTCAAATCCCATCTCAGACCAGACAGACACTTGACACTTACTAGCTGTGTGACCCTGGGCAAGTCAGTTAACCCCATTGCCTAGCCTCCCCCCCCCAAAAAAAGGATGTTCCCTAAAAAAAAAAAACTATATAAATGTTAAACATTTTCAAAAGCACATTTGTAGATTTTTCTAAATGAATATAGAATAATAAGAATGGTTAATATTTATAGGGCAGTTAAAATTTACAAAGTATCTTATGTACACTATCTCATTCGATCTCCACAACAACCTAGTGAAGAGTAGTTACAACAGGTGTTATTGTCACCATTTTAGAGATGAGAAAACTGAGGCTTTAGAAGTCAAGTGACTGGCCCAGAGTTATAATGTGAGTTTCAGAGCTTTTAATAGCAGCTATTTCTTGGTAACAGCTACATGGCTCAGTGGATAGAACGCTGAGCCTGCAGTCAAGAAGACCTGAGTTCAAATTTGACCTCAGATAGTTACTACTGAGTGACCCTGGGCAAGTCACTTAACCTCTGCTTGCCTTAATCCACTAGAAACGGAAATAGCAAACTACTCCAGTATCTTTGCCAAGAAAACCCTATGGCCAGTATTGGCGTGCCATGGTTCACGATGTCACAGAGTCATATGACTGAACAACAACAACAAATCTCTTGACTCTAAATTACTGTGTAGCACAATGAATAATGACAAACTCATCTCTACTATGTGGCTTGAATGAAAACATTGCACTGAAGGCGTTTTCATTATAATACTTAATTCCAATAGTTGAACTGAAGATATTTGCCACTGACTAAAAGTTGGCACACTTGCCATCATCCTCAAATGCCTTTAACAGTATGTATTTGATAAAAGCCCTAGCTTAGTGGAAAATCAATCCTTAATTAGATTTTCATTAAATAGATACAACAATTCAGACATACGATTCATAATTAGTGAGCAATGAGAAAGAGGACTTAAGAATATTCCATATCTCTGCAGTTAAGTATTGGTTTTTTTTCCAATTTCTCATCAAAAAATAGGCATTGGGAGAAGTTTTGTGACAAATTCCACCCCAACCCAATCCTTTTCAGAAAGTTTTTTGCATCTTCTTTTGATTAATGTTGTCCCGTGCAGGAATTCCTCTCCATCTCTCTCTCCACAAATATATTTCTCTACTGAGGAGTAGGATGATAAATCCGAAACTGATGCCATTGTCTCTTATCCTTTGTAATTTTAGGACATTTCTTGAACTTAGTTTCACTTCTGTGACAGATTTTAAGGACAAATCTCTGATTGGAGGGAGGCTGAATGAGCCACATACTTTGATAAGCGAGCCCAAGCTTCCAAGTTGAAGCACAAGGCCAAGGACTTGCATGTTTCTTGCTTTCCAAACACATACTCTTCCTCTGGAGGAGGGAGAGCATATATCAACGCCCTAAAGCATCCTTGTGATTAGAGAAGAAACTTTTCCACCACAGGGTGAGCACAGCCACAATGTACTAGTTAACTCTACTCATAGTAACCACCCAGAGAAACTCCCTTAATTTCTCATCCTCCTCCAAAAAAATACCATTCTCCAGATTGGATGGTTTGGAGTGTAACGGCTACAGATGCTATTCCTAACTCTGATTTCACAGTATGGAGTGTCTCCAATTGTGTTAAGGGATGCCATGAAATTCTTCTTCTTTTTTTTTTTTTTAACTAAGAAGAAATTGTATACGTGAAATCAAACAGCAATAAGAGATGGCAACTCAAAAACTTTGGATATCATCTTGAGAATAGGGATAACATCTGCTTAACTTGTGCAATATTCATAAAATCTTGCACATGCATCTTAATAGCTGAAATTTGATTATGGAAATCAGGTCCAGGCCCAAATTAAATTTGAAAAATAGATGAAGCTCCCAATTCTCCCCAGTCAGCATCCTGCTCTACCCTTTACCTCCTCCTTTATCTATCATTTCATCTCTATTTCTGAAATATATGCCCTCTCCTTTCCATGCCTTAGGCAAGTGGCCTTGGGCAGTCCTTCCAATATGGGATAACTCTTACTATGGAAATAACTGCTTTATAGGCCTCCCTGCCTTCAGTTTCTCTGTCCTCCCATCCATCCAATGCATTACTTCCCAGAGTAATCCAATACTCAGCACAGGCATCATCCCTCTATTCAAAATCCTCCTATGACTATTGCTAGTTATAAGGTCCATTTCCCCCAAACCAGCATTCAAGACTCTCCAGAATTTAGCTTTTCAGCTTTATCTCACACTATTCTACTTTCCAGCCCCAAACTACTCATCATTCTCTAAACCTATCCTTCCCTTTCCTAACTCTGTGCTTTTTGCTCAGATTGTAACTTAAAGATGAAACATGTTTCCTCCCTCCCTCCCAATCTACTACTATTGAAAGCTTGCAATCCTTTAAGGTCCATCTCTATTTCCTTTTCCTGTGGGAGGCATTCCTGATTTCTCTTCTTCCCAAACAAAAGTAATTTTTCTATCTGTTTTTATTATTATCTAACAGTACATCTGTCTTGTGCATTAGTCAAATTAACATGCACTTATTAAGCATTTACTACATGCCAGGTACTATCTTAAGTGCTGGGGATACAAAGAAAGGCAAAAACCACCCTGGCCCTCATGTACTTTATATTCTGATGGTAGAGACAACCAACATGAAAACAAACTATGTGCATATAAGATATAAAAATGGCAAACTGAAGGTAATCTAGCAGGAGAGATAATGAGGAAGAGGGGGATTGGGAAAAGCTTCTTATAGAGGGCAGGATCTGATCTCAATCTTGGAGGAAGCCAGGAATAAAGAGATGAAGAGAGAGAGAGCATTCCCGGCATTGGGGATAATCAAAGAAAATACTGTCAGGAGACCAGAGCTTCTGGATAGTAAAGGGAAGGGAGTAAAGTGTAAGACGACTGTAAGGGTAGGAAGGAGCCAGTCCATAAAAGGCTCTAAAAGCCAAGCAGAGGATATTATATTTATATTACCTTGGAGGTACAGTGGAATTTACTGAGTGGAGGAATGACATCGTCTTGCTATAGGATGACCCCTCTGGCAGCTGAGTGGAGAATGGACTTGAAGTGAGGAGATGCTTGAGGTAGGGAGACCAATGAGAAGGCTATTGAAATAGTCTAGAGGTGAGGTGATGTAGAGATGAGGTGATGAGGGTCTGGACCAGGTTACAACTGTGCCAGATGAGTTAAGCGACACATAAGAAGAGATTCTGAGGAGGTAGAAATGACAGGATGTGGCAACATTCTAATTTACAGTATAGTCATTTCTATGTTTGCCCTCCCAAATCTTAAAGATACCAACTTCTTTAATTTATTTTTGTAACCTGCAACAGTCTATGTGGTTTTCTGTAGCCTTTCCCTGAAGCAATTAGATAAATCACTTCATGCTGACATGAACCCTTTTAGGGCACATTATAAGAGGTTGGAGAAAAGCAACAGCTTTAACCGAAAGGAATGAATTATGGTGGTGAAATCAATTTCTTAAGCACAGAGTGGGTGGGGGGAGGGAAGTGACCCTTTGCTAGACAGCAGTTTTTCTAGGAAAAAAAAAAATATCTAGAAGTTCTTGTGGACTTCAGGCTTAATGCGCCAACAGTTTGATACGTCATCCAAAATAAAGTTAAGGAAATCTCAGACTGCACTGAGAAAGGCATTGTTTCCAGGACTTGAGAAGTAATAGTTCTGCTTTACCTGACTGGTCAGATAATATCAGGAGTACAGTATTCAATTCGGTAAAACAAATTTTAGGAAGGCCATTTTCTTCAAGAAAAGGTGGGAAAATGTGGGCATCTAGGTGACACAGTGAATACAGCAGTGGATCTGGAGTCAGGAAGATTCGAATTCAAATCTGACCTCAGAAACTTACTGGCTGTGTGACTCTGGGGGCAAGGCACTTAATTTCTTCTTGCCTCAGTTTCATCTTCTGTAAAATAGTAATAATAATAAATCACCTAGCTCCCAGGGTTGTTGTGAGGATCAAGTGAGGTAATATTTGTAAGACATTCTGTAAACCTTACAATGCTATATAAGCACTAGCTATGATGATGATGATAGTGATGATGAAGATAATGATGATGATGATGGTGATGAAGATAATGATGATGATGATGATATCATAAGAAGGACTTAGTAAATGGCTGAATGACTGCACTCAACTGGTAATAATTAGCTCACTGTTAAGTAGGAAGGAGTTCTCCAGGGATCTGTACTTAGTTCTATAATATTTAACATTTTAATCAATGATTTGATAAGATAAAGATAGATGTCTATGATGAAAGTATAGATATCATATTCATTAAATTTCAGGATATAAAACTGGGAGGGATAACTAACGCACTGGATGGCAGACAGGCTCCAAAAAGATCCTGACTGTTGAAAAGACTGAGCTGAATTAAATAAGATGAAATTTAATAAGGACACACGTAAAAGCTTACATTTGGGTTCAAGAAGTCTATTTCACAAGTACAAGATGGAGGAGATATGATGAGATGGAAAAAAAAGTCTGGGGATTTTGATGGATTTCAAGCTCAATATAGGTCAATAGTGGGCTATTGTACCCAAGAACTTCAGCTCCATTAAGAGGAACACAGATTCCAGGAATCAGGCAGTGACAGTCCCGTGAGAGTCTCCCATAGTTACAGCACATCTGAGTCACTGAATTCAGTCCTGGGCACCACATTTTAGGAAGGACATTAACATGTCGAGTACCCAAAGCAGGGCAACCAAGATGGTGAAAGCCCTATGAGGATCACTTGGATGCTTAGTCTGGAGAAAAGTCTGGGGGACACATAAGCTGTCTTCAAGTACTTGAAAAACTGTTATGTGGAAGAAGGATTAGTTTTATTCTGATTGGCTCCAGAAAGTAGTACTAGGAACAATGGTTGGAAGTTTCAAAGAGTCATTTTTGGGCTTGACATAAGGAAAAATTTCCTAATAATTAGAACTATACAAATGTAAAGGTTTTCCCCTCTCTGGACCAGGTCTTTAAGCAAAGACTGATGATGACTTGCTGATCGTCTTAGAAAGGGATTCTTGATCAGGTATTGCCTGCAGGAGTTGACTCATGAGGTCCTGTCCACCACTGAAATTGTAATGGTGGAATCAATTTCACAGGTACAAAATGGGAAAGAGTAGGGTGCTTGGTTTAGACTTCCTCTGGAAAAAATCAAGGAGTTTTAATAATCTTCAAGATTAATGTATGAATTGCGTAATAAAGCAGCTCCCTGCCCATCCCCCAAAAGCCCCAAACTGGAGAGCATCCAGAGGAGGGCAAGAGGTCTTGCCACCATGATGGCATCCTAGATGGCATGATGGCATGCATCCTGAGGTGGCCTGAAGTTCAAATCCAGCTTCAGACACTTTACCAGCTGTGTGACCCTGGGTCACCTCTGTTGGTGATTTCTCTTCCCTCCAAGAGCTCTCTTCAAGCATAGAGAAAGTTAGGACATGATTCCCTAAGGGAGAGTAAGACACTCTAACCCCAACTGGGAATTTGTTATTAAGGACTTAAAGGTACCATGCTGTATAGGATCATAAATTTAGAGCTGAAAGAGACTTGAGAGAGAGAGATCATCTAATCCAACTCTTCTAATTTTATACATGAAGAAAAGAAGCATGGACAGGCCAAATAACTCACCTAAGCTTAAATAAGTAATATTATTCAATCTTTGAAAGTATAGTGAGATTATATTTTTATAAAAGTCCCTTCTTGTGAAACTGCAAAATGCAATGTAAATTATATCTAATGGGTAATCATGAGCCTTTCTTCAAAGTATTTTAAAGGGAATTTATGTATCCTAAAGGGGAGAAAAGAGAGAAAATGGTACATTTCTTCCATTGACATTTTTAGGGTAAACTACAGTTCTGTTTTTACATAAAAGATATTGTTACAAGCTCACCACAATCCTAACCATTTTTTTTTAAGTTGTGAATGGACCATCATGCTACATAATTAACACTAAGAAGATTGGGGCCAAATTAATAATGTTTACTATTGTAATCAGGTTAAATTTATAACATAAGTTTAATGATATGCATGATTATTATACTGCATGATAATTAGTCACAAATAGCAAGTAGTTCTGTAAATTGCCATAGTTACTATTAACTTTTATAGAGCTAAACCAAGTATTTCTGGCGTTAAGTGGAGTGGAGACAGAACTAGGTAGAATCTCTTTGAAAATTCCTGGCCTCAATTTCCATTAGAAGATGCACTTTTTCATGCTGTAGAATTAGTTGGGTAGAGGGACATTGGGCTTAGGTCAGGAAGACTCGAGTTCAAATACTGCCTAAGACACCTAATAGCTACGTGACCCTGGACAAATCACTGAACCTCTCTCTGCCCCAGTTTCCTCACCTGTAAAATGAAGGCATTGAACCCAATGGCCTCTAAGATCACTTCCTAATTCTAAATCTACAATCCAAAGACGTGCCCCATCCCAGGTTTGGGCAGAATAGACACAAGGCATCAAGTGGGCTGGCACCATCCCCTTTGCTTGCCCTTTCATTGGGAGAGGAATAGATGGGAAGATGGCAGCTTGCATCATAGGTCGCTTTATAAGTAAACTTCCTGGAGCAGAAGAATCAAAGTTTTTAATGCTTCCCATTAAGATTAAAGGGAGCGGAGGTGAGATTCATGTGAGGCAAGGGAACAGGAGTCTTGACTTGCCTAGGGAAAGAAAAGGGATGATTTAGGATATGGGACCTTTGGCAACAGGACTTAGTGTGATTGGAACAGTCAGTCAATAAATATTTATTTAGTGCTTGCCATGAGGCAACTAGGTGGTGGAGTGGATAGAATGTTGTCGGGCCTAGAGCCTGGAAGACTCATCTTCCTGAGTTCAGAGGTGGCCTGAGATATTTACTTACTAGTGTATGACCCTGGGCAAGTCACTTAACCCTGTTCACCTGAGTTCCTCATCTGTAAAATGATCTGGAGAAGAAAATGGCAAACTACTCCAGTATCTTTGCCAAGAAAATCCCAAATGAGGTCACGAAGAGTTGGATTTGACTGAACAACAACAATAAAATGTACCAGGCACTGAGCTAAGTGCTGGAAATACAAAGAAAAGTCAAAGACAGTCCCTGCTCTCAAAGAGCTCATGACGTAATGAGGGAGACAACAGACAAATAACTATGTACAAACAAGCTATAGACAGAATAAAATAGAAATAATCAACAGAGGAAAGGCATTAGAATTAAGAGGGGTTGGGAAAGATTTCCTGCAGAAGGTGGGATTTTACCTGGGCCCAGAAGGAAGGTAGGAAGTCGAGATGGAGAGGGAGAGAATATTCCATATACGAGGAACAGCCACTGAAATTGCCTGGAGTTGAGAGATGTTCAAAGAACAGCAAAAGGGCAAGTGTCACTAGATTAAAAAATGCATGGGAGAGGGAGACAGGGAGTGCAAGGTATAAGAAGACTGGAAAATTGGAGGGGGCAGGTTATGAACACTGGAGGATTTTATATTTGATCCTGGAGGTAATACAGAGCCACTGGAATTTACTGAGAAGGGGGTAGGGAGTGCCATGGTCAGACTTGCACTTTAGGAAGATCGCTTTGACAGCTGAGTAAAGGAAGGAATCGTGTGAGGAGAAAGTTGGGGCAACCAATCTTTGTGGCAGACTATTTCAATAGTCCACGTGTGAGGTGATGAGGGTAGAGTGGAAACAGCAAAAGAGGAGAGATGGGGACTTATTCAAGAGATGTAACAAAGGTTAAATTGACAAGTCTGGCCAACTACTGGATGTGAGGGGGGTGTGAAAGACAGTGAGGAGCATTAGATGAAGATTTTGAGCTCATGGGTTATGGGAAAGGAGTTCCAGGTAGTGAATGAAGAGGGGCATTAGACAAATATGTTCTCTCCAATTGGTGTCTGAGACCAAGGTACTTTTGTGAGAATAAAAAATACTTGACAGAAACACTGGTTTCCCATAACTACCGAGAGAAAAGGCATTCATATCTATTGTACATGGCCCCACAGCTTGTATCTTATTATATAATGAAATGAGTTTTTTGGCACGTGTCTCTAGTTCTAAACTTCATAGATTCTAGAATTCCATGTCGAGGAAAGACTTGGGAGGTTTTCTAGTTCAACCCCCTTCATTTTCCAGATGAAAAAACTTGGCTTACAATGTGTTTATTTGTTTAGTTTGATTGTATTCATTTTGTTACAACAGAGGGTTCTATTTGGGGTAAGATAGTGATGAAAAAAAGCAAACAGTATTTAAAAAAAAAACCCTCAAGAGTGAGGAAAAAGCCTAAATAAAGCAAAACAAACATAATTATCCATAATCTCATCATTGATGGCCTAAGAGATAATAACAATATAGAAAGCAGGGGGAAAGGTAGGCACACAGACAGCTCTCCAAGTCCTAATGAGTTATCTCCGTGGAAAAGACGATTATACTAATTTGTCAGGCAATCAGTTCACATGGACAAGCTGCTGTGGGTCCTGTTTTAGATGTCTGTCTCCAAGCAGTCCAACAAACTTGATTCTTGGTGTTCTTCCTTCTCCCGAATTAACATCAGAAGGGGAAAAAAATTTCCATTTTCCTTCCTTTCTTGTTTCTTTCCTTCAATTTTGACTTGTGAAGCTTAATTAGAAAAAGCAATTGCTACAGGTCCTTGTAATAGCAGCCTTTCACTTTCTCCCTTCCTTCAAAGGCCTTTCATTGGAGACCTTCTTTCATTGGAGAGAAGCTTGTGCTTCTTATAATCAAGCAGTGAGACAATGTGGGACTTTCAAAAGATCATTGGTTCTGGATTCAGAGAAAATGGGTTCAAATTCTGCCTCTGAGGCTTGAGACTTTGTGCAAGTCATTTAATGGCTCTGGGCCTCAGTTTCCTCATCTGTAAAAACTGATGGCCTCTAAAGTCTCTCCCAGTTCTAGAGCCTATGATCTCATGATCTTAGATCTCAGCCAAGCAGTTCTAGTCATACTTATTGACTTTAAAACTATTCTGTCTGAAACCTGTAAGTGATGCTAACGTGGTCTAGGGTGCTAAACTAAAGCGCATTCAAACATACCACTGGGTATGATCAGTGGGTAGGAAAGATTGGACTTAAATGGCCAAGTGGTCAATTTGGAAAAAAAGAAAGTTGGAAGAAGAACTTGGAAAAAAAAAAAGAAACATGAATGAAGTATATCTAGGGCCCTTAAATTCAGTAAGTTGGAGGTTGGTGCAATCTTGTAACCAAAAAATGTGGGTCCACGTTTGTCTAATGTGAAACCTCAAAGTAAAAACTTCATTATCCCAAAGTCAATCAATAACAGTCAATAAACATCTGTTAAGCACCTACTATGTGACAGGCACTGTTCTAAGTGCTGATGTTTATATTATAGGGAAGGAACTAGATTCAGTCCTCAAAATTTTAACTAGATGGTCTCTGAGCTTCATTCCAGCTTAGGCCAATGGTCCTGCAAACACAAAGGCTCCTTGCATATTTCATACATCTGACAGTAAGGACCTACCTATTCTGAGGAACCTGTTTTTCTACCATCTGAAAACAAAGAGTCTAGGTCGAAGCGAAGGCAACATTAGAAAAGAGATGTATAAAAGGGAATTTCCAAAGGTGGCTGGGTAAGGTGCCCAGGAATGGGTGGGGCATCTGAGGGAATTACATGTTGGATTTTGCTAAACTAGTGTCATCTCTTGCCATAGAATGCTTCCCAATGCAAAGAGGAATACTCTTAAGATTGGTAACACTAAAAATAAAAATAGTTCCGGGTAAGTTTAAGACCAAAAAGGATTTGTTTCTTCAACATAATTTTTTGCACTCTAGTTCACAACTCAGTGGTTTATAGTAGTAACAGATTAGTAAAAGACTAGTCCTGAGAATGGAAGGTGTGCTCCCATAACACTCTGAACAACAAACATGTTGTAGTGATACAATAAGAAAAAAAAATTCACAAAGAGAGACAGGGCAGGTCTGAGAACTTAAGGGAAATGGAAGCTTTTCCCTCTCGAATGGGAATTTGAATCAACCAGGTCATTTCAGAGTGACCAGAATCTGATGACTGAAATGGCCTTACATGGCATGAATTGGTAATCTCAGCGCAGCACCTACTGAACAAAGGTCTTCATTACAAAAGCCACTGTCACACTGTCATGAAAGGGTAACTATTTCTCTGGACCTGATCTGGGTTCAGGGCAGAGTCCTAGTTCCTGGAATGTGTAATGAATGGTCTTCCCAACTCCACCTCCAAACATTATTCCTGGCTTCAAGCTTCAGTGTGTCATCTTTAATCAGTAATCCCATCAGAGGGCAAACACTGATGTGACTACAGTCCCCAAATCCAAATTTAGACACCACAGCCCTTCAAGGGTAATCAGTAAATTTCTCTGGGCTCAATAAAGACCTATTAAAGGTAAGGTAGCAACTCCATCTGAATACTGAATAATTGATCCTTACGTTATAGCAAAGAATTGGAATTTAAGAAAGTGCCCACCAACTGAAGAACTGCTCAACAAATTATAGTATATGGATTTAACAGAATATTACTATACTGTAATTTGGCATGAGAGAAACTGTTTCAAAGAAGCATGAGGTTTGCATAAACTGATGCAGATTGAAATGGAAAGAACCCAGAGAAAAAGTTATATAATAACAAGAATGTTAAGAAAAACAACTTTATAAGAGACTTGATAATTCTGATCAATGAAATGACCAAGGGCTGATGAAACATGCCACTCATCACCTGATAGAGAAGTGACGGAGGGATGATGTTGAATGTCATGATATTTTGGACTTGGCCAATATGGAAATTTGTTTTGCTTGACTACCTATTTTCTACAAGGATTTTGTTTTATTTTAAATTGGTGTTGGATTGGGAGGAAGAGAGATTGAGGGAAATGGAAGGGGAAGAGGAAGGGAAAGAGAAAAGGAAAGGGGGAAAGGGGGAAAGGAAAGGGGAAAAGGAAGGGAAGAGATAGACAAACAGGGCAGCTTTGAAATTTATATCTTGAATTATTATATATTTTAAAAGAAAAGCTAGCCATAAATAAGAGATTTGTAATTTTACATACAGTCTTCTTTCTGTTCTGCTATGTATGTGGAAATGCTCATTTTATGTAGTACTTAGGCAATACATACACACATACACACACACACAACACACAGCTGAAGCTTCTAGGATTGTGAGGTTCTAAGCCTTTGAAAAACATAGTGCTTCCTGAGTACTTTTCGTATCTGTATTTCCCATCTCCCCCAGTGTATTAGCAACTCCCAACTACCACATTCATCCTTTATCTGGAAATAATACACCAGAGCACAGCATATGCTGATGTTTTTCTCAAAGTGGTTTCTCTATACCTGCTGTTTGTTCATAAGAAAAAGAGAAAATACCATCAAAGTAAAAGTTAGTGAAATTGAAGGGGGAAATAGCCTATCTACAAATATCATTACAGTAAAGTCATAAAGATTTCCCACAATAAGAAGGTCTGTTGATGACAGTATGCATGTTAGGGGGAAAAAATCACTGCAGATATTGGGAATGGATTAAGATTCAACTAAAGTAAAAAACATGAGTATGATCTAAGTCCTAGGATTTTCACTTATTTCCCTGGCTGACACCCTAACCTAACTCTGATATGATTCAAAGACCAGAAAAAAATAAGGAAAGGCAAATGAGTTGCCTGACCTGGGACAGGGGTGAAAACAGTTCTTTGTGGTTTGATTTCCAAGATCACTAAGAATCACAGCTGGTGTGCTGCATGTATTCTGAGACTCAGCAGACCCAGAAAGGTTTCAGTAGCTCTGTAAATCCCAGGGCTTAAAAGGTTCACTCCCATAATCACCTTTAACACAACAAGCAGGAGAGGCAGGACTGGGCTCTGACATAATGGCCATGTCTTTCCCTTCACTTACCATCACAAAATTACAGGGTGTTGTGGTGACTAATTTACATGGCACAGAGCACATTTGGTCTATACCTAATAACACTGACCTGAAAATCCAAGCCAGGGCAACAGCCATTTCTAAGCATCTACGACATGCATGGAGCATTGTGCTAGGTGCTGAAGATACAGAGATAAAATGAAAAATGGTCCCAGCCCTGCAAGACCTGCCTTCTGTTGAGGGTGAGTGGGAGGTAGGAAATGGCAGTTGTCCTAAGAGGGAGGGTGTGTGACTAAAAACACTCCCTGGGAGGAGCAATAGCATCCTGAAAGTTTACAGACACCACAGCTTTGCCCTAGTTTTCTTGGCTACCATTTTTGTTCTTTAAATATTGTTTTTTATTATTAAACATTATATACCTAGATGTTTCATTAGTAAGAAACTGAGTTAGGATGAAGGACATTATCACTTCTTGGACACCTCCAGGTATGCCAGTTGCACTCCCCAGGGGCCATTAACTCCATTTCTTCTCTCCACCTGAAAATGGGTTCTACCACTATGAATGGCTTTACTAGGCCAGTTTTAACCATCTTGCTCAGTTCTGGGCCTCGACCTACCCTTCCTGGACTCCTTCAGCCATGCAACTGAGCAAGTATTTACTTCACCTCTCTAGCTTCCCTTTATATATCATCTCTCCTCATATTCTGCAACGTAACATATGAATTGTCTTGTCAAGCACTATCCCACAGTTTTAATATTTTAATTATTTCAATATTAATGTGATGTTAATAATGACTAATAATTGAATATTTTAATATTGAATAATTTAATATTTGAGCTAAGCAACAACAGCTTTCACAGTGATATCCCTTTTAAAAGTACAATTTAACTTTAACTTAACTATACAGTATGTTCCAAGAGTCTTAAGTGCTTAAAGCTTAAGACTGCACTAGGATTTTTGGGACACCCTGTATTTTCAAATGTACTGTTCTGTTATTTAATGCATCAATAAAGAAGCACATATATTACTATATCACAAATTTGTTTTTTTTTTTTTACTGTACCACATTTCAATGTACTTGGCTTTGTTTTCAATTCTATGCATTTTATATTATACATTTAAAAACATTATAATGAGAAGAGGACGATGGACTTCACCAGACTGCCAATGGTTCCATGACAGAATGCAAAGGTTAAGAACCCCTGGAATACATTGTAAAATTTTCTTTCAGCCCCTCATTCTATGATTCAGTAAGGACAGTTAAGAGGACACGCAGACTAAGCCATGGAACCCTGAGCTTTGGAGTCTCTGCAGTGATAGTAGATAGTCTTGTCTGCCAATGATAATAATAATAATAATAATGATAATAATCACAACAACAGCAGCTAATATTTATAGAACTTACTATGTGCCAGACACTATGCCAAGTGCTTTACAATTGTCATCCCATTTGATCCTCAAAACAACTCTGGGAGGTAGGTACTATTATCATCCTCATTTTATAGATGAGGAAACTGAGGCAAAACGAGGTTAAGTGACTAGCCCAGGGTCACACAGCTAGTCAATGTTTGAATCTGTATTTGAACTCAGGTCTTCCTGACTCCAGGCCTAGCTCTTAATCCACTGAGCCACCTAACCAGGTATCATTTCTTTTTGTCTTCCACCTCCACCAGCCTTCCTTCACAGGACAGCTCAATTGTCACTGCCTCCAAGAAGCCTTTCATGATTCCCCCAGTTATTAATCTCTTAAACTCTTAAAACTACTTTGTGTTAATTTGCACATACTTTGTACTTATTAAATTGTGTATATATCATACCCCCCCCCCAAAAGAATGTAAATTGCTTGAAATTATTTTCTTTTTCTCTTTGTACCTCTTGCACATGGCACAGGGCCTGCCTTGCATACAGAAGATGCTTTAAAAATGCCTCTTGAATAAAGTTGAAAAGTCTAGTCTAGTCCCACTCCCTAACTTCTAGTCATGCTACTGCGTTGGACCAATGGACCTGGGTTTTGGAGCAGTATGAGGTGTCTACCTTATCTTTTAGTTTGAAATACCTGAAAGTTGGCAAATCTAATTACAGCCCCAAATACAGCTGATGGCCCTGGAATCTAGATGGTTTCTAGGAGGAAACCAAGGTCAAAACTCAAGATTATTTGAAGAAATATGGATTGTATTAAAAGTCACCTTTTGTATGTGGTATCATTTTCTGCTAACTGTAAGACGTGATAAGGGAACATCAGCAAGATTCTCCCCTCTACCCCTATGCCAAAAAAGGCAACAGAGGATCTAATTTAAGTATGCTTTTTAGAGATATGCTGATCTTAGTGCAAATGGATATTCCATTCAAATACAAACCATAACCTTCCAGTAAATGGGACCCACAAGTCATCATTCGGGAAACCATTACCATCTTATTTGTTTCTGGTGTTGAGGCACTCATAACTATTCTGGTTCCACAAGTATAACTAGGTCTACATATGTCTAAGAAAGTTGTTTACTTCAATTATAGCACGATGAAGTCCTCTCACAGACAAAAAATCTGGTTATGCTACAAGTTAAATCCTATCTTGCCCCACGAGGGCAGTTAGGTGGCAGAGTGAATAGAGTGTTGGATTTGGAGTCTGGAAGACCTGAGTTCAAATATAGCCTCAAAATGACCCTGGGCAAGTCACTTAATAGTCTCTCTGCCTCAGTTTCCTTGCTTTAAAGTGGGGATAATAGCAGCATCTACTTCACAGGGTCATCGTAAGGAACAACTGAGATAATATTTGTAAAGCACTTAGCCCAGTGCCTGGCACATTGCTGCTGTCATTGTTTAGTCATTTCAGTCATGTCTGACTCTCTGGGACCTCATTTGGGATTTTCTTGGCAAAGATACTAGAGTGGTTTGCCATTTCCTTCTCCAACTCATTTTACAGATGAGGAAACTGAGGCAAACAGGGTTAAGTGACCTGCGAAGGCTCACACTGCTTTCTTTAAGTAAGTTTCTGAGGCCTGATTTGAATTCAGGTCTTCCTGACTTCAGGCCCAGTCCCCTCTCAGCTGTGCCACCCAACTCCCCCTTCTTTCTCCTCACTCACTCACTTGCACCCACTAAGTATTTCCTTTACCAGAACAGAGAAAGGCAATAACATGGATGTTATTCACTAATCTACTCAACAAATATTTATTGAGAGCCTATATAATAAGAAGAAATTTAACAGAAACAGATGTAAAATTGTACTCAGCTTCAAAAATCAGCCTTAAAAGTACACAATAAGGAAATAATGGCTAGCCCGTGGGTGGGGAACCTGTGACCTCAAGGCCATACGTAACCAGTAGTTTAACTAACAAAGGTCTGAGTATTTTAGGGGGCTGTAAACTCAATATAAGTCAAGAGTACTATACAGTATCACCAGAAAAAGCACTGCATCAGCAATCTTCAGCTACAACAGAGAGCAATATTCTCCAGGGACTGGGGGTGGTGGGTGGGCAGAGCGATGACATTTCCACTGTACTCTGTCCTGTTAAGGCTACATCTGAAATATTGCATTCAGTCATGGGTACCAAATTTCAGGAAGGATGTTGATAAGTTGGAGAGCATCCAGAGGAAAACAACCAGAATAATAAAAGGCTTGATGATCATATCATATAGGATCTGTTGAAGGAATTGAAGATGCTTTTAGTGGGGAGAAGGCAAGGACTTAGAGGGGGACATGATATGTAGCTTCAAATGTCTGAAAGACTGAGATATGGACAGGAGTAAATTTGTTCTATTTGGCCCCAGAGGGAAGAGCTAGGCATGATGGCCAGAAGTTGCAAGGAAGCATATTTGGGCTTGAGGTAAGGAAAATAATTTCCTAATATCTAAAAGTAGCCATTCTCCAAAAGTAGAATGGATTGTCCTAGGAGGGAACAGGTTCTTCCTTACTGGAGGTCTGCTAGGAAAAGGTGGCTGACTATTTGCCATGTATGTTGTAGAGACATTTGGGTTGTACTATAGTCTGTCCATCTCTTAATACATAGCACTATGTTAGTCAGTTCTCTCTGATATGCCCTACAGTATTTGTCTTTAAAAACAAATAAACAAACAAACATCTGATTGTAAATTCTAATTTTTAAGTTTATATTTAAGCCAATCTTCACAAGTAGGGCTATCCAGTTGACTTTGGGTTCAATATTTCCTTTACACAGAATGGATCAAATGAATTTCTTGTTCTTTTAAAAATAATAATTTTAGTCTATTAGCTGTTAAATTTTCCTGCTAAAAAGTTTTACCTAGTTCCCGAAATGGCACAAATAAGGACACTGGAAACAGACAATAGTCTGAGTCCAACAGGACAAAAGAAGAAAAGAAACAAGGAAATGTTGTGTGTGAATGAATCTAGAGTGGTATTCACACTTCTTGACATAAGACTCCTCTTTGCAAACAAAAAAAGACCCATGACTTACAAAGAGGGCATTACAGTTGCTGGATCATCACCTGTCCAATGGGAATATAAATGGTAAATGGCAGCTAACATTTCATTTGGAAGCTTTAACAGGCAAGAAACTCTACCTTTTCAGTGAGTGAGCCAAAAAAAAGTCACTGCAGGTTCCAGAAATACACAACACTTTAACAACATTGAAAAGAATACCTAGTTTCACAGGAAATGTTCCATTGCAATCTTGAGGCAGGATTCTACTCTTCCCAATCCAACTAGCAGTTAATTGATTGACAGCAAAAAGGTGGGGTGGGGAGGCAGAATGATTAGCATTCATAGTAACACAGTAGTCAATTGCTACCACCTATTAAATATGATACTCACATTGGCTGGCCAAAGGAGAATTAAAGTCATTATAACATAAGAAAAAAAAGGACCCACTACTGCCCATGCTTCAGAACATTTCCAGAATTTCTCCTTCGGAATTGCCTTCACTATCTATGGTATATTCATTTAAAAAAGCTCAAGAGTGATCAATTTTCATCCCTTGAAAATGGCTTTGATCTTCAGAAGCAGCCAAAAGCCACACAAAGACAATCTTGGCAAATATAATAGGTAATCGATTTAGGCATTTTATTATGGGGGGAGGGGTGGAATGAATAGATTGGGGCATCTAGGTGTCTCAGTAGATAAGAGTTCTGGGCCTGGAGTCAGGAAGACCTGAGTTCAAATATGGCCTCATACACTTACCAGCTGTGTGATCTTAGGCCAGTCACTTTACCTCCGTTTGCCTTAGTTTCCTCATCTGTAAAATGGGGATACTGGTTGTTGTGAGGACCAAATGAGATAATAATTATAAAGTGCATAGCACAGTGCTTGGCACATAGTAAGTGCTATACAAATGTTAGTTATTATTATTAGATGAGAAGATAGGCAGCCTAGAACAGTATAGGGCTACCTGGCCTTAGAGCCAAGATGACCATGGTTCAAGGTCTGCCTCTGACACATATTGCCTATGCGATTATGGGCGAGTTGCAACCTTCTGCTACCCCAGGGACTCTGCACGACTCTAAGTTACAGAAAGGTTGTGATGTGTAGCTGAGGAGGGAATTTCCAGATCAGGGAATTCCTACACCAAAAAACAATCAATCAATAAAAAATAGTAAAATGTAAGCTGCCTGATGGCAGTGACTATTTATAGGTTCTTGGGGCAAGAAAGTGAGCTCTAGATATTAGAGGAAGCTCTGGACACCCCCCAGGGAATTTCCTTGTCCTTTGCTTTTAATTCCTTACGGGTGACTTTTACCTGGTTTTATCTTATGTGAAACTGCCTTTTTAATCACCTTGAGGACTGCTTTCATATGGGGGGGTGGTATTTTAATATTTTGTTAAAGTTATTGATTATTTGAAACCTCAGGTTCTGAATTTTCCAGTGCACCAGACTGCACGTGACTCAGACACTGGTGAACAGAAGGCATTTAATAAATGTTGAATTAAATTAATCTCTTGTGCAGCTCACTCTGTAGGCCAACCCAAAACAAGCTACAAGGAAATAATCTGGGTAATGGCAGCATGACTGGATTGAGAATGAAACCTCACAAAGTGACTACTCTGAAAGGCAACATTCACGTGGAGGCATGAGTTCTGGTCAATTTGCTTGATTCAGTTCAACAAACAAATAAGCAGGGAACTGTGTAAGATGAAAAGATTAAAAAACAAAAACCCACAAGTCCCTGCCCTCTAAAGTCTTATAATCTAGTTTACAAGCACTCAGAAGAGTCTATTGATTTTTATAAGCCACATCTCCCACAGTAGAATTCATAGTTGGTCAGGACCACTCTGCAATTCATTCAGAATTATTCAAATGTCAAAAGAAACACCCATAAGACTCAGTCCCAAGTTTGGCAATATGGAGCCTTTCCGCCTCTTCTCCCTAAAAAAGCACAATAACAAAGCTCCAATGCATCAACACCAAACTGTTGCTATTTTAAATGTCATATGATTAAAAATATATATATGCTACAGCCCTTCTCTGACTCCTCACTAGGGCTCAAGGCGACTGAGTTCACCAAGGCTACAGCTGCAGAATCCCTAAGTCCTAAACCAAGTTGAATACAAGTACAGTGATGGATCATGGGTATTGTAGTCTGAGGAACAGTCCAGTTAAGTTCAAAGTGGCTTATCCTGAGAAGGTAATGGATCTTTTGGGCTAGGGCAATTCATGAACCTGTAGACTGGGGGAAAAAAAAGGGTATAATCTACATTGATGGAGGATATATGCACAGTGATGAAATCATGGATCTCTGAGAAGGGATTCTTTTGAAAAAGAAAGACAGGGAAATATTTACATGTTTATTGCCTGAATGGTAGAACTAATTCTCATTCCAGAATTAAAGTAGCCTCTATAAAAACACCCATCAAAGTATATATCCAGTCACCCTAATGACACCATGAATTAAAAATGAAAGGCAATATAGCATAATAGATAGAGTCAGTATCAGATACAGAAATATTTGCTACCTCTGACATCCTAGCTGTAAGACCCTAGACAAGTCACTGGGCAAGGTCTAAGACCATAAGGTACAAAGACGGTGGCCACTTGCATTGGTAGCAGGAGTTTCCTCTACAAGAGAGTTCAGGAAGTTACTTAGGCCACTGAAATCAAAGGTCCAGTTGCAGTCCTTAAGTAGAGATAGATACCTTTAAGGCCAGTCAGTTGGGGATCCCTGAAGATAGTAGAAGCATTACTTTTTAAAATTCATTCTAAGTGGTTTCCTTTCATTTAGGCTACCTGGGAAAGCTAGAATTCATCATTAAAACAGACACACAATGTATCCCTGGATAGAAGCCCTTTAGCATTTTCAATTTAGTTATCGTGCCTCTTCCTTCCCAGGACTGAGAGTACAAAGAGATCTCAGTCACGAAAACTAGGTTTAGACATGATTGTCTGACTAGACTGGGAAATTGGTAGAAAAGAAAACAAGTTTTTGATCACTCATCTTAATAAAGGTACATAGAAAAAGTCCCATTAGGTTATCTGGGTCTGTTGTTTTGAGAATTATCATTGAGAACTCAAACATCCTATAAGAGCGACAGAGGAAAGGTACAGGTAATAGCTAGCAGGGAATTAAAAAAAAAAAACCCAACAACAAAAAACTTGTCTATCAAGTAGCAGCCACAAACTGGAGAAGGAAATATTTGAAAATTTTCACCAAACCATTGTCATAGGGTAACTCACTGATTTAGAGTTTCCCCTTCTGCAAAGTAACAAGTCACTTCGTCTCTCGAACCCTCATTTTCTTCATCTGTAAAATGAGAGAGTTGAACTAGATAACCCCTGAAGTCCCTTCCAGCTCTACATCTTTGATCCCATGGTCCTGTGTCAATTATCTAGGGGCATAGCCTTACTGAGTGCCAGTGAAAACAGGAGCATCTTTAGTGGAGATACCAGAGTTCATAAAGTCACTTCTCCATGGACTAGCAAGCAAGCTCTTTCATATAGTTACAATCAGAAACTGCAGTCTTAGACTAATTAGCTGTTTCTCTTAATGCAGAGAATACCCATCTTTACTTACATAAGATACTCAAGACTTTTCCTCTCTATACTCACTCAAAGATCTGCTGGACTAAGTCATTGTAAGACATTTAGAGACCACTTCAGAAGGGGTCCAGCTTGTAATGCGCAAGAAAAGGTATAAGATTCTTTGCTAGAACAGTGAATTTCCATCTCTTTGGGGGAGAGGAGAGGAAAAAGTGGAAGACTGGAGATTCTGCACCCCCTCCCCCATTAAAGTCTCTTATTTCCCTAAACTACTATAATACATCAATCAATGCAAAAAGGATATATTTGTAGAGAGTAGTTTTCTTCCTTTTTTTTTTAATATTCTCATTCTTTCCCCTTCAAACTAGATGGATAAAGATAAGAATAATAAGGGAGGGTATCAAGGAGAAAAAAACCTATAGAAAAGGATAATAACAGTCTAAGAATGAAAAGTGCCATTCTCGTGAACCACTACCCCAAGGGCGCACAAAGGAAAATAGCCACAAATCAGAAGAATGCTTCTAAAAAACACCCCATGGGAACAATCCCATAAAATCCACATGAACGTTAAGTTTGAAAGTCACCAACTCCTAGGTGTCCAGATGATTTGCTAATACAGTTTAAAGGGCTTAGTTCATTGTCAACAGCCATTTGAACTAGAATATGTTGCTAACTCCAGGGCAAACAAGGGGACTGAAAATAAACTTCTGTTCACAGTAGTGTTAAATCACTAAGGTCATTCTGCAAGGAGATTAAGAGTCAGTCCCCAGATAAAACCATGCCAGATATTAAATAAGAATGACTATAGTAATAAGATTATATGTTACAGGAACACACTGAATAAGATTAAATTGAAGGACCAAAAATCATCAGTGCTAATGCAAAAAGCAGAGCCTTATTGTAAACTAGATTACAATTCATTCAACCACCAGAAAAATCACTAGTCCTCAGACATGGGGTCCTGATTAAGCACTTAGTCCGCTACTGCTTAAATATTTTCCCACCAGAACTCTAGGTTTCTTCCCTGTAAGTGTAAGAGGAAAATGTGATAACTCAGGGACAGAACAACTAGAATATACATAGTACACTAATTGCTACAAAAAGCTGGGGGCTTGAGGGTAATGCCGGAGGGACAATCCCTAATGTAGTCAGAGGAAGAAGCACTAATTAGTTGGGAAGCACAGCATAGAGCTAACATTCTAAAAACTTAAAATTCAAGAATGAGAGTCACAATTCTGAAATGCTGCCTTCTCTATGTGGTAATTAAAACTCTAGGAGTCCTGACTGTAAGAAAGGGCTGTACATGATGCAGAACACAGTGACTCAACTGGCTGGGTGAGCTTCTGTTATATTCCATCATTATGTAAAGAGCAGCAAACCCTCCTCCTTGACCCATATATACACACATATATGTCTACATGCATACACATACTCAGCAAATTTTACCTTCCAGAAAAACATTTAGAAAAAGTTATCCTCAAAAGTTGAATGCTCTGACTGCACATGTATAATCAATATCAAAGTGCCTACCTTTGGGGGGGAGGGCGCCGAAGACTGGGAAGGGAAAAAAGAAGGAAGTTTGGAACTAAAAAATTGTTTTAAATGAATATTAAATTTTTACATGTAATTGAGAAAAAATAAAATAAAAACATTCTTTGAAAAAAGTTAAATGTTCTTGCTACTACCATCCCTCTGCTGCTCCTCTCACTGTCCTCAGTCCCTCCCCACCCCCTCACTCATGTCATTTTCTTTTTCCCACTCTTAATGCACACTTCAGTACAGAAACACAGTATACTATCCTTCCATCCTTGGCCCAGATAAGGTTGAATTCATTTTGCCACAAACTCCAAATTCCCATTCTTCTACCTAAAACTCCCCTCCTTAAAACAACACAGAAATCATCTGATCCCTTTAAAGAAAGTGGAGACCTGCTTATTTCAAACCTTGACAACTTAAATTACCTCCTCCTGACACGATGGTGCAATTATTAACCATCAGTGGAGACCCATCTGGAAAATAAGTGTCTCAAAGCAAAGAATGTGGCTTTGTTCAACAAAGTGGCTCCTCTGAAACCTACAAAATCAAGAGTGAAGGGAAGAAGGAGCAGAGGTACCACTCTCCGAATTCAAAAAAAATGTACATAGTGTGGAAATGTCCACCGGCAAACTATCCTGCTAGGTCATAAACACTACCCAGTGCAGCATGCAGTGTAAGTACAGTAGGTAACAGCCTGCCTTGGGCAGTGTAACAGGAATGTACTGTACACAACCTGACCGAACTGTACAGAGAGCTCATGCATACCTTTCAGTCTTCTGGCATTTCCATTCTTTTGCTGTTCCTCTTCCTCATTAATGGTGAATAAACCAGGGGGATTTGGCCTTGAACTGGTCTTCTTCAACCTCTCTTGTCGGATAGCAGTAGCTGATCCAGGCATGTCGCCGCCACGTGGGGGGGTGGGTTTGTTTGTTTGTTATTAAAAATATATGTTTATGTAATTGCAGCCTGGGTGAAGCTGCTAGCTCCTAAGCGGCCGGATCATTTGAGCACTTGTAATAGATCCCCTACGGGTAAACAGTGTGCAAACAGCTGACAAACACTACCATCCGCACGGCGGCGGAGGGCCTGTGGTTCCCCCCACCTGCCTCCCCCACCCCAACTCCCTCACTAGCCCCTTCCCACTCCCACTCACTCTCCACATTCACCCATCCCCGCACTCTCAAGGAAAGCCCTGATTAAAGGCACAGCGCATCGGTCCGATGCCTCTCTCCACTGCCTAACCTGTTCAATCAGATCCTCCTTCCTGCTGCAGCACCCTTTTCCAATCTTCTTCCAGCTACAGCTCACTAAAATATTCAGCACGCAACACAAGAGGGGAAAATATGATACGCCCCCGTTAACAGTTGCCCTGACAACCCTGACATATCCTAATCAAAGGAGGGCTGGGAGCGTCTCTGTCTCCCCCAGCTTCAAGGCAGCGGCTAGCCGGAATGCCAGGTCCTGGGAACTCAAAAGCAGCGTGAACCTGGGCAGCTCCTTTCCTTCCCAAAGCAGCAGCAGCAGTGGCATTGGTGGCAGTGGCAGCGGAGGCAGCAGCAGGATGGGAGGAGGGATGGAGTTGTGCTTACACAAGCAGGGGAGGATTCAGTCAAGAGAAAGGGCTCCAGGCAGGGAGCCTGATTTTTTTTTTTTTTTTTTTTTTGGCCAGGTACTCAATTATTACACTCTAAATCCCTGGCTGAATCAAAACCATGGCTGGGATCATCTCCCATCATCTCAAGTCCAATGTCACACCCAAGACTTCCTGGCATCCCTATTTATAAACATGGGCAAACCTCCCCCACAAACTCAAGTTTGCCAGTAGCTGTCAAGTAGAACATTTGTGTTGTGTACCCAGTACAAAGTGGTCTCCAAAGAAGGCCAACAGAACATGGATTCTGCTTGATATCCACATAGATCATAACTTGGAATGTATACAGAGCACTTCAACGTCAAGCTGACGGAACAGAATTGAATGAATTAATTCTGCAGACCCTGACACAATTAGGGCTCATCCAGAAAACTTTTCCCTTATTGTACAAGCAAAGCTGCTACTGCCAATTCTGGGTGTTCCTGGCAATTCATGGCCCTTGACCCAAATTTCACTTGTTTCCCCTTTGGGCTCTTATCTCTAAAGCAGACAATACTAGGACTAATTCTGGGGTTTCTTGTGAAAAACTAGGTTCTTCCATTTGGATTCCCTAGTTATGCCCTCCTCCAAAGCACTGAACATTTGAAAATTTGTGCCTTTCGAAGTTTTCAGACAAAGGAGAAAATTACATAACTTTGCAACATTTCTCAAGTGGAGAGAATCCTTGCCTTAGTCGCTGTTTCTTACTTAAAAAAAAAAAAACCCAACAACAACAACCACCCCAAACTACCATGATTATATTCTGATGAGTCCCTTCAGTATTTATTTGTATGTGTAGTTTATACAATAGTAGGCACTACAATGTGTTCGAGGGCCAGGATGACATCTGCCATATAGGTTTTTCCATACCAGTAAAAATACCATTCTCATCAGGAAGTGTTTTACTATATGTACTTTTGTACTAGTTCATTCACTGCTTTATTTTTTTCCTAGTTCTACTGTGGGAGCATGTTTTCTCTGTCTCCATAGACTGAAATTTTCCTCCAGGGGAACTTTGAGATCTCTCTGTTCTAATTTCCCACAATGCCCAATGCAATACTAGGTACATAGTAGATGATTGGAAGTTCATGGTTTCCAAAAGTCTATTCCTTGGGAGGCTTAAGGATTCAATTAATATCCACTAAACCTGGAGTCCAAGGAAAGAGAGATAAGTTCAGCCTTGAGTTTCTGACCAAGTTTTGTTCATTTGTGTAATGTGTTTCTTTGGGAGAGGCACTTTTTTTGTTGCTTTTCTGTTTTCTTTTTTAAAAGTTTAATATATTTTCCCCAATTATGTGTTAAAATTTTTTTAACATTAAAAAAAAAGTTTTGGGTTCCAAATTCTATTCCTCCTTTCCTCCCCCCATCCCTGAGACAATCAGACATAGGCTAAGAGGCATTTTCAAAAAATTAGATATCTATTATTTTCAGAAATTCCTATTTCCTTCTTATGCTTCCCTGTCAGATGTTTTTCTCTTCTGAAGCTGATAGAAGTAATTTTTTTACCTGTTTTTTCTTTTGCCAGCACATCCATCCACACTAAATGAACAGATTTCTCAGAACTCTTTTCTACCTTTTTTTATCCACTTCTTCCACAGGGTCAGTCAGACTCATACTGACAACAGCAGGATGACACACAAAATAAGCATGTTTAAAAATACCACTTCTGCTCATTGGATAAAGAAAGTAGAAGAACCTCCATCAGCCCCAAGTTAAGTGACAGATTATATTTAGAAATGACCTGGCTTCAAGGAAATGGTTAATTTCTTTACTGATCTAAAGTCACTATCATTTTTTGAAGAGGTAAGGTTAAAAAGATCTCCTTGCACTTCAGCTATAAAAAGGAAATTCGCAACCTATTACTAGTGGGGAAGTGAGAGAAAACTTTCTCAAATTGACAAGATCGCATTTGAAAGGCTAAGTGCTGACAGGAATCCAAATCACTTGGCCACTACTTAATATTTATTTTCCTTCTTACTCTCAAGGAAGTGGCTTAAATGGTTTTAAAAACCATTTTATGAGGGGAGCACAGGATCAGACTGAGAAGCTATTTGACAATTTAGCTTACCTAAAGATCAGTCTCATGAAGGCAGAAACTGATTTATTCATGCTCTACCTTCCAAGGAACACGTATCTCCCCCATCCCCCATTTCTCTTTCCCTCTCTCTACTTATTGTGGAAGAAGATACAATCTCTTTCATGTGAAACTCCAATAGAGAAATCAAGTTTATCAGCTTGCACCCAAGTGGCTCAGAACTGGGTCTTAAACACCACACCCAGTCTGCTTGTGGTTTTCACTTTACTTTGCCACTTGCAGGAATGTTATGCTAATTTCCAAGCTTTCACAAAGAAGGCTTCAGGAGAATGTGCCAGATGATAGGTGATTCTTTGCCATCTTAATGCCAACAATGGGTTCTGGTGATGAATTCTGGTTTGTTTTAATTGTGAAGTATGAGAATTGCCATCAGCATTGTCCTTAATGCTATTCACTCAACACCAGGGCACCTCGAGGTAAATGGAGTCTGACCTCAGGGAATTCAGTAGGAACACAAAAGCTTGTAAATGAGTTAAATGAGTGAGTGTTCTTATTCTCTTTGTAGCCTTTGACACTATCTTTCACCCTCTTCTTCAAACTCTCTCCTCTCTAGGTTTTCGTGACACTGTTTTCTCCTCATCCTCCTACTACTTGTCTGACCTCTCTTCTGTTTCCTTTGCTGGATCTTCATCTACTTCAAGCCTGCTAGCCCTGGAGGTCCCCCAAGGCTCTATCATAGACCATCTTAAATGATCATCTCTATGCAGATGACTCAGATCTACTTGTCCAGCCCTAACTTATCTCCTGATTCCAGTCTCACATCTCTAGCTTCCTATCTCAAACTAGATATCCTGTAGACATCTTCAACTCAGCACGTCTAAAACTGACTCATCTTTTACCCTCAAACCCTCCCCTCTTCCTCAGATTGAGTCAAGTTAATAGGCATTTATTAAGCACTTACTATGTGCCAGGCACTATGTGAAGCACCAGGAAAACAAAAACAAAGAGATAAACAGACGTTGCAGTCAAGGAGCTTATATTCTAATGGAAGCCTGAAAGTGCTACAGAAATGTGAGTTGTTAGTACTCTATTCCTGTTGGGGGTTCCACTATCCTCACTTTCTCCCACTCCCCCTATCCAATCAATTGTTAGGTCTTGTCATTCCTTTGTTTTTTTTTTTTTTTTAATTTTTAGGCAATTGGGGTTAAGTGACTTGCCCAGGGTTACACAGCTAGTAAATGTCAAGGTCGGATTTGAACTCAGGTCCTCCTGACTCCAGGGGCAGTGCCCTATCCACTGTGCCACCTAGCTGCTCCTTGTCATTCCTTTGGAACATCTCATATACATCCCCTTCTCTCCTTTGACACTGACACCTTTTTGATCCATGTACTCATCACCCCATGCCTAGACTACTGCAATAGTCCTTCAGTTGATCTCAAGACTCTCTCCACTCCAATTCATCCTCCATTCAGCTGTCAAATTGATCTTCCTATAGTACAAGTTTGACGTCACTCTCCTTCCCCAACAGAATTAGGATCAAATATAAAATCCCCTTTGGCTTTTCAAGCCCTTTATAACCCAGTCCCTTCTTACCTTTCCAGTCTTCTTATTCCTTACTCCCCTCTATGTATTCTGTGATCCACTGAAACTAGCCTCCTTCTTGTTCTTTCCATAGGACATTCTATCTACCATCTTTGAGTATTTTCTTTGACTATGCCCATGCATGGAACTCTCTCCCTCTTTTTCTTTTCGTCCTAGCTTCCCTGGCTTCCTAAAGTCATGCCTTCTGCAAGAAGCCTTTCCCAGTCATACTTAATCTTAGTGCTTTCCCTCTGAGGCCATTCCCAATTTAATAAAGCTTGTTTGTATGCCATTGTCTGCATGTTGTCTCCCCTATTAGAGTGTGAGTTCCTTAAAAGTAGGAATTATTTTTGCCTTTGTATCACCAGCACTTAGCACAGCGCCTAGCGCACAGTAAATAGCTTAATGAATGCTATTGAATGGATTGAGACAGCAAATACAACTGAATTGATCTTTAATGGTCAACATAGAGAGTTGTCTTTTGCTTTCCTCCCTGTCCTTCTCATCTTCTCCCCCTAAAAACAAGTTGTGGTAAGGTAGCCTAGGTTCTGATATGTGCAGATGGAACCTCCTGTTCAGGAAGGTTAATCTGTAAATGCCTTTACATATTCTTTATCAGTAGCTGGCATTGCAATTCCATAACAAGATTTACAATTAAAATAGTCTTCTTTTTGGCCCAGATCCATGATTTTATCAATATATAGAAACTCCTTCCACTTTTACAGGTTAGGTTTTCATTTGTAATTTATAATTTTAGAGAATTGCCTGTAGCACTGAGAGATGAAGTGACTTGCCTTTCATCATAGAATAGTATGAATCAATCAACACACATTTATTAGGTACTTGCTATATTCCAGACATTGAGTTATGGATCTGGGATGTGTCAAAGGTAGGATGTGGTCCCACATCTTCCTTATTCCAAGACTGACATTCTCACCAGTACTCTTGGCTATCTCTCACCAAAATAGTGCTCCACAGTCACTAAAAACCAGTGTAGTATGTGAATAAACAAGCAGCATTCCCTATAATGTATGCTGGTCTTTTACTCTGTAGAGTTTTATAAATACAAAGAGACTATATTTTCAAATTCAGAAGATTTATTTTGAGAGTAACCTAGGTCTTCTGTCGGTAGTGGTAGAGAAGGAATAAACACTGATACTAGGGGGAGAATCTAAAATTAATCAAGATATGAAGGCAGACATTACGGAGTTGCAATGAAATCCATAAATATTCTAAGGAGGTTGGTCTGATGATCCATACGTTAAAAACTAAATGGATGCAAAATACCTTTTATTCAGATCATTCAGTTGGATAGCTAGAGTAATAGATCATTAGGTATATTTGGAGTAGACACTGACAAGAGAAAATGAGGTGGGTACAGAATTGACTAGGAGGAAAAGAGAGGGGTGGATTCCATTTAGGAAACAATCTTGTTCTTAACAATTTCTATGGGCAACTCATCTTTTCAACTCAAAGTCTCTCCTGGCAATGTTACATGACTGTGAGTTTTGGAATAGCACAATCAACAAGGCATCAAAGTTGTGTGTGGTCAAAAAACATTTACCAGATAAATGCACAGTGGGTACTAACAAGCTAGAGAATATTTCTAACAATAACCTATGCTGAAGAATTGGCATAAGGAATATCATCAAAGCAATATCCAAAATACGTTGATAAAGAAGAATAACAGATTGATAACCAGAGCACTTCACTGATACTCACAAAATGGAAAAAAAGACTTAAAGTCTAGAATACTGGATATATACTAACTGTAAGACTCTATGGGAGAACATGGCACAAGCGTGGATGGGTTGAGACCTATGTCAATGGAGGGAATGTTCTCATGGACAAAAATCAGAGTCATTAAAGCATTGAGGTAAAAGAAGTAGAAAGGCTTAAACATACTCCAGAATTGAACCAGATGACCCCTGAAGTCTCTTCCAGATCTGACATTTGATGATTCTTTCACTCTTAAGCAGCACCTCCCTACTACAGAATTTACTCATCCTTTAATAACAAACATTGCTTGAGTGGTAGGAGAGAACACATTTCTTTTTGCCGCTAAAAAAAGGGAAACTAAATTATTACTATTAAAATTCCTTTTATTTTCAGTAGTCAACACTTTATATTTTCCAAATACTGTGTTACTTCTGATGTGTGGGAGTTTTCCTTTCTTATTCACTGAGGAATTCAGGGTATCTATTAAACAAACAAACAAACAAAACAACTCTTTCTAACTGTAGAGTTCATTCCTTTGTGTCTGGGAGGTACAAAATTACCAAATGAGGTATTTGTGAAAGTCCTTTGCAAACTATAAATTGTCATAGAACTGTGAAGCATTGTCATTATCCCACCTTATTTGACATTATGTAATTTTGTGTCCAGTTTCATAAATACATAGAATCAATATTTGATAAATATAGCAACCCAAATGACTTTTTCTTCTCAAATGTCTAATGTGGTGCCAAATATACTGTTGATTCACAACAGAGTTGCTGTGGCTTGCTTACTGGTAACTATATAAGCTCAGAGTCAGTTTCCTCTTTTATTTTTTATTTTAATCTTTAACCCAATTATGTTAAATGCCCTTGGAGTGGGATTGGGTGGTGGTGGGAGACCTTCTTTTTCTATCAAAATAAATCTAAAGAAATACAAATAGGAATGTAATCATGAATACTTGTTCCTAGAGCACCTATGAAGCATTCCTCATTTAGATTTTATGAAAAATTAATAGAGTGAATATAGGCACGTTTCTCTTTTTATATGACTAAGTGGTAGAGCGGAGGGTGGGGGAGGTTATAGATATCTAAGACAATAAAAATCTAACAGTTCTATGATTCTCAAACTCTTTGGTCTCAGGACTCCTTTCTTTATACTTGTAAAAAATTGTTGAGGAGCCCAAAGGTATTTAGTTTATGTGCGTTATAGCTATCAATGTGGTGTTGTTGTTGTTCAATCATTTCAGTGGTGTCTGACTCTTTGTGACCCCATTTGGGGTTTTCTTGGCTAGTATAAAGATATTCGAGCTGTTTGCCAATTCCTTCTCTGGTTCATTTTAAGATGAGGAAACTGAGGCAAATAGTATTAAGTGATTTACCCAAAATCACAGTTAGTAAATGTCTGAGGCCAGATTTGAACTTGGGAAGATGAATCTTCCTGACTCCAGGCCTAGCACTTTATCCACTGTGTGACCTTACTGAACTAGAAATTGAAACTGATAAAATTTTAAAATATGGATTCATCAGTTCATTTAAAATAATGATAAATCTATTCTATCTAAACAAAAATATCATTTTTTTGAAAAATAACTTTTTAAATGAAAAAATAATGAGAAGGGTAATGCAGTTTTACATATTTTTGCAAATCTCTGTCATGTTTGGCTTACTTGAAGACAGCTGGATTCCTCATTCTATTGCATTTCTACTTCTGCAGTCAATGTTGCAATGTTGTTTTGGTTGAAACATGAAGAAAATCTAGCTTTGCAGTTGGAAAATCAAGGAGTATTTTAATAGGCAAACAATGTCTTTATTAGAGAATAGTTTCTTTAGTCTCATTCTCTTTGGAGAATAGTTTCAACCTCACAGATCCCCTGGAAGGGTCTCAGGGACCTTCAGGGGTCCTCAGACTACACTTTGGGAACCACTGTCCTAACATTAATAGAGATTTCACATTTTATGTGAGATATATAAAAATTTCTAATGCTTCAGGAGAGAGGCGACAGTTTTATGATTAAACTGATAGAACACAGGGTTATAATTTTTTAAAATCTCTTTTGAAGTAGACTTTTAATGTGCTTGCAAGTATGAAGAAGATTCCACTAACCTAATGTTAGAGTAAGTTATTGACTGTCTTCTCCCTCCCATTTCCCAGACTGCTGATACGATAGATTTGCCCCAATTCACCTACCTGGCTTCCCCTTGTAACCAGCAACTAAATAAAGGGAAATAGCAATGGGTATCAAACAAATGATACTGGCTTAGTTAGCACTGTGCTATGTGACTACTGAGTTAACTAATCATGCTAAACAATATACACAAAGGATTCCATTCACTTTCCGGGGCTATTACTTGTTGACTATAAATTTGTAAAACAGTTCAATCCATGAGTGGATTAAAAATTTTGCGTGATGGTTCAGTGGATAGAGCACCAGGCCTTGGAGTCAGAAGAACCCGAGTTCAAATTTGACCTCAGACATTTACTAGCTGTGTGACCCTAGGCAAGTCATTTAACCCTAACTGTCTCCCCACTCCTCACACAAATGTTTGATTGGATAAAATTACTCATTTTTTCCCCTTTCTAAAAGCCTGAGACATTTCAAAAAATTAAATGAGAAAGAGACAGATCTCATTATTAAAGGGCTGCTGTAGTAATATAAATTAATTTACATGGGGGATCCAGACTACATCACTATTAAGTTATATGTACGCTGTGTAATACTAAATGATATGCTTTTTGATGAGGCTTAGAGGTCTCAAAATGATGTTTCCTTCCCTTTATTCATTTCCACTGATAATTAGGGGAGAAGATCACTTTTAAAAAGAATTTAAATTGTTACGCCTTAAATTTTTCATCTACTTCCCTGAAGTATGCTTTACTTTACTGCTAATGTTTCAGAGGTATCAAACATGCAGCATACAACACTCTCCACTGTTGCCTGAACCAATTCAAAATGTAATTAGAAAATATTTGACAAAAATAGATAAAAATACAACAGAACACAGATAATGTTAATAGGTGGCTTTCTAAGTCAATATGTAGCCCCTAGGGATCCTTATATATGGTTTAGTAGTCTCTGTTGCTATTTAGATTTGGTACCACTGTTTTAGATAGTCATAATTTTACATTGAACTCTAAAAAAAATTTCTTTGAAAATTACATGTCTAGCACTTTAATCTCTATCTCAACCTCTTAAAGATATTATCCATCCTCCAAAGCCCAGATAATCAATCAACAAGGATTTACTAAACACCTCCTACATGTAAGCATTGTGCTTATAGTTTAGTTGGGATAGGTAACATATTACAAACATAGTTATAGGTTAAAAAATAAATATGAGATAATTTTAGAAGGAACCTAATATATCATCTCCTCCATGAAGCCCTTCCTGATCCACAGCCTTCTCTTCCCCATTCTCCATCCTCAGTCAGAAATGATCTTCTCTCTGAGCTTGGATCTCTCGTAGCTCTCTTATATACATATTATGTTCCGTTTTCTATGTAACTATTTGTACATTATTTTATATTTTATATATATTCGTATATTGTATACTGTAATTATTTGTATATAAGCTCCATAAGGTTCTATATCATTTTTGCATCACCCATGCAACCTCCCTACTATGTGCTAGGTATATACTAGGTGTTTAATAAATGTTTGCTCAATTGAATTGATAGTATATATGCACTCCTAGTTACTGCAGGCTTCAGACAGATTGCTGGTTGTTTCCTCACCACCTTAGGCTCCCTTCTGGGTACTCTCACTATCAATCAAGATCCAACCATTTGCTGATAGTTTTTGCTCTGACTGTAACACACTTCCTATTTCTGAAGCATTATTCATGGCTGCCAACAAATTATGGCTCTGAAAGAAAGCTTGACCTTCTAAATAAAAACCAAAAAAGGAAAGCTCACTTTGATGTTCTTCATTTGAATGTCTTTTGTGTCCAGTGTGTCCTACAAACAGTAGACACTATTTCAGGAGTGATGGGACCATCGTCCAAGAAGTTCCAGGTCCCTGGAGGGCCTTTCCTAACATTTCTATAAACCCTCAACCCTCATGTGGAGCACTTTGTAGTTCTAAGGAGTCCATTCTACCCTACACATTCATTTGAATGTGAACCGGGTCCTTAACCACTCTAAACATTCATTAGGTATCACAAAGCCAAGTTGCAAATGTGATAGGATATCAGATTAAATACGTAGATGTAAATTCTAGCAAATCACAAAGCCCATAGCAAAAATTCCCTCGGGCCTGCTTGTCCTTGAGTTCCAACTGGTGGTTACATTTTATTTATAGTAGATGATACAGTCTTTCAAATGTGTTAAAAAAAGCTACTTTATGAAAATTTAGTGTTCTATAGATCTGCTTTACTCATCTTGTCAAATAATTGAAGGTACCCAGGTTTTTTTTTTAAAACTTGAGGCAGAGCATGGAGTGTTCAGAAACAAGAACTGAGTTGAAATCCCGCCTTAGACATTAAATAATTTTCTGACCACAGGCAAGACACTTAACCCCTTTCTGTCTCAGTTTCCCTGTCTGTAAAATGAGGGGGTTGGGACTTGATGACCTTCAAGGTCCTTTTTCATAGAATCAATTTATGACAATCAATGAGTAGATAAACAAAAACCTCCCCTATATAGAGACTTAGAAGCGAGACTAAGATCTTCAGAATCATCTTCCCAACCATCTTCATGCCATATACTCCAGCTTCCAACACCCCTCCTCCCCAGCAGGTACACCAGCTTCCTCCCTGGGGTCCTAGTCTTCTGACTGTTGAGCTTCTACCCCAGCTAGCCCTGATTCAGGATACTGTGCTCCTTTCCCTTCTGTCCCCCTCAACTCCACAAATCCCACCTTTAGCTCTGGGAGTAGTAGTCAAATCAGTACTACCATTCTTGGAAAGGAGGAATCAATTAATCACCTTATGACTACATTCACAATCCCTGGGTTGTCTCTGACCAAAACACCCTTCTCTGACCTCCAGTTCTCATATATGTATTATCTTCCCCCATTAGAATATAAACACACTGAGGGCAGGGACTGTCTTTTTGTATTCATATTCTCAGTTTAGCACAGTGCCTGATATTTGGAAATGCTTAATAAATTATTTTTCATTCATACATATCAAATGGTACTTAATTCATACTAGGTGTTTTTTAAAAAAAATCTATCAAAGGGTCAAACACTATTTAAGCCATGGCACTGCGTAAATGAAGAAACTGAGGTAATTGTTAACATCTGTCTTTCATGAAACCATAAGAAAGAATCTAAGAACAGAATTTCTCAGATTAGGATTTAAACTGGTTTTAGGAAATAGCTTTTCCACAAAATTTCCCAGTTGGATGACTTGTTCCAGTTGCCTTTGTTGGGAAGTACTTGTTTATTGAGATGGGCCTTTTGTTTGTTTATTTCTCCTCTTGGCTTCTGCCGGTCTATCAATCGCTGCTGTTTTTCTCTGGTGTCTTTGCTATAGATATGCTTCTTTGCTTCTTTAAGGATCTCTGGACCTGGGCATCAGACCCATCATTGTTCCTTTTAAGACTTGGAGCCTCTTCCATCGGCCCTGAAGTTGGACTTTTTCTATGTATTGTTTCTCCTAATCGAAGTGTGAGCTAGTTGAGGGCAGGCAGTGTCTCACTTTTCGTTTGATTCCCTAGTACTTAATAAATGTTTTTTTCATTAACTAATTCTTGAGCCACAGACATGTATTCACATAACCCGTGGAAAACGTTGCCAAGGCATTTAAAGAAAGGGTCAGGTACAACCCATCTCACTTTAATTCTCCTGATCGCTAGCTCAGGGAACCATGTTTACAGTCATATGTAGGTGAAATTGCCAATGGTTTTTACAGATAGTTTTTATAGATAGTTCTTCAAGTTTGTTGTTCTTGTTCAATCATTTCAGTCATGTCCAATTCTTAATGACCCCATTTGGGGCTTTCGTGGCAAAGATACTGGAGTGATTTGCCATTTCATTCTCTAGCTCTTTTTACAGATGAGGAAACTGAGGCAGACAGGGTTATGTGACTTGCCCAGAGTTACACAGCTATTTCTTTAAGTACCTTGTATTATTTTTCATCTTTGTATTCTCAGTGACTGGAACATGCATAATGAATGTTCTTTATTTGAACTGCATTGAATGAACCCAGTTAAAAATGAACATGTCTATAGAAGATCCTAAAGAGGTAAATGGAATCCTTGAAAGTTATGGCAAGATTTTCAACCAAATACTGATGCCCAATTGTCATAAGTCCCATTGTCTGTTCACCACTTTACTAATCATGCCCACAGCAGGGTCCAAACAGAATTGCAAGAAACAATAGTTTTGTTGCTTACTACCTATGGGAACTTGGGCAAAGTCATTTCATCTCTAGTCTTGAGTTTCTTCACTTGTAAAATGAGGGGGCTGGACTATATATCTTTTCCAATTGTAAATTCTGATGTCATCCCTGTGCATGGCAGGAATAGGGATGGAAGGAGACAAAGTGAGAAGCCAGAATGTTAGACAGGCCATCATCATGAATATTGAAGTAGTCAAAAGGTATGGCAGAGGTTAAGTCTAGACAAAAAAAACTCTAAACGTGTGTCTAAAGACTCTACTATAGTTACTAAAGAGTTTGCTGAAAGTTCAGTAAATGACAGCAACAAGGACAGTGTTGGTAATATCTTACCCTGAGAAACAGGCAGGAAAGACTCCATGCGGACAATCTAATTAGAACCTTGGGGCTGATTTAGTCTATAAGTTTCTACCTCTTTGTTATTCCCTCTGCCCTCAAGCTAACAAATCCCAAACTCCATCCCAATAAGCATGCCTTATTCTGTGTCTCATGGTCCTGTCAAAAATGTCACCTAAATTAACATCATCACATTGACACTATGATAACTAAGGTTGTCATACTGATATCCACAGGACCATAGCACAGTCAGAATTACAACATTGGCATGGATGCATGGATGGATGGATGGATGAATGGATTAAAAAAAACACTAGTTATGTGCAAAATACTGGGCTAAGCACTGATGATATAAGTAGAAAAGCAAGACAGAACCTGCTCTCAAAGAATTTGCACTCTAATGGGGGAGACAAGATATATAGGTTTCAACTGCAAGTCAGATGGAAAAACCCCATAGTCCTTACGAGGCCATGGCAAACAGATGGCAATGCATCTTCCTTAATGTAATTTCTACTGCTAACCATACCCAATTCTCATACTGAACTACTTGACATTGCTGAGGACTTTGGTGGCAGGCAACAACTTTGTTTGCAGGTCGTTAGCAGCTGTGGTTGCTGACAGTTGTGGTACCTGAAGAAGCAGTCAGCAGGTTGCATTTCCACAGGTGTTGCTTCCTTGAATGCTAGTTGCAGGGGTGGAGCTGGAAGCAGGACTGGTGATGGGTTGGGGTGCTGCCACTCCTGGGACTCTTGGACTTATCTTCCCATTGGTGGAAGTTGGTCAAGGTTGGTATTGGTAGTGGCAAGGAAAGTGGGTCCCACCTCTACAGTAATTGCTCCCTTCAGTGATGACTGAAGAGCCTGAGGGGAAAGTGGGGTTGATGGTCTTGAGGGCATTGCTACTCCCAAGGCTCTTGGGTTCAGGGACCTGGATCATCTCCATCAGAGTATGAGGAGAGGTGGTGGTGGTTTGACTTGACTGGCACATGCCACCTCTTATTTCTCCCTCAGGCTGCCTTGCTGCTTCATTTAGGCTGACTTGCCTGCCACAGATTAAAAGTTACCTCATAGGCTAACTTACCTAAAGGTACTACTTCCCAATGAGTAATTTATAAACTGGGTAATGAATGTTGGCATGTAAACCAACACAATGGTAGCACAGGAAAGGATCTGTATCTGTAGTTGATCATTTATATTCAACCCTATTCTTTCCTACACTTCAAACAGAACATTTCTTATATATCTGGTAAGACTCAGATATGCAGGTCTTATGAAGGAAGATGCAATCCAGATGAGTGCAATCCAGGGAGTATTATTCTATTAGAATATGGCATCTGAAAACATAAAAGAATGCCAAACTTTTTTGTATAAATCTTTTAAGATGAATGCTAGTCTAGGAAATAGGAAAATAATGTAGAGGAAATAAGAGGCTTTTGATGACCATAATACCATTTTCCTGACCAGCCCTGTCTACACAGGAAGCACTCAACATGGAATTGCTGATTAAATGAAATACAATAATATATATCCATGCTCCTCTCACTTGGAATTTATAATAATGGACAGGGGGTGGACTCAAGTTTATCTTTACTCTTTCTATGGCTGATTAAGGAGTTTATCAAACAGATGAAAAGTGTAATCAAAGTTACATGGACAAGTTTAATTTATTCTAGAAGTACTAATTCACTGTAAACAATTGATATGCTAATTGTACATGATTTCTTTTTTTTTCCATTGAAGTAGTAGGACTAGCAAAGGGTCAACATATGTGGTTGCAAGTAATTAAAATATCTTTAAAAATAAAATAATCCTGGCTTTTCATTAATTCAGACTGAAAAAAAAAACTGGTAAGAATTTACCATATTAGGTGCTATTGCATTATTTTGGATTAGCAGTTCCCATTTCCATTATATGACTTTGAAACATATATTGATGTGTTTCACAGAGCATATTTTTTAGGGGAGAATTCAAAACAAAGATAGAGTATTGACTAATACTAAAAAGACTGGGAACCATAGACTCATAAAAATATAATTGGGGTGCCACGTTGTTGTTTTTCTCACACTTCCTACAATTCAAGTGGAAATGAGCGTTTTTTTTAAAAAACAGAAGGGATCTTTTAAAAAATACATGAAGGCCATTAACTCAGCAAACAAGTTAATTTTAAAAGGGTCATAAAGCAATATTTTTTGGGTTTATTCTCAGAGAGAGGAACATGAAACATTCTATTCATCTGCCTTTTCATTTTACACTAGACAATCATTCCAGTTTTCACTTGGAAACTGGTTGCGTACCTGTTGGAATGTTTTATGGGAATTCTGTTCAGACAAGGTTTGGTCTAAGAGTCCCACAGCACTGTATTCCAACTCTGTGGTTCTGTTATTTAATGAGATCTTACTATTCATTGTAAGCCTCAGCTAGCATTCTTGGTGTTCTTACAAATACTTATTCAACAATAGTTATTTGTAAGGCACTATGGTAGGCTCTATTTTCTTAATGAACTTCTTATATCTTTCTAATTTAATTTAATGTTAAAGAACAAGGGAAGATCTCAGAAAAGTGGTCAATCAGCTAATTACCTAAACAAAGGAAGAAGAAGAAACTGAGATAACATTCTGAAACCTACAGTCTAAGAAAAGAACAGGGTATTCAGAATTAGCAAACAAATTCCCATGACACTATTCACCAGTTTCATGAAAAATGTGCTGTGAAAGGATTTCCTCCAGATCGTGCGGTTCCCCAAATTCTCATATTTGTAGATAACATTGTACATACTGATATGAACTAAGTGCATAATAGACTCTTCAGTGAAAAGTCTCATCTTGGGCTAATCAATCACACTTCAAAAACAAAGTGGATGAAAAAGACATGCTGCCTAGTTGAAGCTGGATAGACTGCCAGGCCTAAAATCAGGAGGACTCATCTTCTCAAGTTCAAATCTGGCCTCAGACACTTACTAGCTGTGTGACCCTGGAAAAGTGACTTCACCCCGTTTGCCTCAGTTTCTTCATCTGTCCAATGAGCTGAAAAAAGAAATGGCAGACCACTCTAGCATCTCTGCCAAGAAAACCCTAGAGTCATGAATAGTCAGACAACACTGAAACAACTGAACCACAACAATTAAACAGTGAGAAGGAGAATCAAATGTAGACCAGAAACTGATTTTTCACTGATTACAAATTGCTTGTTGCCCATATCTTCAATGTCTTCAATAGCTATATCTCCTAATGGTACCACATAGCTGTGAATCATGGAATCCAAACATCTTAGAAGACTCCAAATTAGCAAACAATCCGAAAGGAAAAAGAGAAATGACACATCCCACGGGCACAAGCAGGCTAAAGCATAGTAAAAATGAACATCTGTGTGCAAGAAAAAAGGTAACCCAGAGCCGGTCGTATAATAATGAAAGATAAAAGAGAGAAAGCTTGGTATATTTCGTAGATATAGTTGACAATGGACAGTCATATAATAAGGAGAGGGACAACTTGAGTAGTATAATTTGGATAGCAGGAATCCCAAAGAATAACAGGAATGCCTTCACCACCTTAGATAGATATGGCATGTATAGGAAAACATGGGCAGAAAACCACAGATAGAAGAAATATCCATAGTAGATGAAATCATGGCTCTTTTAAGGTATAAAATAAGTATGACCCACTGAGTAATCTATATGTGAACTGCTCTTGTTTAAATGTTTTCAATTGTTTTCTTACCAGAGTAACTCAATGTTAGCAGTGTCTACTGTTCTCACTACCTGGGATCTTAAATACAGGTTATGCAGGTAGCCTTGGTACAGAGAGACTGAGGTTACATTTTTAAAACTCTCTTCATAGTTATTATGAAGCTTTACAAAGTTAATATATTAGAAGTGTCTAAAGGTGGGAAATATTTTTCAAGTCAAGTGTGCATAACAATTTAATAGACTAAGTTTCATATTTTCATCAGCTTCTTCAGTAAAAAGGTACTTAGTCACAAGTAAAATTGAGAATAAGAAGTTGATAATAAAGATATCAACAGTTAATGATATATGACAATGTTATGGTCTAATTTGGGGCAACTAGGTGGCAAAGTGTTTAGAGAGTCAGGCCTAGAGTCAGCAAGACCTGAGTTCAAATGTGACCTCAGGCTTATTAGCTGTATAACCCTGGGCAAATCACTTCATCCTGTTTGACTCAGTTCCCTCATCTGTCAAATGAGCTAGAGAAGGAAACGGCAAACCACTCCAATATCTCTGCCAAGAAAACCCCAAATGGGGTCACAAAGAGTTGGACGTGACTAAAACACCTGAACAACAACAAAATTAATCTAATTAATATACAATATCAACTTCAATAACCCCTTCCACAGAGACTATCAATATTTTCATCATATAATTAAGAGGGAAGAAAATATGGTGAACTGACAATTTGCTATGCTGGCAGGAGGAGTGGGTAAAGGTCCCATAAGAAGACTGATAATTCTTGAGCAAACAGATTGAGAGTTAGTGTCATGGGTGAAAAGTCTTTAAAAGCAATATTCGGGTTAGCTGTTACTTGTAAGAGTACTTTCAGAGATGTTGTGAGAAAATCAAGTTTAACTATTATTTTTTAAAAGAGATATTATGATGAGAGATCCTGAGACTTATACTATCATCCTGAGAGAAACGTGTTTTGAATGTGGTTTGAAGAAGGATAAGTGGCAGCATTGGTGAGGAGATTCTATTCTTCCTCTATTTCACTTACTTTTGAAAAGCACAGAAGTGGCACTGGTTGTGAATTTTTGTTACTGACAATTTACTGTAAGTATTTATCTATGTCTTTGTAATATTATTTGATATCATAACATCATGGATGTTTTGTTTAAGCCTATGAGACCAGGGGGATTGAGATGAAGGGTGAGAGATGATCAAAAGCCAGTAAGAAAAGAGATTTCTCTGGTTAATTTTTAAACTGGTAGCTGAGCTCTGAGCTAATTGATTAAGAAGAGATTGTGAATTTCTATTAATTTATAAGGGAGTAACAGAACATACCCTGTAATTGTCTTAGAACCTTCATAGAGAATTAATAAAAAAAAATGAGTCAGTAATAAAATAGAAAGATGTGAATGTTGATGTAGTTGTCAACTATTAGGTGGGATCCATCTGGATCCCAGGAAGTAGGCTACATGTGAGGGTCTCATCATTAAATCTACCATAAATATTTGCCAGCAGAATTAGTGAGATAAATGCTCTACAGTTGTGTCAAATGATACAATTAGAGCAAAATTTAGGTTTTGTCATTTTCACCTTTGAAAGTTCCCTCTTAATAGGCAAGCACTATAGGTATGGTTGCTTAGTAACCAAAGACCAAATCTATTTCATATACATTTTTAACAAAAAGGAACAAATTGTATGACTTCAAATCTGAAATGGGAACATATGTGTTTCCACAGTTCATTCCATTTTCTTTGATAGAATGTCAACTCCTTCAAGGCAAGGACTGTCTTTGTATCCCCAATGACTAGCACACGGTGATGTTTAATAAATGCATGTTGATGGCTTGATTATACTGTTTTCTGCCTTTGCCTTCTGGATACTCTCTCTTCTCTGAATTTTTATGATTTCACTTTGCCTTTTTCTCTTCTTACTTGTCTGATAATTCCTAAGTTGCCTCTGCTAGATCATCATCCATGTCCCATACTCTCTGGATGTGCTTCTTCCAAGGCTCTGGTGTGGGGCTGATTCTCTTCCTCCTCTATACTTTCTCACAATCATCTCATCAACTCTCATGGATTTAATTATCATCTCTCTGTAACTGAGTCCCAGATCTACATATCCAACCCTACCCTCTCTCTTAAGGTTCACTTCCACAAAATTTTCTGCCTACTGAACATTTCCAACTGCTTTTTCCATAGGCATCTCAAACTCAACAAGTCCAAAATAGAATCCATTCTCTTTCCCCCACACCTGCCCCTTTCTAATTACCTGTTTCTGTTGAGGGCATCACCATTCTTCTAGTCATCCAGGTTTTCAAACTAGGAGTCATCTTAGACTCTTCTCTCCTCTTCACCTCATATCTAAATCATTTGCCAAATCTTGTTAATTCTCCCTCCACACCTCTCATACTTTCCTCTTATCTCCACTCATATGGAGGCCACCCTTATTGATGTTCTTATCACCTCTTGTCCATACTAGTATAATACTCTTGTAATTGCTCTACCTTCCTCCAATCTCTCCTTTTTTTTCTCTTTCTTTCTTTGTTTCTTTCTTTGGTGGAGGCAACTGGGGTTAAATGACTTGCTCAGGGTTACACAGCTAGTAAGTGTTTGAGAACACATCTGAACTCAGGTGTTCTTGACTCCAGGGCCAGTGCTCTATCCACTGCGCCAGCTAGCGGCCCCCTCAGTGTCTCCTTTTTTTTTTTTTCCCAATCCATCCTCCCTACAAGTAAATAGCTATTCTGAAGTACAAATAAACCTGACCATGTCACTCCCCTGCTCCAAAAGATCCAATTACTCCCAATCCCTTCTAGGATTAAATATAAACTCCCTTGTTTAGCACTTAAGGCCTTTCAAATCTGGCTTCAAACTACCTTTCCAGTCTGATACATATTACTCTTCTTTATGAACTCTGTGTTCTGGTCAAAGTGGCCGATTTATCATTTCCTTCACACAAACCCACCTCTATTCCTTTGTATAGATTGTCTCCCACGCTTGGTGTGCCCTCCCTACTTACATCACTTTTTAGACATCCAAACTTCCTTCACAGTTCATCTCAAATGTCACTCCCACCTTTCCTGACCCTCCCAATGGCTAGTGCCTCCCTCAAATTATCTTGTATTTACTTTATTAATTATTCATTTATTTTGTATTTACTATGTGTTTCATGTTGTATTTATGTTTGTACATTTGAGCAGAGGACATCAGACATTTTGTTTTTATCTTGGTATTCCCAATGCCTGGCACAATAATAGGTGATAGATAGATGCTTGTTGAATGGAAGAATATGGAAACATGAATGAATAATTGATAAGGCATTTATTAAGCACTTACTGTGTGCCAGATGCTGGGGACACAAATAGAGATAATGCCTGCTCTCAGGGAGCTCCCATTCTAATGGGAGGAAACAACACATATGGAAGTTTTCAGCTACAAGTTAGACGGAAATGTCCCATGCAAGGGGTGCAACAGCAGCAGATGGCAAAACTTCTTCTTTTGTAATTTCCATTGATAAAAAGTCATAGCAATTTGGGACAGTGAATGATTTAATGATTTGAAAATGCCAAGGACTTTGGTGACAAGAATTTCTTTTCTGGTCTTCAGTAACTGAGACTCTAGTATCCGCAGGAGCAGTTGCCAGGCTGCATCTGGGTAGGGATTGCTTCCCACATAACAGGAATGATGGTTGTGGACACTGGGCTAGAAGTGCCCAACTATTCTCAAGGCCCTTGGATTCAAGGACTTGGGTCTGATGGGAGATGGTTGCCAAGACGGTGGTAGTTGTCTTACCTGCCTAGTGTACGCAAGGGTACCCTGCTGCCTATGCCCTGAGTGGCAAATGGTCGATAGCTGGTGTTCGTTGCTGACCCTATCTCCATAGGAGCCACCTCCCCAGAGGATGGCTATGAAGACTAGGCTGGAAGGATTGAAGGTTGGGGGTGCTGCCATTTGCAGAGCTCCTCTGTTTATCTGCCTATAGATGGCAGTTGTTGCCAGTGGTGATGAAGAAGGTGGCTTCCCTCTCTACAATTTGTCTCCTGAATGATGGCCAGAAAGACTGGACTGAAAGCATAGCTGGCAATTTGGGGGGAGGAAGTAATTGCTATTCCCAAGGGTCTTGGATTCAAGGACCTCAACTACCTCCATCAGGATCCAAGGAATGATAGTGGTCAAGGTGATAGTGGTGGTAATTTGACTTCTCTGACACATGCTACTTCCTGCCTCCCCTCAAGGTGCCTTGTTGCTTCGGCTAGGCTTGCCTACCTTCTCTGTGAATGACAGTTGCTCAGCTATTGGTAGAGATGACTGGCTCCTTCTCCATGGGAACTATTGCCCTGGATGATGGCTTCAAGGAAGCATGACCATGTATGTATATAGTTGTCTCCCCCATAAAAAAATAGGAAGATATCGTCTAAAGCTAACCTTCCTTTTCTTAGGTTAGAGGAAATGCTTGGTTATGTGTACTAAAGTGAATGCTTTAAAGTAGCCAGTAGAATATTGATTATATATTACTTGGAAAATCTTCTGAATCCATTTCCTCCAAATGGTAAGGTGATTAGAGGTTCAGAACACTGTAAGATTCTAAGCTGGAGGCCAGGTCCACATATGTGATAGTCCATATAGGACCACACTACCCACCACTCTGTGGGTCAGCCTACAAATTTTGTTTATATCATATTTGCAAGATTAAAAAAATATAAATGCTGCAATAATTGCTATAAGTTGCTTCTGGGATGTGCAATATAGGAATAAAATATTAATTCTTAATAATTCAGTAGCATTCCTAGCAGTTGACTAAGTTTTTCAGTAAATCCATTATCTCAGGCTTGTCTTCATGATGAAAGAAATACTCTCTTTAAGAGAAAGGCCTGGGCAGATTCAGATACCCAGTTTTTGCTGTAAAAACACACAAATTCCAAACACAAGGATGCTTTCTGACAAACTACACTTTACCCTCTGCTAGGGAGTGATAAAGTCAACAAGGAATTTGCAAAGGTAACTAAAGCATACATTATGGACTGTCATTATATGCTATTAGGGGTGTGTGTGTGTGTGTGTGTGTGTGTGTGTGTGTGTGCGCGCGCGCGCTGGGGGGTAATTGGGGGTAGCTAACATTTTAAGTTTACATTGCATTGTCAATGAAAAAGGAGTAAGAGTTTCCTTTAGAAAGGAAATAAAAATGCCATTTACACCTCTAGACCACTAAAAACAAACTTTTTTTAATTGCTTATGCCCCAATACTAACCACTAAAATTAAGTGACAGAGACCCTGATATTTCTGTTCTAAGACTGAAAGTGGGATTTAGAAAGAAAAACATACATATTTAAATTTTGATGCTGCTGTTAATATTTGGAAAAACCTACAAATAAGTAAAAGGTATGTATGTTATAAATGTAGTCATTCTAAAATGGTGAGCTTTGAATGCTAGGATAAGAAATTTGGGCTTTATTCTGTAGGCAATGGGAAACCACTTAAGATTATCAAGTACAGTGATAATCTATGAAATTATACAGAAAGTCAGAGAGAAGGGGATGGAAATGCCTTTTTCAACAAGTTGGGACTCTTTTCTAATAGAAAAAGAATTTCTCACAATATTTCTGTTGACTGAAGTAAATATTAGGGGGTACGAAATAGAGCAACATTCTTTTCAAGGGTTCTACCAGGGAAATTAATTTTTTAGATTCAGATAACACAAGATCCTTCCAAAGTCCACAGATAAAGATGTTCAACCACATTTATTTAATTCAGTTGCAGGATATAATTTGTGAAGTCCTACTCAGGAATTATATCCCACAACTGCCCACATCTAAATGGCAATTTATTTTTGTTAGTGCAAAGTCTGATAAAAATAGATTCACTGTGATTTTGGAATCCTACTAAAAGAGGTCATTTTGCCTACTGAACCATGGTAGTGATCTGAAAGGAAAGTTACTGGAGATATAAATATAAAGGCTTCCCCTTGAGAGATACACCTGATAGATATTTTGAGAAGCCCTTCACCTGGTACACAGACACCTTCCAACTATTTTGTTGTGGTTGTTGAGTCGTTTCTGACTCTGTGTGTCTGACTCTCCATGACCCCATTTGGGGTTTTCTTGGCAAAGATTCTGGAGTGGTTTGCCGTTTCCTTCTACAGATGAGGAAACTGAGGCAAATAGGGTTAAGGGACTTGTCCAGAGTCACACAGCTAGTAAGTGTCTGAGGCTGAATTTGAACTTAGGACCTCGTGACTCCAGAGCCAGCACTCTATCTACTTTTCTACCTAGCTGCCCTCTTCCAACTAAAAGGCCACTCAATTTCCATATATGAGAAGGTTTCAATCACAACAACCAATTGGAAAAAGTGATTTTGACTCATTCAATAAAACACATACCAACTCACTTACACAGCACTTTAAGGTTTACAGCTTTGTGAGGTAGGTAGTATTATTCTCTGTTTTTTTTGTCTAGACATGATTTCTTGGTATAGGGAACTCCAAGTAAGGAAATTCCTTCTATCAATGCAGATTGCATACCTTCTACAATTTACAGAATTGCTTGGGGGCCCTGAGAGGTTGGTGACTTCTCCAGGGTCATATAGCTACTACATGTCATAGGCAGAATTTGAATCCAGTTGTGATTCGGTATCCCAGGGAGGTCCAAGGTTACAAGTCAGTGAGTGGCAGAGATGGAATTCACACCAAGGTCTTCTGATTCCATGATCCGTGTTCTTTCCATTTATTTCACAGTAGCTTTGTCATATTCACCACAGAATCACCTGGTGAAAAGAAGACTTAGGGAAAATATGATGACTATCTTCAAGTATTGCAAGGACAGTCATATGGAAGAGGGATTGACTGTTCAGCTTGGCCCCAGAGGCCACAAGCAGCAGCGATGAATGGAAGTTGCAAAGTAGCAGATTTATACCTGATATCAGCAAAAACTTCTTAACAGTGACAGCTTTCCAAAGTAGGGTGAACTCTCTTGGGAGGCACTGGACTCACCCTCATTGGAAATCTTTAAGTAATGGAGACCACTGTGACCACAGAGAAGAGAGTCCAAATGTAGGGTGGCGGTCTTAGAGCTATAGATTTCATTTTTTAAAATATGCTAAGTAATATTCCATAGCAATTCCTATCTAAAGTCACTGCTGAGTACCAACCCCACCGCACTGAGTGGAGGAGTAGTACATCTTTGCCAGGTGAACACTTCCTGGTGGCCAGAGAGGACACTGGAGCCATTTGGGAAGCTGTACAAGGCATGTTCCAAAGAAGAACTCAGGTGGCTACTGGGCTTATGGCTCAAGGAGAGTGCCACCAACAGGCATCTCAAGGATTACATCCCTCCCTAAAAAATCAATACAATGATATATTATTATACAGTGGGCTCAAGGAAAGAAGGCCATAGGAGTCTTCCAACTTCTTACATTGTAGTGCCCCAAGAGTCACAATGGTATATATGTTACATAAGGGGTAGTCTTCAGTATAGGCTAGACTGAATGGACTCTATGGTTCCTTCCAACTCTGAAATTCTCACGCCTCATTTAGTATAGAAACATCCCACTCCTCTATCCCTCTATCAGAAAAAACCTCAATGTAAAGCCTATATATTAAGTTTGAAAAAATAAATAATGGTGGGGCAGCTAGGTGGCGCAGTGGATACAGCACCGGCCCTGTGCTGACCCATCAGGACGACCTGAGTTCAAATATGACCTCAGACACATAACACTTACTAGCTGTGTGACCCTGGGCAAGTCACTTAATCCTGATTGCCTCACCAAAAAAGGGAAAAAAAATAATGGAGAAATTTGCCAGGATCATCTCTTAACAAAAGCCTAAAGCAAATGAAGTCTGTTTATGATACTCAATGACTTTCCTCCTCTGTGCCCTCTTCTCCCCTATTCCAGGCACTTGGTGCCTGGGGCAGTGCCTTCCCCAGGCAGGAGGCAGAACAAGCAAGTTTGCACCTATTCCTTCTTGCTCTACCACCGAAAACTCATGTACTTCCTGTCTAATCTCATGAGGGCCTTCCAATGAATTCACTTACTGATACCTGATGAAATAATTCATGCTAAGTTCTTAGTTGTTTGATGTTATCCCCTTTCATGTGTACTCTAACTAATGAAATAACTTTCTAGTGGTAGGAATCTTGGGCAGACTGGTAATGGAAAATTGGGAGATGGACAGAGGCCTCCTTAAATCACACCAGATTTAAGCAGTAAGCTGGTCCCAGATTTAGCTAAAGAATAAAATTATATTAATTAAATCAATTGACATTTATTATACATGTACTATGCTAGACCCTGGGGGAGATACAAACTCTAGATATGCAAAAGCCTGTCCTCAAGATGCTTATAGTCTAATAGAGGGATGAAACAAGTATAGATACCTAGAATATACAGTATTTCATGATGTGTGTTAGTTATAAAACAAAAAATTCCATATGCAATCTGAGATAGGTCATATACTAACACGTGATCTTTGAAAAGCTTCAAGCAAAAGCATAATAAAAGAATACAGTAATGGTAGTTGACATTTCTATAGCACCAGAGCTATAACCAGAAGTTTCTCTACCTGGGGCTAGCAGTTGAAGAGGATGAAGGAAGACTGTTAGGCTGACTTGAGATCTGTCCACCACAGAAATGAAGCCTGTCCTTGGACATCAAGAGGTTTCTATGATGCTGTAGAGGGGTTAATGATACCTAGGAAAAGGCCACTGTTGCCATGACAGGGCAGGATAAGCAGGGGAAGAAATTGCCTGGGGGGGGAGGGGAATATTATTGATGCCTTATAAATTTCCTGAGGTGATCCTCCTGCTCTACTTATGGCTCTGAATAACACCTAGGTCATATAACTCAAAAGTATAAGACTAGGGATTTGAGTCTAGGTTATTTCTACTTTGTAGACATAAAAACTGGGATAGCATGAGCAGGGCGTAGATTCTGTTCTCTTAAGGGGAACAGATTCTGTTCTCCATACTGAACCCTATCTCATCTCTTTTTTTCCCAAAGTTTTCAGAGGAAAATCTTGATTAATCTTCATTTATTTATAAATGACAGAGACTTTAGTAAATAATCCAAATAATTGGCATACTATATAAGCATTCTCTGAAAATCCTCAATAGAGGAAAAATTTTTTAAATGAATGGTTTAAAAAAATTTTTTATTTTTAACGTATGGGAAAAAAACAAGCATTTCCATAGCAATATAATAAAAATTATTGCACATGAAACTGCAAATTTATTATGTACAACTTGCTATTCCATCTAAATATATAATAAAGTTATCATATAAACTTCTTTTTTTCTCCTTTTTTTCTTCCCTCCCCCCAGAGATGGCTGCCATTAGACACAAATATGTGTGTGTATGTAAAATCATTCTATACATATTTCTATTTATCAGTTCTTTCTCTGGATGCAGATAGCCTCTTCTTTCATATGCCCTTAATCTCTAAAGCCCTTTGTCTCTTCTAGCTAACTACCAGTACATATTTCTCTTTTCAAAATACTGTTCAAGATTCCTGTCCTTTATGATATTTTCCCTCATCCTAACTATAGTCAATAATGCTATTTTAACCACCCCTTTGCTATAACTGTGTGTTTTAACTTTATTTTGCTTGTTTTCCTACACATTCTTTTATTATACTTATTTTCCCCATTAGAACATAAACTCCTTAAGAATAGGGAGCATTTTTCTTTTACTTGCCTTGTAACTTCCTATAGTTCTGCTGATAATGACAATCCAATAAACATTGTTGACTGATGCAAAAGAAGCTTCAGGAAACAGCCTAGCCCTTGCACTATATCCTTGGAATTGGCAGATTCAGATTCAGACCAAGGAATGTACGGGAGAGTTGTCGAAACAGCCTACTAGAGTAGGGTTTCAATAATATCACCTGAGATTGTACAATAAAGGCTCTTCCCAGCCAATAGTTTATGCCCTTATTCTCCCGTGGGAGAAATATTCCTCCTTGGTTTGCTCTCAGGATGACACCAACTATACACCTACTCCATGCTACTAACCTTCCGTCATCTCTCTCACTATGTAACAGTTGGCCCAATGTCTACTTAACCCCATCCTTTCCCTTCCACCTCTCCCTACCTATACTACACTACACTATACTATACTACCTATATCTATACTGTACTATACCACCTATACTAATGTCCGTAAAGAAAGCTTGAGATGGATGTCTACTTTCCAATACAGAAGGATATCTTGAAATAACTTACTTCTCAGGTTTCTTCTTGTTTGAAATCTGACTCTGTGACTCTGCTGGAAAAGTTTCACCATATGATACTTGTATTATTCCAAGATATAACTTGTACTGGGCCAGCTTGGTGGTGCAGTGGATAGAGTGCCAGGCCTGGAGTCAGGAAGAATCATCTTCCTAAGTTCAAATCTAGCCTCAGATATTTACTAGCTGTGTGACCCTGGGGAAGTCATGTCCCCCTGTTTGCCTCAGTTTCCTCATCTGTCAAATGATCTGGAGAAGGAAATGGCAAACCTCTCCAGTATTGAAAAACAAATTACTTGTATTGACATCTTTTCACAAACATGACTTGAGGTTGTTATGTCACTAGAGGGTCCAAGACTACCTCCTCCCAAAATAAGAAGTAACGAATGACTAATTTTTCCTAACATAATTTCTTGTTATTCACTTTTTTAAAAAAGGTCATTTATCTTTTTTTTTTTTTTTTTTTTTTAGGCAATTGGGGTTAAGTGGCTTGCCCAGGGTTACACAGCTAGTAAGTGTCAAGTGTTTGGTCTGAGGCCGGATTTGAACTCAGGTCCTCCTGACTTCAGGGCCGGTGCTCTATCCACTGCACCACCTAGCTGCCCCAAGGTCATTGATCTTTAAAAAAAATTAAGGGGGGGGTCCAGATCTATGATTAAATTGGTTTAATAAAACTCTTGTGGGGAAACTCTAACTAATACTTTTTTACAATTTAAAGTCTTAGACAATTGTCTAGAGGCTCTAAGAGACTATTATTAGTCCAGGACCCTAGAAGTATTATATGTGAGAGTTAAGACTTGTAACCAGGTCTTCTGTCTCAGTGGCTGGCTTTCTAGTCTCTTTACGAGGCTGTCTCTCTTTTTAAAAAATAACTAAAGTAAGAATTCATAGGATGATATCATTTCCTAGAAAGAAAGGTACCATAGGATTTATAGAGATTAAACAAAAAATAATTGCTGGTAATTGATATTTCTGTATCTCTTCATCCAAGAAATTAAAAATATTTTATATTCCTGGATTCTTACTAGCTAGTACTTGCCCACTTTCCAGGTAAACAAACTGAGGCTCAAAAGTGGGGGGAATAAAACTAGTCACAGAATGAATTTGTGACAGATTGTTGTGGCAATACAGAATTTTTTTAAGTGCCTTAAAAATTTAAATAAGCAATATAGGGCTCTTAGACAAGTACTCAATTTAAAATTTAAGCTAATTTAAGCTTAGACAAGCATGATAGCAAATTTCTGAAAGCACAAATGAATTTTTACAGCAATAAACCGGTAGAAATCAAACACTCAATTAGTTTTCCTGGCATTCCATCAGAACTGATTAACATTTTAGTCAGAATTTGAAGAAGAGACGTTTCTGATATGTTTACAGGATGCCATGTACCTTGGTTCATCTGATGGTAACAATAAGCAGCAATACTTAAGCCTTAATCAGTTTTTTGATTAAATCTTTTGGTTCCCTCGTTATTGGGTGTTTATGACTACAAATAAATATTTGCTTAAAGGAGAAATCTGGCACATCAGGTCTCAGAGCCCAAGAGTGGGTAACTATTTCACGATGAATTTATAAACATCTGCAATACATAAGAATAACTTAGTGTTTAGGATGAAAAGTCAGGTAATATCATTTCTTTTAATTTTGAGAAAAAATAGGTTTCCATAGGCTTAGTTCCAGAGAAGCCTTAGGGAAAAAAAAAAGCAAAGAAGGTTTTCCTCCCCCAGGATTTGATCCCATCAGTAAACCCTATTTGCCCTTCCTACCAAGTGTTACAACAGACTTAAATGAAATCTAGGTTGTTCTAGAGATGATCTTCCTCCAGGGAAAGAGAAGTACAGACCCTCTCAGAGCCACTATAACATCAGGAGGGTTGCCTCAGGGAGCAGACATGGAGGAGTGGTGGTAGGGTCTAAGTTTCCTCCCCATAGCCAACACTGTACCCATGCCTCACCACATTGTCTTCTACCTGCAACTCCCTAGGTTCCAGTCACAGTAGTACCCCTCTTTTGGGGTCTACCCCATATTTCACATGAGTAGGGAGTGAGGGAGAAATTTAGACTGCATAACTGCATGAACTGGTTTTTGTTCCATGATAGCCCATTCTCAACCCTTCTCTCCTCATCAATGTTCTTGTCCCAGACATTTGCAGATATTCTTAGTTACCTCTGGTTGTGTTAAAGGTACAACAGTTATCCCACCCTCATGACATTTCAGCTTAAAACAGACTGATCAAATGAAATAGCATGTAAAGAAATATAGTATATCCTTTGATCCAACAATACCATTACTAGGTCTATACCCTAAAGAGATTAAAGAAAATGGAAAAGGACGGACATGTACAAAAATATTTATAGTAGCTCTTTTCATGGCGGCAAAGAATTGGAAATGGAGGGGATGCCCATTAATTGGGGAATGGATGAACAAATCATGCTATGTGATTATGATAGAATACTACTGTTTTATAAGAAATGATGAGGGGAGTGGTTTCAGAAAAACCTGGGACTTAGAGGAACTGATGCAAAGTGAAGTGAGCAGAACCAGAAGAACACTGTCTACAGTAATGGCAATAATATAATAATAATTAACTGTGAAAGAGTTAGCTACTCTGATCAATACAATGTTATCCACAATCATTTTAAAGAACTAAAGATAAAAAAATGCTATACACCTCCAGAGAGAGAATTGATGAACTCTGAATGTAAATTGAAACATTTTTTCACTTTAAAAATTTTTCTTGCTTTTTCTTCTCAATATGGCTAACGTAGAAATATATTTTACATGACTTCATATGTATAATGAGTATCTTGCCTTCTCAATAGGTGGGGAATTTTTAAATAAAAATTTAAGTTTTTTTAAAATAAAGAAATAAACATCGATACTTCAATGCAGGGATTATTAACTCTCACTCTCTCTCCTCTCTTTCTCTTTCTCTGTGTGTGTGTGTGTGTGTGTGTGTGTGTGTGTGTGTGTGTGTGTGT
>NW_020948910.1:12789136-12840667 GCF_900497805.2 Vombatus ursinus | reverse complement strand
TGTGTGTGTGTGTGTGTGTGTGTGTGTGTGTGTGTGTGTGTGTGTGTCTTGGACCTTTATGGCAGTATAGTGAAACCTATGACCCTCTTTTCTGAACAATGTTTTTAAATGCATAAAATAAAATACATAACATTACAAAGGAAATCAATTATATTGAAATACAGTTAGCTACCTAGCTAGGTAGCTACCCACAAGTTCATGGACCCACAGATTACAAGAGTCCTAATGTAATGTATTAGGAATCTTACCAATATGGGTACTTCAACTATGTGGATTTCAACCCGTCCAAGATTTGTCTTCCTGGGCTACTCTTGCCTGTCTCCTCTGATAGAGGCTTGAAAGAGGTTCACCCAATGGGCTGAGGGAGGGTAAGGGAGTAGTGGGTTGGTGATGGTCATCATCCTTTAGGTCCTTTAACATCACATGTATAGGCACAGCCTATTATGTGGGGCAGCCCAGGTGTCATACATTTAGGAACTAGAGAGGTGAAGGAAAGCCTGTCATAACCTGGGTCCCAGGATAGGAGGATAACTCTTACTTAGGTCACTATGCTCTTCTTCTTCCTGCTGGGCCTGAAGATTATTGCTCAAGATTGGGACCTGATATGTATAGGGTTCCATTTACTCCGCACTTTAGAGATCTAGTTGTAACCTATCCATTCTGGGTGACTGCAATAGCAAGTGAGAATCTTGTTCCAACTTCCCTTCCTCCCCTCCATCTCCGCCTTGGGATTTTTCTAGTCAAGCATCTTGCTTTGTGTAAGGTCAACACATACTCATAATATAAAGGCTTGTCACTTTAGCATTTACAAAAACACCCTACAGCATTACAATGGTAAAATAGGATAATAAAATCATAGTTTTGGAGCTGGGAGGGCCACAGAATCCAACCACTTCATTTTACAAATCAGAAAACCAAAGTGCAGCAAATTAAATTACTTTCCCAAGGGCACATACATAATAAATTAATCAATAAATATTGATTAAGCACCTATGTAACAAAGAATTGTGACAGGGACTAGAGATACAAAGAAAAAAAATCAAAGCAATTCCTGCCCTCAAAGAGCTTGCATTCCAATGTGGGAGATTCCATATACCTATATAGACATACATGAAACACATACAAAGCAAATAGGAGGTAAGCTTTGGGGGAAGGCACTAGTAGGTTGGGGAGGAGGGCAGGACCAGGAAAGGCCTCATGTGGAAGTTGTCATGCGAGCCAAGTCTCAAAGGAAAGCAGGGATCCCAAGGGGCAGAGTGAGAAGTTCATTCCAGACATGTGGGATAGCCAATGCAAAAGCATTGAAGCAGAAGAGGGCCAAAGAAGTCAGTTTGACTAAGTCTAGTTAGGAGAGGGCTAGGTTATGAAGAGCTTTAAATTCCAAGAAGAAGCATTTTTATTTGATCTTAGAGGTAATAAAGCCCTATTTACTGAGTAGTAACCTGACACTGTACATTAGGAAAATCACTTTGGTAACTATGTGTAGGATGGAGTGGAATGGGGAAAGACTTAAAGCTAGGGAAACTAATTAGGAGGTTATTGTAATAGTTCAAGCTACAAGTACAGACAGCTGGAACTATGGTATCCTGGCTATATGAATGGAAAGAAGGAGATAGAGGAGAGTGTTGTTGTGGAGGTAGAAACCACAGGATTTCACAACTGATTGACTGTATATGTGGGGTGAGTCAGAGTGAGCAGCTGAGTATGACAAAGCAGGGATCTGAACTGAGATCCAAATCCTTTGCTTTTCCCACTACACCAGGTTGTAAAGTGCAGCACACAGGCTGGTTGTCTATCATCCCTCCTACTCACTGCATCACTGGCCCTCCAGTGATTTTTCATTTTTCAGTATGAGCAGCTTGACTAGATCAGGGTAGGGCTCTTCTAGTGTATGTCAAATCCTCTTTTCAGCTTTATCCTTTCCTCTAATTTTGTGTTAATTTCTTTGCTCTAACAAGTTGATGGTCTGACAATACACAAAGGGCTGATTCAGAAGTCACCCCAACATCTGGACCAGTCATTTCTTGTCTGTTAAGATAGCGTCACTTATTTTGTGATGTTATTTGGTGTAGGCCATGTCCAGCACTGCCCAGATCTCTTCTTGAAGAAAATGTATATTCATGATATATAGGTATGAGTCTTCTAGACCACAAACCTTTGGCCTCTTTTGCTTCTTTTGGACCATATTTCCCAACATCTTTCATCTTCCTCTTCTATTTACCCCTATGCCCACTGAAGTCACCAAGTATGAAAGTATATTTTGATTCAATTTGAAGAATTTAATTGAGCTTCTCACAGAATTCTCAATTTTCTCATCTACAACAGTTTTTTTAAAAAAATCTGATTGATGTGCTTTTTAAAAATCACCTTTATTTCCTTTATTTATATCCCTTCCTGTGCCCCTACCCAAAGCACGTGATGAGTATACAAAGGCTTTGTAACAAAGAATTAAAAACAAAGAAGTAAAAAAGGAAATTCATCAAAAAAAAAAAAAGCCAACACATCAAAATGGTATTGTAATGTTCCACACCCATTGTCTCCCATCTCTTTGAAGAAGAGAGGGAGGAGCATTTTCTCATCTCTCCTGCAGGGCCAAGCTCAGTCATTATAATTACTTAATGTTCAGTTTAATCTTTCTGTTCTTTCCATTTATACTGTTGTAATTATTGTGTATATTGTTTTCCTGGATTAACTTCACTCTGCATCTGATAATATAAATCTTTCTATGATTCTCTAGATTCTTCAAATGTACCACAATTAGTTTAGCCATTTCCCAATCCATGGTCTGTTAGACAAAAGCTATAAATGATACGGTGATTTTTTTTGCATATACTAATCATGAACTCTGTACATAAAAACACAGAAAGAATAAGTGAAGATAAACTTTGAGGACTGTCTTTGGAAATTTTTCTGTGTGTGGTCCACAGGTAGCCTATGTGACTTAATGCTTGCAAACCCATTTTTATTCATTCTAATGTGAAGGTAGGCTGTAGGGATCTGAGCAAAAAGTCTGAAGCTAATAATTTCTAGATTTCCATGTAGCACAAGCACTGCCCGGTTGAAAATGTTAATAATAATTTTAGCAAACAGTGCAATAGTCCAATGAACATCAAATACAAAAGAATAAGAGCAGAATAACAATTTGTCCCAGGACTGCTTCTATGTGAACTCCACTGAAAAGTATGAGAAGAATGAGATAAGAATGAAACATAACTGTATCTCATTTGATCACTGTGATAATTCTGTGAAATAGGATGTATGAGTGTTATTATCACCAGTTTTCAGATGAGGAAGTTGAGGTTACCTTTGATTTAATTTGAGGCAAGGCCCATGGGGCATTAGAGCCAAGAGTCTCCATGATGAATACTGTAGTTAGAAAGGGTAATGATAACAGGGAATGGGTAGATAATATTTATCCACCACTCTCTCTAAGTATGTCTATATTTTTCCCTAAAACATTCTTATGTGAAAATAAGAAACAATTTGAGTAAACTCATCAGAATTTTGAAAAAGATCTCTCTCCAAAAAATAATTAGTTTGGGTAAGATTTTCAATAATAATAATGATAGTAGCCAGCATTTGTACAGCACATAGTAAGTCCCAGGCTCTTATCTCATTTGATCCTCACAAAAACCCTGAGAGGCAGGTGCTATTATTAACCCCATTTTACAGATAAGAAAACAGAGGCAAACGGGCTAAGTTACTTGCCCAGCTAGGATTATACTCCACGTGGAACAAAAATATAGTGAAGAATACTAGAAATGAAATGGACTAGAAAAGGCATGTAAAATGAATGGGATAATCTAAAGCATTTCATGAAGAATAGTATGCAGTGAACTCTGCCCAACTGGACATCATCATTGAAAAGCCACTAAATAAGGGATGTGTCTAATTTTATATTTGGTTTGGCATAGTCGTTGTAACCCAGTAATAGCCCGATGCCAGATGGATGACCCATACTGAGATGAATTAGCAGAGCTGCCAGGCAAGGATGTCACCCAGCTAATTAAGAGGTAGCCCTGGTGGATGTCAACAAACACCTGGTACCTAGGAATGTTATAACAAGGTCCAAGTCAGGCTCTCTAGCATACTGAATGATGAGGCTAGGAGCTTCCAAGAACCAGCAGGATGGGTTGGATTCCTAATAAAAAGCCGAGTTCTGAACCATAGGAGTAAGTTTCATCGATAACATCAGGCATGGGCACAAATATTACCTGAGCAGACCTTGTACTGGGGGTGATCTTACAGAATGAGGGGAGCCCTCTTGAGAATTTTTATTGGGGCACTCCAAATTTAAATTTACATCAATACATCTGGCTTCCTTCCTGGATTCCACATGGAGCTTGTGATACTGAATTATCTTTTTGTTCTTAAACACATATCATAGTAATGGGACCCACATTTTAAGAAAACACTGGTATGTTGGAGAGTCTCCAGGGGAGGGTTATCAAGATGGTGAGGAGACTAGAATCATTTGAGAATTGTTTGAAGCAGTGATATCAAACTCAAATAGAAACATATTCCTTAGGATACATTTCGACTTAGAAAATCACAAATTAATATTATCTATGTTGTATTTTTGTTAATTTTGTTAAACACTAAAAGTTTTTGAAAGTTTTGCCAATGAAGTTCAAGCTCTGGCTGGTTCTCTATTAATATTGAAATGCCTCAAGGATGAGTGTGGATATAGGCTTTAGTTCTATCATTCAAGTTTACCTAAGTTCAGTGAGACACATTACCAAGTTAGTCAACAGGTATTTTTTGTGTGTGTGTGTACCACAACTATTCATTAAGGCTAAAGGCATTTCGATTTGCATTGGTGGAGGGCATCATCCGTCTAAGTATTGAAATGATACCAAGTACTTAGGCTTTTAATTGCTATAAGCAAGGACTTAAGACTCTGGGCCTGGAAACAAGTCTTATGATCAAGTACCACCATCTTTAATCACGTGTTCCAAGTCCTTTGATGTAAATAATGATTCAAAGTCAGAAAACTGAGATAGAAGGAATTGGAAGGACATAAAGCTCTTTACATTTATATAATACTTTCATACACATGAACCTATCTGAAGAGATGCCATGGTTCTCAATGCACATGAAATGCAGTTAAAAAAAAAAAAAGGCAGATATCATGGTAGGCTCCAGAGAAAAGCAAAGGTCCCAGAGCAGAAAAATATACAAGTAAATACATATTTCAATTGCACTGATACAGAGCTCTTGCACCGATAGAACTTTCTGGATTGTCATGAGTACCAGGGAAGATTGCCTAGAGTTTTAGATATTGAAAATACAGGGATATTAGATATGGGGGCAAAATGTTTGTGATCACAGTACAGAATAAAACAGGAGGATGATTAATGATAAAAGGGAGAGAACCACTGTGTCTCCAAACCTTGCAAGGCCAGAGGTGCATACAGCACCTTTAACCCTTTTCTTGTCCAGGAAATCTGGTTCCTATTGCAACCCTTAGAAATGAAAGTCTGCCTACATGCCTAACTCCAGGCACTTAAGGCCTATCTTAACTGCAAGTGGTAGCATACTATCTATATTCTCTACCAGACTTTCATTCAGCAATGACTTCTCTATAAGGCTCTAATTATGCAAATATAAAAACACCATTGGCAGGCGAGGATCTACTGTGTCTTGTTTCCCAAGGTTATAGCCTGAGATCCCATGAACAGTGAACAGCCGGAGAAGAATGAAAATAGGTCAATGAGATAACACTGACCTGCAGGGGCTGCCTGGGTCAGAGGAATGCTTAAACCCACAAACCCTAGGGCTTTAAAATCTAGATGTTAAGTAGCAATCTATCTAAAAGCTTTTTACCTCCTTTCAATCAACCCACAAGCATTCATTTATTTATTATGAGCCTCCTATGTCCTGGGCACTGGGCATACAAAAACAAAAATAAAATTATCTCTGACCTCGAGGAGCCTACGTTCTATTAGGGGAGACAGTTTGTACGTATGAAAGCACATAAGGGATACATTTGACATCATTTGTGGGGTAGGGAGCCTGCACCAATGATGGGGGGGGGTAATCAGAAAAGGCCTTCTTTGGAAAGCGGCACGGGAGCTGAGCTTTGAAAGAAAATGGTCATTCTAAGAGGCAATGTGAGTAGGGATGGAGGGAGGGCATTCTGGGCACTGGGCAGAGATAGAAGGTAGAACTCCACATGTGAGGATTTCCATGTAGACTATGTGAAGGGGAGCTGGGAAGGAAAGGGCAAAGGGAATAAGTATTAATATAGAGCTAGCTATGTGCTAAGGGGCTGCTAGGTGGTGCAGTAGATAGAGTTCTAGGGTTGCAGTCAGGAAGATTCCTCTTCCTGAATTCAAATCTGGCTTCAGACACTTACTAGCTGTGTGACCTAGGCAAGTCACTTAACCCTGTTTGCCTCAGTTTCCTCATCTATAAAATGAGCTGGAGAAGGAAATGGCAAACCACTCCAGTATCTGCCAAGAAAACCTCAAATGGGGTCATAAAGAATAGGACACAACTGAACAATGTTGTTTCATTTGATCCTTAAAACACATCTGAGAGGTAGGAGCTATTATTATCCCATTTTACAGTAAGAAAACTGAGGCAAACAGAGGAGTGATGTAACTAACATAAGGCTGGAGCCAGGTTGTAAATGTCAAAGGAATTTATATTTGCTCTATATATTTGATATATTACCTAGAGGTAATAGAAAGCTCCTGTAGTTCAATGAGCAGGGGATCAAAATTCTGAATTTTGGGGGCACATACCTTTTCAAAAAATTAAATATCTCATCTTCCTCTCTTGCCTGAACTCCACGCTCAACCTTTTCAAAGCCCTAGATAGAGCACCCATCCTAGAGTCAGGAGGACCTGAGTTCAAATCCCGGCTCAGACACTTACTAGCTGTCTGACCCTGGGCAAGTCACTTAACCCGGATTTCCCCAAATAAATAAATAAACAAATATCACCAATGACCTCCCAACCATAAATTCTATGATCTTTTCTCAGTGCTTCTTTTCTCTGATCTTATTTCAGTCCTTGAAACTTTTAACTACCTTTCTTTCTTGAAATTCTTTTTTTTTTGCTTCCTCTACAAGGTTTCTCTTCTTGTCTCTCTGACTGTTCCTTTCCTTCTCGCCCACATTCCCCTCTTCCTTCCATCCTGTGCATTTGGTGCTATCCAATATCTTCTCTTCTGTCTATATAATCTCTTTCTTATGAGATATCTCATCCATTTCTTTATTTTCCACTCTGTTTGGTCTCTTGAACTTGTTTCAAATTTCCAGCACCTCAGCAAATCTAAAACTAAAACTTACCACTCACTCTCAAATCAGTTTTCATGTTTTCTATTTATGTTAACAATGTCATCATCATCCCATTGACCTGAGTTCAAAACAAGAACTGTCCTCAACTCCTTCCACACCTAGGTCCCCTATGGCCAATCAGTTATAAAGTCCTTTCAACTTATTTTCCCCAATCTGTCCCTTCCTTACCATTCTACTGCCAGGTTATTATCCTCTCATGCCTAGAGCCAAAGTGATTTCCAAGGTCTCCTTCACATCAAAACAATTTAAGACTTTCATATGATAACAGCTGTATTAAAGTGTATTAGTAACTACTGACTGAGAAAAATCCATGATGCAGTAAGGATTTGCAAACCTGCTACATAACTCCTCACACAGATACTTGCAGGAAGGACCCATAGTTGATTTCTTAGATGAGAAAAATATAGAGGATTAGAGAAAAGTCTAGAGGTTTCATTTCTAATACTTTCATTTCAGTAATAATCTTTCCTTTCTCAGTTTCAAAAAGCACTTTGCTTACACCTCCCATTCACTTAAAATTTTTACTGATACTTTAAAAAAAAAATCATTACTAGAGTAATCACCTTTAGAAATGAAAGTCCTCCAGAAGTTAAGGACTATTATCTCTGGATGGATGGTTAGGATCATTTTGCTTGCCTTCGCAATGAGGGGGCAGAGGAGAGAGAGAGGGAGACAATTTAGAACTCAAAAATTAAAAAAAAATAATCCTAAAAATAATTTTTTACATGTGATTGGGGAAACATTAGATTTAAAGCTGGTAGACACATCAGAGGCCATCTAGCTCAATGTCCTCATTTTACAGAAATTAAGGAAACTAAGGTCCAGAGAGGTTACTTGACTTGTTCACAAGGTAATGTGTGTCAAAGGCAGGATTAAGGAAGATAAGTAAGACAGTCCCTTTCCTCGGGAAGCTTATATTTTTTTGTTTGGATCTATGATTTTATTGACTTGAGGAATCTCCCCCAACCCCCAAGAGGAAACTCCTTTGACAAATACAAATCAGCAACCGTTCTTCACTTTATAGTCTTCCAGAGTTGTGGAGGTACAGAGAGATTGAATGACTTGTCCCAGGTCATACAAAGTATGTATCAAAGGCAGGACTTGAAACTAGCTTTCTTGCCCCCAAGGCTAGTTCTCTTTACACTATAACACACAGACGATTTTACAAGAGTTTGGGTGAGAAAACATGGTCATGAATATCTCTAATACAAATTAGGAGAACAGAAGTATAAACAACATTTTCTGAATTCAGATTATCTTTACATAACTTATTATTTAAATTATTCTTTAATTACAAATGTTATTAGATTCATTTCCAAAGACTTATGCCATCTCTGATGCATACCAGCTGCGTGAGCCTGGGCAAGTTACTTAATTTCTCAGTGTCCCAGGCAACTAAGACCTTAAGTTTCAGAGAAGGGGCCAACCTGTACTGGTAAAGGAAGTTATCTCGTCTGGGAGTGCCTTATACTAAGGAAATCACAAGTCCAGTTCCTCTCCTCTTCAAGTAAGGAGGAGGGTTAGGAAATATACAGTTAGAAACCCAATTGTATTTTAGTATTTCACACATGTACATGAATGTAAGCTCTTAGGCATTCTTCTAATGATACATCCTCCCACTTGCCATGACGTCCAGTCAACCACTGGAGGGGACAAGAGCTAACCAGACAACTTAATGATAACATACTTTCAGCAGGGAAACCAAAATGACAATCTGGACTCCTTTTAATTTCTTTTAACTTTTTTTTTTCACTTATCTTTTTAATTTGGAAAAAGAACAATAGTATGATCGAGTTCCTATTTGTTTATCATTCACTTGAAGCTATCTGTCATTCATCCTGCAGGCTTTTCTCTCCTGGGCTCTAACACTGTGAAAATCCCCACATCTTGATTGCCTAGAGCATGTCACAGCATGAGAAATATAACTACCTGTTTGCCTGCCTCATGTTTCTCAAGTGAGATGGAATTTTTGTTTGAAGATTACTTAGTGCATGTTGATGCGCACTTTCATTACTGAGATCACAAGTGATGATATTAAATTTAATAAATGATTTTGTTTGAAAGGAACAGAACAACTCACCTCATGTCATATCTTGTTTCTTTTATAATCTTTCATTCCTCATGGCATACAGAGGCTAGCCGACACTCATACACTGTGTGTTTTGCAACCACCCAACTCCTTGTTGTTTTATGAAAAGATTCACTTGTACAATGCTATCCTTCCATACCTCCACCTCTTGGAAACCTTGGCTTCCTTCAAGCCTCAGCTCAGGTATTACCTCCTCACCAATTTATAAATTAAATTATATTTACTTCATATATATTTTGTATTTCTTTATGCACATGTTGTATGATGGAAAGTTTCATTTTTTCCTCTTTATATCCCAGTACCTAGGATAGTGCTTTACACATAGTAGGTGCTTAACAAAGGGTGATTAAATGGAATATAATATGTAAATTATATGTAGAATACAATATGTTAACATAAAATAAAATAATACATGATTATAGAGGTAAGGTGGTCTAAGAGATAGAGCAATGACCCCTACGGCAGAGGACCTGAATTCAAAGCTCACCTATAACATTTACTGCCTTAGGTTTCAGTTTACTCATTTGTCTAAAAAATTAATGAATAAGTAACACATTAGAGGGTTAGGATAAAATGGCCTTTGAGGTCCTCTCTGGTTCTAACCTTTGATCCTCTGACTAGATGGGTTCTGGGGTCCCTTCCAGCTCTAGAGGTTGGAAACTACCAGCTACTAAAAATCATGCTCTCTTTTTGCCACAAAGGTAATTAATTTCCACATGACCCTAAAGACATAAGGAAACACATATGGCTCCTGTAATACTAATAATAACTTATTCTATGACATATCTGTTATGAATATGAGTGTTCAGTGGTTTTTCAGTTGTGCCTGACTCTTCATGACTCCAATTTGGGTTTTCTTGGCAAAGATACTGGAGAGGTTTGCCATTTCCTTCTCCAGATTATCTGACAGATGAGGAAACTGAGACAAACAGAGTTAAGTGATTTGCCCAGGGTCACATTGCTAATAAGTGTCTGAGGCCAGATTTGAATTCAGGAATAGGAACTTCCCTAACTTCAAGTCTGGTGTTCTATCCACTGTACCACCTAGATGCCCCTTATATATAAGTAGGATATTTATTAAGCAATTACTATGTGCCAGGCACCATGTTAAGTGCTGGGATGCCTGGAATGCAAAACAATAAAAAAAAAAAAGACTCTCTATCCCCCAAGGAGTTTACAATACAATGGAAGAGTTAGAAGGGGGGGAAAGAGAAGGGTACCCCAATGGAGGCAAGGTTGCTGATAAGTAAGTAGTAAAATCTGGAGAGTGGTTTGAATGCCAACCTCTGACTCCATAGGCAATGGGCTTTCAAAAATTTAATTCAAAACTCTCTAGATAAAATATTTTCAAAAGAATATTAGCTGTATTCATAGATAAAATTGATTTATTATTGTTTCATGTGATGAAATATAGCTACAAAAATTTATCGAGAAGCAACTTTTAAATCATGAGGTTTCCTTACAGGGGTAATTAGATCTTTAAATTATATCTTTAATAATGTCTTTCTATTGACCCGGTGCATTTGGAACATGGAACTTCAGCTGAGTCATTTCTGTAAATAATCTCTAGAAACTCTCAGTTCCTGAGACAAGAAACAGGAAAAGTACATGAGATCCTCTAGTGGTGAAATCTAGATGATGTTTTCGGTAACTAGTCAATTCTGGCATGTTTTCTGAATTCTTAATTGCCTTCATTTTAACCTATAAAGATATCTGAATGACAGATGGGCTAGTCTCTCCCCTCATTGCAAATGATGCTAATAGCTAAAATTTGTATTCTATTCCACTATTAATAATAATAATTGTTGTTACTGTTGTTTTTATTCTAATACACTTTCCTGTCCTTTGGCACATAGCTTTTTTTTAAAAAAATTGGATACTTTGAAACGAAATTATTCATCCTGGACTAAAAATAAAACATTTATTTAGTGCTTTATTTACAAAAGGTTTTCTTTGTCAGAGCAGCTAGGTGGCGCAGTGGATAGAGCACCAGCCCTGGATTCAGGAGTACCTGAATTCAAATCCAGCCTCAGACACATAACACTCACTAGCTGTGTGACTCTGGGCAAGTCACTTAACCCCAATTGCCTTAAAAAAAAAGAAGAAGAAGAAGAAGAAGAGGTTCTCTTTGTCCATCCAATTTTGGGAGTAAATACTGCAAGCATTGCTAACCTTATTTGAAGAAACTGAGGCAAAGACAGATTAAGTGCCTAGTCCACTATAATGCTAAGAATTGAGACAGGCATCCAGGTTTCCTGAAAACAAGGATGGTATTATTCTGATTGCACCATGCTGCCTCTGCTGGTATCAGTGGGATTAACAGAAGAAAAAAAAATGCCCAATAGCAACGATAGCATCACTTTGATTTTTGTAAGCTTCGGCTTTATAAAGTGCCTTTTACCAAAAATGCTGCATTATCCCTTTTCTCACTGATGACTTGTGACAGATAATATAATTATCTTACAGATACTATATTTCTTATCTTTTTATTCCAAATTATTTAAATCATATATCCTGCAGCTTCTTCCATAGATTTATTCAAGACCAGTATAATTTATGATTGTATGTATTTTATGTTGTATTTTCAATATGTTGGGTTTTTTTTTCAAAGCAGTAATTCAAGATTATATCCAATAAGTTGCTTTAAAATTAGACCAGGATCCTTGTAGATGATATACAGAGAAGTTTAAAGACAGATTATGCTATTGATAAACATAATTAAGAAAGCAACCAAATGTATCTCTCAACCAGATCTTGCCATTAGGGTTGCAATTGGAACCTTTCAATAGCAATAAAATAGCAGAGAATAAAAAGGAGTAGTACAAAGAGGCTGAGAGGGCCTTTAAAAGAAGGAAGACTTGCAGCTGCTGGGTGTGTAAAACATGCAACATTATATCCAGGATGATTAATCACTAAAATTGAGCTCACATGTCTGTCACATGACTCAAAGCAGTGTTGGTGAACTTCTGCACCTCCCAAACTTAACTTAAAAAATCAAACTCTTTGAGCTGTTATAAATTCAATGACTTTTTACATGCATTGAGACAGGGCTGTCAAGTAAAAAAAAATACCTTCTTTCTTTCAAAATACTAGTCCTTAGAGACATTTATATTGCCGATAATTATACCTAGAGAGGCAGCTTGACATAATGGAAATGGTGCTGTCCCTGGAGTCTGATAGACTATGGTTCAAATCTTATCTGACACATTCTGATTTTGAGATCATGGACAAGTCACTTAATTTCTCATGTGGCAGGCAATTTTATAAGACTCGGCTGCATGAAGGGATCTGTGATGGGAATTATCCACATCAATGAAACCACAGGTCTGGACCAAAAAAATCCAAATTACATCTAATCTGCAAATTACTCTAACACACTTATAAAAGGTGCTCAGCTAAAAAGAAAATGAATAAATACAACACTAGAAAAATTTAGGGAAATATTATCTTAATGTTTTAATTTAACTTTAGAAAATAAAATACACTTAAAAGACATATATGCATATGTGTATGTATGATACAATCTTTTTAGAAATAGGCAACTGTTTTTATTGAAGGAGATTGAAAACAAGAGCATTTCATCCTTTATAAAGCAAAATATTTCATTGGCATTCCTCTGAGTTGGTCCAAATATTCATTACTCGTCACTAGATCAATGATCTGAAAGTATCTGACACTGAAACAGCTCCCACAGTTTATTCTTCTGCATGTATTTCTGAACAAGATGTTCTCATGGAAATGGTAAAAAGTGCTTAACATTTCCTGCCATAAATAACTATGTATAAGCCTAATGAAATAGGATTCGCTCCTTCCCTTGAAAAAATATGTTCTCAAGGGTAAAAATAATACTTTATTTACCTTAAATAAGCGAGTAGGCTGTTCCTAGCCTAGCCTCAGGGTGGGAACTGAGGTGCAGCACCCAGCTCATCTGGATGCCTGCAGCAAAGTTAGCCATCCCCACCCCCCCTTTCCCTACCCCAAAACAAAATAATGATTTACTATCTGGATTTACATATTAAAGGCAAGCCAAACCACATTTCAAGAGACAATCCAGCTTCACCCAGGACAAGTTCAAGGCCGCAAGTAAGTTTCAACCTCAATTATTTTTGGCTGATTTGGAGGTCAGTTCCCACTGGCAGCATCCAAAGTGGATCAATAAACAATAAATAGGAATTTCCATGCTGTGAACACTAACACACTCTGCAGGACAACCAGTTCTTAAATTTCTGTGCACACGTTTGGAAACTAGTGGTTTCACTCAAACCGAAGATCAACGTTAACCAGCTGCTTCATCATTCTATTGTGTCAGCCCCTGCACCCCTTCCATCTCAAGACGCCAGGAAGTGTCCAGCTGTAACCCCGAATAGAAAGACAAAGTCCTAGCCAAGTAAGCCTAAGCAAGCCGTCTCCTTGGACAACATAGGGTTGTGATACTGTGATCCAGGGTGTTTCTGGGTTAAAAAAAAAATACTCAAGAAACAAAACTCGACTGTACCTTAACCTGCTTCTGGGGACGCACCGAGCTTTCAGAAGCAGTTTAATCCTTCAATTCATGAGAGATCCCTATTCACACCTGTACGGGGTTTCTTTTAGGGATAGTTTCCTCCTTTAATTGAGTTAAACCCAATACTCTAAGGTGGGAGGAGAGCATTCACCCCTTCTCCATTTCCTTCGCTCGGTCTCTGTGGCTTCCACCTGTTAGCAGGAAAAAAGGCTACAAGGCAAGGATCGATTGGCCGCGGGCGGGATGACCTCAACCAAGGCAAGGCATGACGACGGCATATAGGAGTCAGCGGCGACCACCTCACCCTCCCCTTGTGGCCTTCCCCTCCCCAAGCTAAGGGGAGACGGGAGCCAAGCCGAGTTCCTCACGCGCAGAAGCCCATTCCCGGGAACATTCCAAAGAAGGGGGAGGGGAAGAACGTTGGTACTTGCAACGTTCTAAACAGAACTCCCCGCATTGGTCATCTGCCCACCCCCCGCTACCGCCCCGACCCCGACCCCGACCCCCTCCCAGCAGGAGCTGAGGGCGCTCCTGGGCGGTCACCTTTCTCACCTGTTTCGCTCCAGGAAGCGCCATCACTCCCCCCGTGGATGTTATTCCCTCCGCCAGCTCCCAGCTCCGCCATGGTGCTCCAGTGACGCGTCCAGGGACAGCCGCTCCGCCCTCTTCCCCTGGTTCCCTCTAGCCAGTCCCCCGCCTCCAGGGCGCAGACAGGTGAGCGCCTAGAAAGGGAGGAGTGTGGGGAAACGTAGACTAGAGCTCAGCAGCCTAGCGCAAGGGGCGCAGCGGCGCCGCCCCCTTGCGGACAGGTGAGAAATTGCAGGCGTTCAGAGCCACCAAGGTCGATTGGAATCCCGCACTTTTAGACCCAAAGGGCTTGAGTCTAGCTCCCCAGTTTTCTGAGTCAGAAAGCAAGCGTTACGTCACCGGGCCACGGACGGTCCAATACAGGTTAGGAGAGATCACCGGGCGGCCTCGACTCTATCCACCCCGCCTACCGGGTAGTTGGGGAAAGGTAGTGTCAATGTTCGCCGGGGCTCCAGAGGGGCTGGAGTTCACTGGACTAGTTCCTAAGTGGAGAGCCTTGGCCGAAATGCCACACCACCCTGTGATCTGATGTCACTTGGCCTTCTCCAGGGTTACTTCTGAAGACTCGATCTCCACTCTGGGTCTTGGGACTTAATGATCCCCATTGTTCGCCTACGAAGCATGGCACTATTGTTTGTTGCGACTAGATTAAGGAAATTGATATTTCCCCCAGTCCCCCACCTTGTCTGCTACAGATATTTTTAACTTAAACCGTCTTGTGCCTCCGGCTTTGTCCAATAAAATCAGGTTGAAAAGCAATACCCAGATAACTGGCTAAAAAAGAAATCTGGAAACCAATTTGTGGGTTAGCATGCAAACAGCACACAACAAAACGTTAAAACCCCATGATGTAACCTACGTGATAAATGGAAACAACACTGAGAAACAAAAAGGGGGAGTGATTCATTTCTGCTTTCCTTACACAGAAATACACACCCACACCTTCAGGTTGGCTGAGCATAATCCAGAAAAAGCAGAAAGACAACTGCCAATCCTTTAAAATCCTTTTAAAGTTCCGGTCTGACTGAGAATGGTGTTGGATTTACTTCTAGGGAGGTTAGTTCTCATGTTTTTTGTAACACCTGGAGCCTCTAGATCAAGTTTTTAACCTTTTTCAGGTCATGAGTCCTTTGGAAATCTGGTGAAGCCTATGGACTTCTCCTCAGGATAATGTTTTTAACTGAATAAAATGCAATACATAGGATTACAAAGAAAACAAATTACATGGAAAGTTATAAAAAATACGTTTGTTATATAATTCACGAACCTCCTAAAAATCTATGCATTGCTCCTAGGTTAAGAATGTCTTTTCTAGAAGCTTCGAGGGCTCATACAATGAGCCTTACTTTTATCTACTGTCTCTTAGTTGGGGTAGCTAGGGGCACAGTGGATAGAATGCTGAGCCCAGAGTCAGGAAAACTCACCTTTATGAGTTCAAATCCAGCCTTCGACACTAGCTGTGTCACCCTGGGCAAGGCACTTAACCCTGTTTGCTTCAATTTCCTCATCTGTAAAATGAGCCGGAGAAGGAAATGGCAAACTACTCCAGTAGCTTTGCCAAGAAAACCCTAAATGGGGTCACAAAGAGTTGGACAGAACTGAACTGAATCTCTGAGTTGGCAGTTTGGTGTAGTGAATATACCCGGCCCCTGAACCAGGAAGATGTGGTTTCAATTCCTGACTATTGGTTGTGTGATCCTGGGCAAGCTGCTTGTCCTTTTTGTGCTCTAAGCAGCTAAGATTATTAGTTGCAGAGAAGATGCCAACTTCCATTGGTAGAAGGAATTTCTTCAGTTCCCTAAGCCAATGAAATCACAAGTCTAATTCCTGTTCTTGTCAGAGGTGTAAAAGATTTTGGAGGTTATCCAGCTCTTACCCAAACAGTAATCTCCTTTACAACACTCCTTTTGCTTAAAGACCTCTAGTCAAATGGGACTTTACTACCTTCCAAGTAAATTCATTGAATTTTTGAAAGACTTCCAGTGAGGGTGGACCCCTTCCTTCCAAATGCAGCCCATTCTACTCTTGAATAGTTCAAATTGTAAGGAAATTTTTCCTTGAATCAAGCCTAAAATTTGCTTCTTTTTAATTTCCATTGCTAATTCTGTCTTTTGGATCCAAGCAGAAAAGTCTAAGCCCCCTTCTACTGAGCCCACCCTGCACTTGACAATCTCCTCCAAATCCCCAATAACCCTCTCTCCTTCAAGTTCCTCTGTGATACTGGTTATTGCTGTTCTTTACACAAGTGTGCAAAGTCATTAGCCATATGCTCTCATCCAAAGTCAACAAAGTCCAGTGGCAACTCAAAGGTCAAGACAACTGGCAACAACCCAAGATGCAGAGGATGGTGGTGAATATCCAACATTTAGCATGGAGCCTGGTACATAGTAGACACTTAAGGTTTATCGATTGATATGGAATCAGTGTAGTGTAAGTGGAAAGATCTTGGAATCAGATCTGGGTTTGAGCTATAGCTCTGCCACTTACTAGCTATGATCTTGGCCACTTGTCCTCAGTTTCCCCAACAGATAAATGAGAAAATTACTTGTGTCTCTCTTTGAAGGGCTGAAAAATAATAAACATGAAGTACTTTGTAAACACACACACACGCATACAGCCTTTATAAAATGTAAGTTATTAGTCACTTTTTATACATAGGTGGGCAAAATATGGCAGATTGGTGAACCTGAGAGTGAGAAGACCTGGTTTTTGTTTTCTACAACATTTACCAAAGGTGTGCTTATTTAACTACCCTAAGGCTCATTTGGGGATAATGCTACTTTCCTGATAGGCTGTTGTGGAGAAAGTGCTTTGTAAACCTTAAAAAAAATTTGATGTGATATATACATGTATATGCACACAGTTGTTTAATGTGTCTTGAAGCTATTCCATAAATGGAAATTATTGTGGAACTTTTTTTTTTATAATCTGGAGTGACAGAAGGCTTCCAAAATCCAAGCCAGGTGAGTAACTTTTCAAAGTATTGTCAAAAAGGAGATTTCCTTCGTGGTCTGTCCCCAGTAAATTTTGTACATCTCTAGAACAGTTTTATAGGCAAGCTAACCTCTTTTAGCAGGCTTCCAAAATCCGAGTGATTCTTTTTTTTTTTTAACCAGGTTTTCTACTGATAAAGTCATTTGAATGTGAGCCAAGACCAAAGAGATTCTATCTTTCAACTGAATTAAACAAATGTGATTGAATACCTTCCTCTGCGGACATTCAAAGAATATTGTATGAAACTAAATAATTAATATTTTTAGTAGAGCCCTTGAAAAGAATGTTGATCTACTTCTGGTATACTGTGTCAGAATTTCCTAAAAAGTTCACTTTTTGTCAGAAAGGAGTCTAGTCTTCTTACTGAAATATTTTTACATGCTATTTTTCTTTGGTAGATATGGATGCTTCCCCTATCCTTCTGCATTTCTATGCAACTGCTAGATTATCCTAGGTAATGAGAGCAGCATTGTAGAGTCCAGATTCCTTAGTCTGACAGTCAAAGCTCTCTTCAATCTGGCAACTACCTACCTCCTCCCACTCCAACCTTATCTCCACTACCCCAGCCAAACCTGTCTAGTCCTTGTTTCCTGAACGTTATGAAGTCATGTTCTCCAACTTTTCATTTGCCAAGTCCTTGCCTTCCACCCACCCTTAGATCATGTTCCCAGCTCCTGCTTTAAGCCCCCATCTGGTAGTTCCCTCCTTGTTTGCCAAAGAAATACAACTAAGCCTACGATATGACCAAATCACCTCTGCTACTCTTAGTAGGATTTTTGTTTTTGTTTTTAATGCTTGGTATGCTAAGAATTTAGTATTACCACAACTCCTTAAAAATTCTTTTGGGTTCTTGTGGCTATTAAGACTTTTTGCAATGAAGGGTATGTTTCCATAGTTATAGCACCTAACTTCTAGGGTTGTTGTAAGGACCAAATGAGAGAAAAATTGCAAAGTGCTTAGCACAGTGCCTGGCACACAGTAAGCACTATATAAATGTTAGCTATTACTATTATTATTTCAAGGTAGCTACCATAGACACACAGTACATATATGTTTATATGGTACATATAGTACCATATAGTATAATAGACAGAGTTAGCAACTGTAGTGGACCTTGGGTCAGGAAGACCTGAGTTCAAAGTTGACCTCATAAACTTATTAGATCTGTGACTCAAAGTAACTTAACCTCAAGTCACCCCTAGCTTCCTCATTTGCAATAATGGGGATAAGAGCACCTACCTTCTGGGGTTTTTGTGAGGATAAAATGATATAATATTTGTAAAGCAATTTGCAAACCTTAAAGTGCTTTATAAATGATAGCTATTGTTATGAAAGAGAAATTATATTGAAGATTTTTGAGGTAGTATAGTATATAATATTTGTTATTGTTGCTGCTCAGTTGTGTCTGAATCTCCATGGCTCCATTTGGGGTTTTCTCAGCAAAGACACTGAAGTGGTTTGCCATTTCCTTCTCCAGCTCATTTGACAGATGGGGAAACTGAGGCAAGCAGGGTTAAATGACTTGCCCAGGGTCACACAGCTATTAAGTATCTGAGGCCAGATTTGAACTCAAAAAGATAAGTCTTCCTGACTTCAGGCCAGCACTCTATCTACAATGCCACCTAGGGCCCTAGAATACCCTCCACACATATGCCAGACATGGTATATACTACAGATACTAAGATATCCTATAGTACATTATATACATAGTATACTACATATTTGCATAGTATATACACATAAAGTATATGTAAAGGTTACACGAGGTTAGTATATACCCCATAGCATAATAGTATATATAGTCATTTTGATGTCATTTAATGTCAAAATGATGTCATTTTGGTCCTCCTCAAGGACCAAGGACAACCAACCAACCAGTATATATAGTACTATACACAAAATATACTACATAGAATATATACAGTAAATACACATGTACTAAATATAATAATATATGTCCATTGAATAGTATATATACATATATTGTTATATTTAGCACATAAGTACTAAAGTACATAAGTACTAAATATGTACATGTACATATTACACATATAGACCACATGTATATATGCTACATATAGTATTTGCTACAATATAATTTTTATATGAGGTTAGTATATACTACACCTTCTTCAGCCTCCTCTCCCCTCTGACTGGAAGGCTGGAGCTCTAAGTTCCTCTCAAATCTTTCCTTTATAGAGACAAGTAGGAAACTTCCAGCTCATTCCAGTCTCCCATTTGCAGCCCAGCTTCACTAACGTCCTTACCCCATTCCCCCACCCCACTTCCCAGCTTCCTTTTACATGTGGTCTTCCCCATTAGACTGTAAGCTCCCTGAGGCCAAGGACGACTTTCTTTTTCTTATTTGTATCTCTAGCACCTAGCACTGGGTTGGGCTTGAAGGAAGCCCCAGATAAATGTTTATTGACTTGAATATAAATGTTAGCCATTATTGTCCTTGTTGACTTCTGACTTCTTCCACTGAACCACAGCTTACCTTTATCTTCTCCTGAGGGGGATGTTGTGATCTCTTACCCAGAATCTAAATTCCATTAAATGTAATAGGTGAGCGCATTGGCTACGAATTTTACCCAATAGTTAACCTGATTTCTCAAAATGAAATAAAAACTCCAGTAAGAATTTATCAAAAACTATGTTTAGATTCTTTTTACTTTTAAGAATGTTTGTCACAATAGGTAGCTTTAGAACAAGCTAACATTACTATGATTCAGGCATATACAACTGGTACAGTTCAGTAGTACATAAACAACTCTAAAACAAATGTACCATAGACCAGAAACTTAAGTTACAAAAACTATACAATATTATAATTAACATAAACTAGGAAGTAAAAACAACTGCTCACAGATTCTGCACACTTAAAAAATAAGCTTTACACAATAATTGAAATTATGAATTACTACTATAGGGTATTAGGATATGTTACAAACGTAAACCTAAAAAAAAACTGTGGTCACATTTTGCTTTTGTTCCAGTGATGCACAATTATATGAATGTTACATCTCCTTTGTGTGAAATTAACATTTGCTTCTTTGAAGGATCATAGCTGCTAGGATAAAAATACGTCCCTGTGTAAAAAATGTTTAGACTAAACATTCTTTCAAGAGAGTCCATATGAATTGTAGAAATTTAAGCAGTTAGGAAGCTGCAGTGTTGTTTGTAGCATTGGTAAACAAATACTGTATTAAAGTGCAGGGTCTTTCTTCTCCTTCACCTCTTCCAATTCTCCCTCCCCACCCCACCTTTACCCCCCTCTGCCTGCCACCCACCCTTCCTCAAAACATCAGTCCTGGGCTGGGTGAATTTTCAGAATCTTCACTGAAGAGCAGAGAAATGTTGAGCCACACCGCAGAGTCAAGCTTGTTTTTCTCGAAAGTCAGTGATAGCTTTCCACAGTGTACAAAGCATTCCTCCCCTGGGTAAAAACATACAACAAATACATGTATAATATTTCATTTCCACAATCCCCTCGGCGATTCTCTATATAATATGGAACACTGAGTTACTATGATCAGAAAAGGCCTGGATTTAACTTCCTAATATGATACTGTGCATCTTTTTTCTTGGCCCCTGGTAACCCCCAAATCTAACCTTACCCTACTACTTACCTCATTTTCCCCTCTAATCCATATAGTCTCAAGAAACAAAACAACTGAAAATTTGAAATATGACAGCTTTTGAATCAGCCACTCTTGGGAAGTGGCTTTTTACATGCTCAATCTAATATAAATAACTATTTATCAGCAACTAAATCAGATATAAACTTTGAGTTATGAAACAGCATCCTCTCCATATGTGCAGCTAGATGCCACAGTGGTAGAAGCACCAGGCCTAAAGTCAAGAAGATGAGTCTTCCTGAGTTCAAATCTGACACTTAAATTGCTGTGTGACCCTGGGCAAGTCACTAAACCCTGTTTGCCTCGGTTTTCTCATCTGTCAAATGAGCTGGAGAAGGAAGTGGCAAATCACTCTAGTATCTTTGTCCAGAAAACCCCAAATAGGCCATGAAGAGTCAGGAATGACTGAAATGACTGAACAACAACAAAATCCTTTCCATAGGACCTCCATTCTCAAAAATTATGGTACATCCATCACTGGAATGACTCTTAGAATTTTTAGACTGTCAAATAAACATCAAAAAGTCTAAAAAACATTAGTCTAGTACATTTCAAGAAATTCTTCCAGTTAATCTGTATGTCTTTGTAAAAAATTTAGAATTTTAGGGCTAGTACGGAACTTTATAAAGTTCAACCTTCTTCTTGTACAGATGGAGAAACTGAGGCCAAGTTCACAGGGCTTTTGAGTGGCACAGGCAGCAGTATACTACTAGCTAGACTTTGTTACTCCTACCATATTGTTCTTTCTACCACACTATATGCCTTGTTGTTCAGTCATTTTTCAGTCGTGTCTGACTCTTCATGACCCCGTTTGTGGTTTTCTTGGCAAAGATACTGGAGTCATTTGTCATTTCCTTCTCTATCTCATTTGACAGATGAGGAAACTGAGGCAAACAGGATTAAATGACTTACTCAGAGTCCACACAGCCAGTAAGTGTCTGAGACCAGATTTGATGAGCCTTCCTGACTCCAGGCCTGGAGCTCTATCTACCACCTAGCTTGTCCCTACTATATGCCTTAAACAACAACAAAAACAGTATGTTACCTCAGGCGCAGGCATTTCAAATCATCCCGAGTGACATAATAGAGAACGTCAACTAGAGTATAGTCTTCAGCCAAAAACTGAGGGGAAAATAAAAGAAATACAAAAACAAGGATTTTTAAGGCCTTGTAAGAAGGTCTATAAGTTTAGACTATGCTATAACAATAATTTTTAAAAGAAATCAAAGAAAATTTAGTATAACTTCATTACTCTGGAATTACTGAGGGAGAATTTTTTAATTTCTTGAAAGGCCGAATTATAGAATCTCTTTAATGAACTACGCAGTCATTTATTACTTCTATGTATATTCAGTATAATAGGAAGTAAAGGCTAGCAAGGTGTGGTCTTCTAGGAGTCCCAGGGGAACTGTCAGCATGCAAATGTGTGCTCTTCAAGTGATTTTAAAGTGTTTACTGTGTTCTCTTTGTCAAGTGGGCTAAACATTATCACCACTTTAATTCAGTCGGTATTGTTTGATTAGCATACACCTCTCACATACAGGAACAGTTTAGCCATGCCTATATCCAAATAATTATATGTTTCATAGAAATGTCTGAATTAATGATGTGCTTAATTTCAAATATAGTTTCTGATTAACATGGGCTTGTTCTAGGTCATCAGAGATCATTGGTGCTTCCTTGTGAAGAGCAGTGTCAATCTGGGTCTTGATCAGGGTATAAAAAAAAATTTTTTTTAACACTATTGAATGAAGTGGTATATATTTTATAGGTGGGGTGTATTTTTTCCAGTCATTTATCAATAACTTGAGAAGTTACAATTTTCTAGAGCTGATCCAAGTTTTGTCTGGTCACTCAATAGTTTTCACTTGGAGGGTGTGGTGGGGAAGGTGAAACCACTGATCTCTGATAATTTTATTTTAAACAAAAATCTGGGATGTTGACAATATCCTTCTTGAAAGATTGCTGAGCTAGCACAAAAGGAGTAATATGACTCATGCATCCTAAAACAAACATGTATATAAACATTTAGGCAATTATCATTTATGCTGGTTATTTCTAACCCAGGAAAAAAGGTACAGTGAGAATCTTATAATTAGATTTACCACCGTATTTGACCACAAGGAATTGCTTGTGACTATATTAAGGTCACCAATTCTATCACTGCATTAAATAGCAACAAATACTCATTGCTCAAAAAGGTCTAAAGTTGCAAAGAAATGACATAATAACCTCTAAAATTTCTAGCATCTATCAAAATATTTCTCAAGTTGTGGGACTGAATTAGATACAAAAATAAATACTTCTTGTTCATCTTGGGTCTACCTACCCATTCTGTCTTTTCAACCTTTTTCTAATCTGATGTTGGCAATGTGATTGAAAATTTTCTCCCCCTCAACCCTTTGGCTCTCTGAAGATTAATAGTCATCTCACAGATTCCTAATGTTTTGTTTTGTTTTGTTTTGTTTTACCCTGCTTATAGTGTCCTCATCTGCTCCATTCTTTCTCAGCCAGTCGATAAGTGCAGAGTCCTCAGCTCCTATGCCAGGAGAATTTAGGTGGCAAACATACAGTCCAGGAATATCTAGGGAAGACGTAGTCTGTAAATGTTTAGTTTCTACACCATGTGTACGTCATGTACTTGCATATCTGAGAACCCTGACCTTCCAGTTATAAGAATTTGAATGAACATTTTCATAGGTTTTCACTGTCATTGAAAAATATGATTGGTGGGGACAAAAACTAGTTGGATATATATGTATATATATACATACATATAAATATATTTGCTATATATAATATATACACACATATATGTGCAGATATATGTATGTGTATATGCATGTAAATATACTATATGCATATGTATATATGTGTATGTATATATACACTTATGCATATTTTGGTATATATTATACATATAAAATCTTACAGATTAATGGATTGCAGTGTTTTAATTAATTTTTGGAAATGATAGAATGATCCTCATGTTTTGCTTTTTTTATCCATTTAATTAGCTTGGTAAGCTTTCAGAATTTATGTCATCTGTGTGGTGTTTGTCTTTTCACTTGACATAGCATAGGCGTCATTTGGAGATATTCTCATATATTTAATAACCTCTAATCTTTGGAGTCGAACACACTAAGAGCAACCTCCACTGAAGCCCTAGTGTGATGCCTCACCCAAGGATGTCAAAGAGGAGACCGACAGAATAAGTTTCAGCTGGACTTAGTGCAAGCTGGGAAGCCTTCCTGTACAGGGGGTGATGAACCATGTCTCTTATCACTTTGTGTGTCTCTTGTCCACAAACCAGCCTGGCTGAGTTTGGAAAGGTTTATCACCCAAATTTGCCTACCAGATGATATCTTCTTGGGGCCATAGTAACTCATGAAGACTATCTACTAAAACACAGAAGGACTGTAATTTGTGTGGATGGAGGGAACATTCACATTGGGAGAATCAGTGGAGCTTCTGAAATATGACCACCAACCCCCCTCCCCTTTTTTTTTCTTCCGTCTAAGCCAGCTAGATAGTGACTTCTCTTTGCTACTCCACAAGGCACATGTAGGTCAACTCTATTATGGGAGATATCACTAAAGCGTTGCTCTATGAACCTTTAAATTAAGTATGTCTTTAGCTTCTTTAGTCTTCAAATTCTAAACATGGCAGAGAAAAATACAATGATATCATGGCAATGTAGTAAAATACAGACTTAAAGAGAAATAGAGAAAAAGAAAGGAGAGCAGCAGCCTATTTCAATAACATCCTTGAATAAAAAAAAATCTATATATAGATATATTTTTTAAACCCTACTTTTACTTGTTTGTTTCTTTTTGCATCACATGGTAGGTGCTTAATAAATGTTTGTTGATTGATTGATTGATTGATTGTTTGCTACCATTAATGATAGACTATCTCCCCCCACCCCCACCCCGCAAAGCAATGTCTGCTAACAGGTATGATTCAAGTGACAGATGGTGATTTTGTGTGCAGAAAATAAAAATATCTGTCTTTTTCACTTATTTTTGTTGTTGTTGTTGCAGCCCTTTGAAAAGTATTATCTAAGACTCTTCATCATTTACCTATTGGTTGTGACTTAAGCTTCAGGTGTTTAATTTCTTGATCTTTTTCTTCGATTGCTTGATGAAGGAGTGCTTGGAATTCTCTCTCCTTCCGAACTAATTCCTCCAGCAATCTACAGGGAGAAAAATTCAAATTGAACAATATGACTAAATTTGGTTACAGTTTAAGATATCAAGAAATCTTCCAGTCTATCCCTTGCCTATAGGAAGGACCTGAAATGACTTATCCTAGAAATGTAATTTCCAACCAAAATCAAGCGAATATAGACATTACCCTATTTTCTTTCGTAATCACTAAATAGCAAATTAAAACTTGGAGCATTCACAAACTTATCATACAAAGTCTAGTTCTCTATCAAAAAACGCAGCATAATATGTTTATGCAAAGAAGAAAAAAATTCCCTTTTCTCCTTTCAAACAGCTAAAATTTGAGAAATAGCGTTCTATGGATATAATTGTTTATGGCAAGAAAAAAAGCAACCTTTGAGACACAAATAATATACTTATAAACATCCCTTACATGTGAACTGTTCCTATAGTGGTAGTGGTCACGGGGGATTCTCCTCTTGCTGACAGAATTACAGAGGGATAAAAAGATGGCACACGCTCTCAGTGATGAGGTGCATACATGAGAGAGAAGAGGAATCTAAGCTTAAAGTGATTACTGGGATGTGAGCAAGGTCACCCTTCTCAATTACAAGGGAGGAATCCTTTGGGGAGCTGATTTTTTTTTCTCTTGCAGAGGAGAGTACTGTATTTAAAGACAGAAGATTGGGGTTCAAATACTGGTTTCACCACTTTCTGCCTATGTCACTTGACTTAACCTAACAAAACCTCATCTGTAAATGCCCAGCAAGGTTCCATCAAGTTTTAAATCTATGTTCATAGATGATCCTATCCTGGGACACACTTTTCCATAGAAGGATGGGAAAATATCATAATATTTGAAATATTATCCTTAAGCAAGAAGAATTTTTGGATAGTACTCAAAGCCCTTCCAGCACGGTGGAACTTGCTTTAGTTTGTGCTTCACTAGCCCGTAAGAACTCAGGGACACCTGGACACCGAAAGAGTCCATAAGGTTGCGAGGGAGGCATGAATAGGCTAAAATATATTATGGAGAATGAATCAGCCAGATGAAGCAGCACAAAGGATATCACCAGAGAGGCATATGCTGAGAAATGGAGGTAGGTTGGTCATGTGGCTTGAATGAAGAATAACTGATGGATCCTCAATGTGCTCAGGGGTATTCGTGCAATGCAAAGGCACTAGAGGAACTCAAAGAATAGGAGGAGACTTTGGTCTGATACCTAGATTTTACAAATGAGGAGACTAGGTCACACAGTAATCACCACAGGCAGTATTCAGAGCAAGGTCTACTGACTCCGCACAGGATGAAAAGGTGCATGGGTGAGTTGGAATCTGCACTACTTTGAAAGAAACAACCAAATCAATAAAAACTTCACGAACTTCATGTGGATGCTGTGAATAAGCAGACTTTTGTGGGCAAGCTGGGAGCCTGATAACCATTTATAAAATTGTTTCTACAGGGAAATGAGCTGCTAAATTATGAATAGATGCACTTTTGGAATACAGCCTGTTGGTGAGTCAGGGACACTAACTGGTGAGTACTGTGAAACTAAAATTGATTTTGGAATTAGCACCAATATCAAAAAGATTTGTTATTTATGTAATCTTCCAAGTCAAAGGAATAGGAGTATTGGGACAGGGCTAACCTAGAGTGTGTGATGATTAAGGGCACAGGAGGAAAGGTTAACAGTTAGAAGTTCCAGCAAGGCAAACTAATAAGTAAGGTTGCTAATATTTATTAGAGCTAAACCTTGATGGAATGGGCCTCAAGAGGTAACATATTCCTTCTACGTAGAGCTCTTCAAGCAAAGGTTATATTATCACTTCCAGTAAATATCACACATCAAACCTGCCCATGTGCGTGCTGGATTTCCACAAGTGGGTGAAGAACTCAAAAGTCTGGTCAGAAATGAGAAGGTGAGTGAAACTGGACTCAAAGGGTGGTTTCAAAAACAAGAAACTTCTCTTACCCTGAGAGTCATGGTTCTGGCAAATAAAGAACTCGAGCATCATGGCATGAAAACAGAACTCCATCATGGAAAATCATGCTTCCTACTCTCCCCTCCCCCATTCCATAACAAGACTATCTAAGAGAAACTCCTCATCAAACCAAAGAAGATTGAGATTTTATTTTTTTTTTAACCTTGGAAAGCCAATATATATTGCTAAATATGTAATGAGTTCCACATTTTTCAGACTAACTTTTTAAAGCCTAAATGAATCACTGAAAAGCAATTTTATTGAATTACCCAGAGAAGAATGGGACATTTTTCCTAAGTGATAAGATAATATAGGACTTTCCTCCTTAATAATAAACCTTTGAGTATATATAGTTTGAGCCTTTATAAAAAGTCTTCAAGCTGTTGAATGTTTTTTTGTTTTTTTTTTTTTTTTGTGCTTGGTTAAAAAACAAAAGAAACCCTGTTGCCCTGTGTCATTTTTGTTCGTATTTCCACACAGATTCTCTAAAGGCAGATCAACCCAATGGCAGAAACCCAGAGTCAGAAAATCAACTGCCACATGCCAATCTTTTGTTATTACAGGAAGCTATAAATTATAAAGATTTAGGCCTTGTGCTATACCAAAGGCAGGGGGAAAAGAGGAAATACTAACAGTTGGTTTAAGTCACCCATATTATGCAGTCTTTGTGCTACCAAGGTCTCATGAAGACAAATTAAGTTTAATACATTTGGTATTTTTGGTCAAATGAAACTGACTTAGTAACTACTTGCTAACGTTCATCCTTTTATTAGAACAAAAGCAAAACCTTTAGCAGTATTAACTTTTGTCCCCTCTTCCTCTCCCCTGAAAGGACTCTATATTTCCATCCATGGATTTTCAAGAATGTGTACTTTCTGTTCTTTGTTTAACTATCTGTCAGAAGGAATTTATTGTTTTGGAGTATATTTCCCAGTCAGTTTATGAGATGTTCCATCTGAGTTGCTCCAGAAATCCTAGAGATAAAGCTCCAAAGGATGAATTGACATCTATGTTAATGGGAGCAAAAAGTGGTTTTCAACCAAACCAACTAAGTTATTACGCTGTTTGGTATAGAGATGTCCCAAAAAGTACAAATGGAGGGCCTCTTCTGCCATTGCCTTAGAGAATCTGTGTGGAAATACGAACAAAAATGACACAGGGCAAGAAGGCACACAGGATTTGTGATTTCTGTTGGGGGAAAGGAGACCTAAACTTCTACAATCATGAATCCAATAATGTTATTTTGTAAAGAATAGGCTGGAAATCATGTTAAAATGAAAAATATAGTACTGAATTATATTTGGATTTTCAATGTCTATCAAAGTAGAAAGAAAAAAAATCAATTTTATGAAATCAAAAAACACCCAAGCATAGATGTCAAAATCAATATTGGAGAGGTTGTGGGAAGATAAGCACACTAATATACAGGAGGTACTCCTGTGAACTTGTCATACCCATTCTAGAAAACAATTTGGAATCATTCAAGAAAAGTGACTAAATAATTCATATCCTTTGATCTAGTGATCCCTCTATTGGACCTATATCCTGAGGTGGTCAAAACAGAAAGAAAATTCTAATATATACTCTAGTATTCATAGTGGCACCTTTTTGTGCTAGTAAAAACCTGGAAACAAAGTAGGTTCTCAAAGATTAGGGAATGGCTGAAAATGTGGCATATGAATATTATGGACTATTATTGTGCAGCAAGAAATTACAAATACAAGGAATTCTGAGAAACATGGGAAAACACGTATGAACTGAAGCGTGGTGAAATACGTAGAACAAAAAATGATATTGATAATTACTACAGCAATGTAAATGAAAATGTCACTGGTTGTGGTCCTTGGTTCTCGAAATGGGAAATATCACCAAAAGGAAGCCAACTGGTAAGTGAAAAACCAGTAACGGTCCCAGAGAACGGATAACGAAACGTACCGCCCTCCTCTCAGCCTTTTAAAGAGATCTACTGTTAGGATATAATGTTGCAAGTGTTATCATTTGGACGGTGTATCAATTGTTTTTAACTGTTTTCATTTCTTATACGGAGGGTTAAATTCCTTGAATTAGAGGAGGATGGAGGAGGGAGATAGAATTTTTTTAAATAGTCAATAAAACTATTTTTTTAAAAAAGAAGAAACACTCAGGATTCACACAATGAATACTTACCTATTTGTCTCTATTTTCATTCTTCCAAGCTGGACATTCAGAGACCTGTGAGCACCCTGGGAGTCATGAGATACGGTGGAACTGAGTGTGCTCACCCCAGAGGTGGCCACGGCATCTTCAACGACCACCTGAGGTCTTCGATTGGTTTGAGTGGGGGGCTGGTCATCGTGGTCATCTTCAACATCCAGATCATCCTGATCAGCTGTATCACTCTCAGATGCAAGACTGAAATGTGGCCTCAGTTCTAGGAGGGACAGCATTAACAACAGCATTAACTAAAGTACAGCATGCTACCCTGATATTCCGATATAACATGACCGGCACTCACTTTGTTTCTGTAATGCAAAGTCACAGAGACAAAGAATTTCAGAAGTGTAAGAGACATTCAGAATTCCATGGTCCCAATAGGGACGTGTTTTACAAGATTGCACATATGTAATGTAGCTCATATTGCTTACCATCTCAGGGAGGGGGAAGCAAGAGAAGGGAAGGATAGAACTTGGAACTCAAAACTTAAAAAAAAAACCCAACGAATGTTAAAAATTGTTTTTACATGTAATTGGTGTAAAATAAGATATTATTTTAAAAATAATTACATTGCCATTTTATAGATAAGGAAAAAGGCCCAGTGACGGTAAATGAGCTATCCAGTATCACACAGCTAGTTAGTGGAAGAACTGGTTGTGTGGAACTTGGAACTTATATACCCATCAGAAAAAAACGTTATCGATACCACTTAGGTTTCCCAGTCAGCCCCCAAAAGTCCACCTAACAGCAACTAAGATGTATTCAGAAGAACAATTAACTAGAAGCCCGAGTTCCAGGCCCTGCTCCACCACTTATGTGACCTTGGGCAAAAATAACTTGGTTTCTTTGAATTCAGTTTCCTCATCTATAAAATGGGACTATATCTGCCATCTATTTCACAGGGTTTTTGTGAGAATCAAATGAGATAATAAATGCACGATACAAACAATTCAATGCAACGAATATTTAAGTTTGTTGTACATGGTGCCATGCTAGGCACTGGGAATATCAAGTAAAAATGAGTCAGTTCCTGCTTTCAAAGACATAACATTCTCCTTGGGGGTGAGGGAGTGGGATGAATATAGTATGTATACAGAAGAGTAAATATGAGGTAATTTGAAGAGAGAAAGAATAATAACTGGGAGAACTGGGAAAGGCATTCTATAGGAAGAAATACCTGAGTTGCACACTGAAGGAAAGCAAGTATTCTTTCTCATAGGTGGCACTAAGGAGAGAAGAGCATTCTTGGCATGACTTCAGGGAACAGCTTAGTTTGGCTGTAAGGCTGAATGTGCGAAAAGGAGAACTACGAAGTAAGATTGGAAAGCTAAGGTGGGAGTCCAATTATGGAAGGCTTTAAATGCTAAGCTAAGATGTTTGTATTTTATACATGAGGCAATGGGAGGCTACTGAAAGATTTTCAAGTGGTGGAGAGATGGGTTCAGATCTGGCTTCCAGGAATATGAATCTGGTAGCCGTGTGGAAAAGTGGATTACAGTGGGGAGACTGGAAGCAAGGAGATTGCTATCATTAATAATAACAGCATTAGGAAGTGTAATTATTTTTAATACTGTTCTCTTTGGGAAAGTACAATCTAAAGTCTAGGGATGACCAGGAACACATCTTTCCTTCTACCATATCAGTGGAAACATAGTCTTCTATCCTATCCACATCCCACTCTCACTCACTCCATACTCTGACATACTCTGACCCCCTCAAAACAGGAGAGAGGACTTAAAGTTCTAGACCCTATGGAAAATGGGGTGAGGGACAGAAGTGCAATGTAGAAATTGTAATAGAAGGTGACAGAATGTAGCAGCAGTATTGGCTATTATGATTTGTTTGAGAGGTGGGGAGGGTCCAGTGGAAGGAGTGATAAAGGAAGGGAGTCCAAGATATCAGGCTGTGGTGCTTGAAGGAGTTGAGGGGTAGGGATTCTCATGCCAATGGTGGTGGGATGGGGGGGGGAAGGGGAGGGCAGAGAAGCGAGGAAGCAGAGCATCAGTGTCCATGTTTAAGTCTGATACCTTATTAGCTGAGTTCTGTCTCCTTGAATTTGGAGATGAATTTGCAATGTACTGCATCTTATCTGGGCCCAGTTAAACAGATTCATGTAAATTACCTGGTTGTAACTAAAGGAACCCTCATTAGCAACTAAACTAACCGCTAAAATTACACCTAGAGGTGTAATTTTACCGCAAATGTGGCCAATTAATGTTATTTCATGGAGAATCTTTCATTCAGCAAAGATCTGGACACCCTTTATAAGTAAAGCACTAAGCTAGACACTATTGAGAAGCGTGCAGATAAAGATATGGTATTCGCCCTTTAGGAACCTGTAGTATAGCAGTGTAGATAAGACATAAATCATAGAAAACCCCAATCCAAAGTATATGGGCTTTGGTGCTTAAAGAGATCAGAGAAAATGATCTGGAAGTACAAAGAGGAGCAATTCCAGCTCTGGAAGCAGGGAAGGCTTTGGAGAAGAGGCAGCTTTTGAGCTGGGCCTTCCTTCAACAATAGGTAGGATTTTAAGAGGTGATGACAGGGCTGTGGGGAGGAGAAAGCATTCTAGAAGAGGGAATGAATTCTGTGAGCAAAGGTGAGAAAGGTCAGGACACAATAAGGAAATGGTGAACAGTCCAATAGGATTGGACTAAAGTAATGGGCAGAAGGCAGCAGTGGGAGGTAAGACTGGAAGGGTAGTTTTGGGACTTAGATGCTTATTAAGCATTTAGATGCCTTGCTAAGGAGTTTATATTTTATCCTATAAACAATGGGAAACAATATAAAAAGACTGAATGAGCCTTAGATGAATTCCAAAATAAACAAAAAATCCAGAACCAGTCAGATGAATTTACCAGTGAATGTTACCAAACATTCAAAAAACAATGAATTCTGATATTACTTCAATTGTTTGCAATAACAGGAAAAGAAGGGAACCTTCCAATATTTTTTTTATGACACAAATATGGTCTTGATACCTAAATCAGAGAGACATACCAGGAAAAAACATCAGCCACTACCCCTAAAGGATATTAATGCAAAATTTTAAAATGAAATTTTGAAAAAATAGGCTACACTGACATTTTAAAATTACATGTTATCACCAAGTTGGATTTACACCAAGAATGAAGGAGTGGTTCAACATAAGTAAAACTAGAAATACAATAAATCATGTTAATAACAAAAATAATTTTAAAATTCATGATCAGATCAACAGATGCCAAAAAATCTTTTGGCAAAATCCAACACAAATTTCTGGTGAGAACACAGAAAGTTTAAGAGTAATTGAACCTTTTTTTTTAATACAATAGATAATATTTATGTAAAGTCAGGAACAAACATTATATGTAATGAAAAAAAGTTAGAGGCCTCTCCAAGAAGATCAGGGGTGAAGCAATGATGCCTACTATCGCCACCACTGTTTAACATAATCTAGAAATGTTAGCTATAGTTAAAAAAAAAAAAGGAAACTGAGGGAATGAGCACAGGCAAAAAGGAAACAAAATGATCGCTTCTGCAAATGATATGATAATTTCTTTAGAAAACTTTTAAGAGTCAAAATTAAACAATAAATTCAACAAAGCTGCAGGACATAAAATAAATCCATAACAAAACCCTATTTGGAAAGAGAAATTACATTCAAAATAGTTAGAGAAGATATAAAATATTTGGGAGCCTATCTAGAAGGAATACCTAGGAACTATTAGAATCCAATTATAAAGCACCCTTTGCAGAAACAGACATAAATAATTGGAGAAATAGTAATTACTCATCAGTAGGTCAAGCCAATATAATAAAATTGACAATAGTGTATAAATTAATTTACTTATTCAGTGCATATAATCAAATTACCAAAGTATTATTTTATAGAGTCAGACAAAATAATAATAAAATTCACATGGGACAGATAAAAAGCAAGACTCTCAAGGATAATAATAAAAAAAAAAGTGGGAAGGAAGGGAGCCTATCAGTACCAAATCTCAAATTCTACTATAAAGTAGCAATTATTAAAATAATTTGGTACTGGTTAAAAAATAGAGAGGTTGATCAGTGGAAAAGATCAGGTACTCAACATACAGAAAGATACAGTAGAATGAGTATTCAGTAGACCTAAAGAGCCCAGGTACTGGAGTAATGATTCAATATTTGTCTGCTGGGAAAATTGGAAAGCAGTTTGGCAGAAATTAGATACAGAGCAACATCTCACATCACATGACACAATAAGCTCAAAATGGATACATGATCTAGACATGGGTCAAAGCAAATTAAAGGAACAATGTGGAAATTACCTTTTAGATCTATGGACAGGGGAAAAGTTCATGACCAAACAAATGAGAGGATCACAGAAGATAAAATGTACAATTTTGCATCAAGTTTATTTAATAAAGGTTGTCCCATTTCCAAAATATGTAAGGAAATGATTAAAATTTATAAAATAAAGAGCCATTCCCCAAAAGATCATGAACATATAGAAGGGTATAAGTAAGCAATTTTTTTTAAAGGAAGAAATCCAAGCTTTCAATAGCTGTATGAAAAACTGCTCTAAATCACTAATAACTAGAGAATGCAAATTAAAATAACCCTGAAGTTCTACTTCATACTTATCAGATGGCAACAATGAAAAAAAGAGAAAAAATACAAATGCTAGAGGGGCTGTAGGAAAAAGCACATTAATTCACTCCTAGTGAGTTATGAATTGGCCCAGCCATTCTGGAAAGTAATTTGGGATTATGTCCAAAAATTTACTAAGCTGTGTGAATTTACTAAGCTATAACACTTATGTTACAAATAGATTAAAGAAAGAAGAAAAGTACCCATATGTTTGGAAGTATTTATAGTAACTCTTTCACAGAACAGTCAAACTATAAACTAAGGGAGTACTCACCTGGGGAAATAGTGAAATAAATCGTGGAATATTTTTGCTCCATTTTTGTTTGTTGTTATTCAGTCAATTCCATCATGTCCAACGCTTCGTGACCCCATTTGGGGTTTTCTTGATAAATATACTAGAGTGGTTTGCCATTTTCTTTTCCAGATCATTTTACAGATAAGGAATGGGAGGCAAATAGGGGTTAAGTGACTTGCCCAGGGTCACAAAGCTAGTAAGTGTCTGATGCCAGATTTGAACTCAGGAAGATGAGTCTTGCTGATTTCAGGTTCAGCACTCTATCCATTGTGCTGCCTAGCTGCCAAATATTGCTTGGCGGAAGGGGCTAATAATTTGTGAATTTTGGCAATTCAGTGAAAGAGACAGTCACTTTTTATGTTGTACTATGTTCAGGGGGGACAATGCATAACTTGATTTAGATTGTAATAATCAGTGCTGTGGTTAGATACCAAGGACCAGGGGCATCAACTGATCCAAAAAAATTTTTTTTATTTTATTTTGAAACAAAATTTTTCATCCTATGTCTATTTTCTTTGTTTTATGGTTTAAAAAAAAAGCACTGTTTCAATTTTCACAGCATAATCCTTTGCATTATTCTTAAATTCCAGTCCTAGTTAAAACAAACTTCTACTATTTATAGCAAAAAGTATTCCCATTTTTTCCCCTCTTTTTTTACTCGACTAATACCTTTACAAACTTCATTCTAAGCATCTTTTTCTGTCTTGGGTTACTTAATGTTGATTCATATACAAGAGTTCAAATCTGGCCTCAGACACTTATTAGCTGTGTGACCCTGGGCAAGTCACTTAATCCTGTTTGCCTCAATTTCCTTATCTGTCAAATGAGCTGGAGAAGGAAATGGCAAACCACTCCAGTATCTTTACCAAGAAAACCCCAAAAGGGGGTCGCAAAGAATCAGACATGACTGAAATAACTGAGCCACAGCAAAACAAAAGATACTCTTTCTATCTCACTATGTCCTAAATGTCAATTGTCTTATATTCAATTACAAAACAGCTTGAGAATGGAAGTTGTAACACTGAATTGTTTCCAATGCTTCAATTTTTGCTTCTTAATTGAGTGAGCGCTCTCTCCAGAAGGACTGAAGCATTAAAGTGCTTAAGTGTATTTTGTTGTTGTTTCCTTCATCAACTTTGGATTTTTCTATATTCAATATATATAATATGTAATATAACATTATACATAATATCTCATATTCAATATATAATATCTTAGTCCCTTTATAATGAAATCTTAAGGAGGTTTGTATCATTTAGTAAGGGATACTGTGGAATACTGGATAGAGTGGTAAACTTGGAACTAAGAACTGGATTCGAATTCTGACTTCCACATTTATTACCTATATATGTGTGTGTGTGTGTATATACATACATATATATATATGACCCTGGGCAAGGCACAGCCTCTTTGTGCCTCAGTTGTTTCACTGGGAAAATGGGATGATAATAATCATCATACTGCCTACCTCACAAGGTTATTCTGAGATTCAAATGAGATTAAAGTTTGCAAACTGCCTTTCAAAATTTAAAGCACCATATAAATGCCTCCTATGATTATTTAATGAACTCTTTGTGTCTTAGTTGTATGATATTTTTATTGTATCCTCACGGAGATTTTTTTATTTGACACTGTAGACTCAAACTTTCTAGGCTTACATGGTTCACATGTTATTCCTTCCAAATTAGTTATAACCTCTCCTATTTTAAGATGTAAAAAAAAAGGATCTTTTTCAGTATAGTTCTCCTCCTCCTTCCTCTCAGAGGCCTTGCTCCCACTCCAATATCCCCTTCCTGTTTTGAAACAGCAGCCACAACAGTCACCAGAGGCTGCCAGGGGATCTTAAACCGCATTAGTCAGTTTTTGCAGATGAAGGCAGAATGATTTCCTACCAGAGCACCCTTTCCATAAAACCCTGTGTGCTTTGCTTCTGTTAGGGCAACAAAAGCTTGCCTTTCCTCTTGCCACTCATAAGTAATTGGGTGCAGGGAGAATGAGGACCCAGGGCTTTCTTTCCCCGTTTTCCTCTTTCCTCATCCACTTCCATTGGGTCGATGCATTGAACTTAGCATCAGATTTAGAACGAGAAGGAACCCAGGGGCCATCTAGTCCAATGTTCTCATTTTATAGATGAGGGAGGTTAAGTCACACTGCTAATAAGGAGCAGAGACAGGATTTGAACACATATCTTCTGACTAGGGCCAGTGCTCTTTCCACTGAGACATCTTCAACTGTATTAAATGAGGTGCTCATTTGGCGGGGGTACTTAGGCAAGTAGGGTGAAGTGACTTGTCCAGGGTCACAGAGCTAGTAAATGTCTGAGGCCAGATGTAAACTCTTATAAATGGGTTAACATTAAGTGACTCAAGACAGACTCATCCTGGTCTGTGGGGATGACTTCTAAGGGGCAACGAAGGTGGATGGGAAAACAATCACATCCTTATTTCAAAATAGTTGACTTCCTTTTTAATCCTATGTATTTTATGTTTTAATTTGTTTGGGGGGGGCAACTGGGGTTAAGTGACTTGTCCGGGGTCACATAGCTAGTAAGTATTTGAGGCTGGATTTGAACTCAGGCTCTCCTGAATCAAGGACTAGTACTCTATCCACTGCGTCACCTAGCTGCCCTACTTTGTGCTTTTAAAAACATCATCTGAGACCAGGTCCATAGGCTTCACTTGATTTACAAAGGGATCCGTAACACAAAAAAAGGTTAAAGACCCGTTTTAGGAGCTAAAGAGAAAGTGCTTAGTCTGTTGACCTTTCTGCTCCTGGACCAAGTATGCTTATGCCCTGAAACTGAATGTGGAATGGAAAGGAAATACCAACTGTAAATACAATCAGTTTTAAAATCACCCCCCTTCTGTCACTGCAGTAGCCAAGGTGAGAGTGAACTAGAGTGGTAGCTACTTGAAGGAGAGAGATATTAAAGAGGTGAAACAAAAAACACAGGAAAATGTGTTAAATCAAGAATGGGAGCTACCCAGAATGCAGATGACAGCACGATTTCCCCTTTTATACCATCAAATTAACTGATGGAAATATATGTACAAGTAAGTATGTTAGTGAATACTGAAGATTTTTAAGTTGGTAAAAAGAAAGGTAGCAAAAAGAATTAATCAAAATTGGGAAGCAGTGTTCCAGATGAGAAAATTGGTACATAGTGGATAGTCAGATAATTGTATTGTTATTTTAAAAAAAAATCTAAAATTATGTTCCTTGTAGAAGCATCCAAACATGCCTAACTCCTTTAAAAAAATCTCTTTTGACAATCATATGGGTAGTATCAAATATATCAACAAGGTATTGTCAACTCTCTTCTCTTTAATTAAGTGTGGTTATAGAAAATTCTTTGAACTATAAGTGTCTTCTCTAACTCAATATTCATCAACCCACAAACCTGTATAAATTGTAAATGCAGTAAAAAAGATTTTGAGGTAAATTAAAAAATCTGGCAGATAGAGAAAAACAATAAAAAATAATAATAAAAAAAATCTTTACCACAGTAGAAGGAAAATCTTTTCCCACTATCCTTTCAAGTTTCAGTATTTTGATAGATCAGTAATCTCATCCAAGCAACTATTTACCTAAATGTTACAAAGTACAAATCCTTCTGTGGATATGCCCCATTAAACCCCTGGGGGAAGGGGGTATGGCACGAAGGGAAAAGCAGGCATTCTTAGTGTTCCTGGCTTTCTCTCTCACTGCTTTCTTTTCTAGATGTCCACTAGTCATCCCTTTAACAATACAGCCTAGAATTTTGCCAGGAGTCAAAGACTATTTACCACCAGTTTTCAGATTCCATTGTCTTCCCTTCCTGGAAAACTGAAGCATTTCCTCCTTTCCCATCCTATGGTACCTTTTTTATTCTCCACAGTCAAAAATCAACATCAACTAGTTCTTTTATTTGAGTCTGGTGGTTTGAAAGCATGAAGAGAGCAGCTGGGAGACTTTAAAAAGCAAAGCAGGGGAGATCCTAGAGGCAATAGGGAGATATTGGAATTTATGGAGTAGGAAGTGATGAGGTTAGATCTATATTTAAGGAGAATCACTTGGGATGCTCCCGGTACGATGGACTGAAGAGGGGGGAGACTTGAGGCATGAAGACCAATTAGGAAGGTCATTGCAATAGTCAAGGTGAAAGTGAATTAGAGTGGCAGCTATGTGGAGGACAGAGACATTGTATAGGTAGAAGCAAAAATATTGAGAAATTCTGGGGAAATGGGGGATTGAAGGAGAGTAAAGAGTCAAGGGTAACATCCAAGTTGCAAATCCAAATTATTGCAAGGATGGGGGGAACCTTGATAGAAGTATGAAAGTTGGGAAAAGGGGTGAATTTTGGGGGAAAAATAGTGAATTCAGGTTTGAGTCTGAGATGCCTTGGGGCAGTTAGTTTGAAATATGCAGTGGGCAGAGGGAGATGCATGGTTCGAGCTCAGGAATGAGACTTGGACTACATATATAGATTTGGGAGTCTTCTCCATAGAGATGATAATTAAGCCCATGGGAGATGATGAGGCCACTGAGTGTGAGAGCATGATGAGCAGTTCAATACGAGAAGACGAAGTGGCCAATGAAATGGTGTTTCTTGTCATTGGGGGCAAACTAATGTGAACTCAGACATTTCCTGTTGTGCCTGTGCAAGGAGAACCAGTGAGCCAATGTTCCATTAGGCTGCAACCTCCTCCCTTTGCCTCCTGATTTCATTTCAAGATCAATGCAATTCAGCTTGTTCTGTAGTCCATCCATGTGATGGTCGCTAGACAAGGATCTCCCGATTAGAGTAGCAATAGCCAAGGAAAATGGAATCTGGTATAAACCTCAGTCATCTCTGCCTCCCTTCCTGCCACCCTCCTTCAGAAAGAGCAGGAGGCTGCACAGGATTGAGGGTCAACTTGTTTTGTTTCCTTGGTTGCCTCCATCAAAGAATTCATAAGCCATAGTCACCCCACTAATGAGCCTCCCTGTACTTGGGTAGGCTGGTCCTTAGCAAGCACACACACAGTCTGTTGCCTGGAATATGCTTTGTGTCCTTCCTAAAAGACATGAATTAGCCGAGCAATGTGAAGCTAAAAAAATACACCACATACATATATACACATTTATATACAGATATATAAATGTGTATATATATATATAAAACACATACATATATACATACATACATACATACATATATATATATATTTTTCAATATTTTTATCTAAATTCAAATGGGACAGCTTGGAGTAAGGTATAGAATGATGGACTTAAGAGTCAAGAAGCCCTGAGTTCAAATCCCACCTCAAACATTTAGTAGCTATGTGACCCTGGGTAAGTCATTTAACTTCTCAACCTCAGTTTCCTCATCTGTAAAATGGAGAGAATAATAATACGTCCTTCATAGGGTTGTGTGAGGATCAAATGAGATAGCAGATGGAAAGCACTTTGTGAATCATTATATTGTAATTATTCACATAATATAATGTGAAGCATTATATTAATGTTAGGTAACATTATTATTAGCAAAATTAAATGTTCCTTTTTATGAAGCATGGCCTTTTCTCTGACACATTTACTTTCTGGTCATAAGAAAAACATTTACAGAAGTTACTTTACAAAAACAATATCATATTGTTATCCTTTCTGCCAGTCCTAAATATGCCTTTTGAGTTATACGAATGCTGCCTTTTGATCTGGCAAATCCATTATTTTATTTCATCGTATAGTAGTAGAACACACCAGCTCTAGAGGCTTCTTTAATAATTTGCAGGGATATATTTCTGTGCTTATTTTTCTCAGTTTGAAACTTGTGAGGCATAAAGCAGCTGTAGTTTTGTTTTTTTTTGCAGAGGTGGGCATATGGATGAGGAAGTGAATGCTGGGAAATATAGACTGGAGGTATTGGTTAGCATACCTTTGCCCCAAAATGTTTCTGGATCCCAACAATGGAAGACATGGAGGCAGTACTCTGGAAATGCAAAGTACTAGCTTAACTTGGAAATTTCTCTCTCCGTAGCTCAAGCGAATGCTGAGGGGGGAGGAAACAGGGACGGTAGGGACAAAGCTGTTATTAGCTACTTAATTGGACTGTTTGAGAATCCAGTTCTCTTAAAGAGAAATTGCTAATTCAAACATCTCAGACATTTAAAAATCCTGCCCATAATCAGCCTGATTGGAGTGGAATAGAAAGAAGGTATAAGATGCAGTCTGATTGTCCCCAAGCCACCACTACCACCTTCAGGAAAGTGACAAATGGAACTTGCTCCAATCTCCCCTTTCCCTTTACCCCAATAACTGATCATTTTCAATTCCTTATCTTGACCCCAAGAGGAGAAAAAAAGAGAGCTGCCTTTGATTGCTTCTGTAATTTTAGCCTTCTGGACTGTCAATAACAATCACCACGTCTGTATTAAGCACTGACTAGCAGTAGCTATAACAAAGCTTAAAACCAACCAATTTTTGGTGCTGTGGTCTAGTTGTTCTGATTGTATATACACTCAGATTTCAGTATATCAAGGATCTATGGTTTTGTTAGTGTGCGTATTCTCAACTGAAGCAGTGGCAATGTTTCCATATTGTGCTAGGTGGCATTTTTAAGATGCAGTGGCTGAAAGAAATCATCCCCTTTGTGGTCAGTCTTCGTTGACACCAATTTGATCGACTTCAAATTTTGCTGGTCTCATTCTTAGACAGAGGACACACAATCTGTTATAAACGGGGGAAGGCTTATATAAAGGCAGAGAGATGGGAAATGCAACGTTGTGCGTGAGGAAGAGCAAGTAGAACATTTTGGCTAGAGCAGACTAAAGAATATGCCAGCCTAGAAAGGTGGGCTAAAGCTATATTATGTTGGACTTTAAATGCTAAACAGAAGAGCTGGCATTTTCTCCTAGAGGTAGTAGAAAGCCACTAGATAAACAAAATGATAATGTTTGGCCCTGAAAAAGATATGAGAAGATGAACTTCCCTCCCTTCTTTGTAAGGGATTGGGAGTATGGAACACAGTGTATTCTGACAAATTCAGTTGATATCTTTGTTAGTTTTGCTGAATTGCTCCTCCCGCCCTTTTCATTCTTCAATAGAGATGATGGCTGTGTGTGTGTGTGTGTGTGTGTGTGTGTGTGTGTGTGGAGGGGTGGAGTTATGTACTTGGAAATTAAGGTAATATAAAAATAAAAGATATGAATAATTTTTTTTAAAGAGGAAGGGAGGAAGAACTTTTTGAGACTCTTTGTCTGAGATGCTTGAATTAGCAATTTCTCTTTAAGAGAACTGCATTCTCAAACAGTCCAATTAAGCAGCTAATAACAGCTTTGTTCCTACCGTCATTGTTTCCTCCCCCCTCAGCATTCCCTTGAACTACGGAGAGAGAAATTTCCAAGTTAAGCTAATACTCTGCATTTCCAGAGTACTGCTTCCATGTCTTCCATTGTCGGGATCCAGAAACATTTTGGGGCAAAGGTATGCTAACCAATACCTCCAGTCTATATTTCCTTTTTAAAGAGGAAGGAAGGAAGAACTGTTTTAGGAGTATCATTTTGGTAGTTTCATGGAAGTTGGATCGGGGAGGGAAGAGATTTGAGGCAGGGAAACCAATTAAAAGAAAACATTCCAGCAAAGAGATGATAAAGTCCTAGATTAAGGTGGTGGTTATGTGAATAAAAAGAAGGGGGTAGATGTAAGAGCAGTTGTGAAGATAGATATGACAAGACTTAGCAAATGACTGGAGATGGGGAGTGAGGAGAGTGAAAAAGTCAAGGGTACTTGTGTATGTGACTCCGGATGCCTAGAAGGATGGTGGTACCCTTGACACAGTCAGGGAAATTAGGAAGAAGAGTGGTTTTTGAGGAAAAAATAACGAGCTCTGTTTATGACATATGGAGTTTAAGATGCCTATAGGACCTACAGTTGGAAATATCCAACAGGCAGTTAAGATCAGAGCTTAGGAAGGATACTAGAATTAGATCTAGGGATATGGGAGTCAAGACACTAATGGAACACATTGAAGCCAGTGAAGTGTCCATGAGAAAAGATGCAGATAAAGAAGGGAACACAGACAGCGCCTTCTATATCATATAATTATCTTCTATACTTCAGAGGGCGAATACTCATTTGTGTCGTAAGAAATCTCCTTGACTGAAATCTCTAGACCTCCTTTGTACTCTCAACAAAACCCTTCCTCTGCCATTGTGATGCAGACACATATACTCATTTGTTTGCAAGTGTAAATACCTGCATATTTAAATATATACTAATATTCATCAGCACTGTATATGTCCTATCTTAATTGTATTATAAAAGCTCTTCGAAGGACAGGGACCAAGTCTTCTTTATATTCTGTAAATAGCCTTAATGCCTAATGTGTTATTGAGAAAAATTGAGGCAACTAGGTGGCACAGTGGATAGAGCACTGGAGTCAGAGGGACCAGAGTTCAAATCCGTCTTCAAACACTTACCAGCTGTGTGACCCCGGGCAAAACAATGAATTGCTGTTTGCCAGTTTCCTTAATTGTAAAATGGGGATATTAATGGCACCTACCTTGCAGAAGATCAAAAGAGAAAATATGTGTAAAGTGCTTAGAGCAGTGCCTGGCACATATTCCCGCCCCAACCCCAACCCCACTAAATATTATCTGGGATGATATTGACTGCAAGGCAGCCAATGGCACTTTTCAACACACCGATGAGACATTAGGAACAATGAATCTACACTTACAGATTCTGTTTAGATACCAAATATTTTCAGAGTAATGAAATGTGTCTAACCTGGAACCAGAATGGTAATGGCTGTTTGAACCGCTTTTCGAATGATGCTGTCTAAGGCAAACATCCAGTGAGGCTTGATGTTGTGATTCCGAAGCACTTTATTGACCTGGAAAAAGAAAGTGACATGAAGAAAAACTGTCATATCTTCCTCAATATGCTAAGAGGCAATATGGCACTGGGGATGGATTTACAGCCTTAGAGTCAGGAGAAACTGGGTTTGAGTCTGGTCTCTTAAAAATATACCAGTGACTCTCTGGGACTTTAAATCGCTATAAAGTTGCCCATTTGTACTGGGAGAGGGACATTCTTCACTGGCAGTTTGTTTCACTAACAAAACCAGAGGTTAGATAAAAAAAAAAAAGTCAGCATACTAGTTGGTCTCTTTAAATGAAGTTCTTCCTGTAATAATGACTTACTTGGTGCTTTACAGTTTATAAAGGCCTTTCCTCACAACAACCTGGTAAGAAATGTAATGAAAATATTATTGCCCTTTTTTTTTCTTTTTTGTGAGGCAATTGGGGTTAAGTGACTTGCCTAGAGTCACACAGCTAGTGAGTGTTACGTGTCTGAGGTCAGATTTGAACTTAGGTCCTCTTGACTCCAGGGCTGGTATTCTATCCACTACACCACCACCTGCCCCTATTGTCCCCTTTTTTGAGATGAAGAAACTGAAGCACAGAGAGTTTAAATGACTTTCCAGTCACAAAATTAGGTGATGAAAATAACCAGAATTGAACTCACCAGATCTAAGTCCTATGCTCTTTCCACTAAACCAGAAGTGTCAAATGTACAGCCCATGGTCCATAAGCAGTCCATAGAGTATGGCTTGAACCACATTACAATGTAATTGGAAAGTATTTAACAAAATAAAAAAAATATAATACAACAAAAATAATATTATATTTAGGCAGCTAGGTGTCCTGAGCTCAAATTCGGTCACAGATGCTTACTAGCTGTGGGCAAGTCACTTAACCCTATTTGCCTCAGTTTCCTCATCTGTAAAATGAGCTGAAGAAGGAAATGGCAAACTACTCCAGTATCTTTGCCAAGAAAATCCTAAATGGGGTTACAAAGAGTCAGACACTACTAAAATCATTCAATAACAACAAGAACATTACATTTTAAAACTGAGTTAACATGGTGGCACAGGGATCCTTATGTACAGTGGCCCCCATTTCTATTTGAATTTGATACCACTCCACAGTATAAGCAGCTAGGAGGTGCAGTGGATAGAGCACCAAACCTGGAGTCAGGAAGATCTGAGTTTCAAATCTGATTTCAAATACTTACTATAGTTGTGTGATTCTGGCCAAGTCACTTGCCCTCTCTCAGCCTCAGTTTTCTCCTCTGTAAAATAGGGCTAATAACAACACCTACCTCCCTAGGTTACTGTGAGGATGAAATCAAATAAGATAATAATTGTCAAATGCTTAGCACCATGCCTGGCACATAGTAGGAGCTATATAAATGCAATTATAATAATCTGGGTTGTCGTATCAGTAAAGGATGATTGTGAGGTTTAAAAAAATAAATGCTTTTTATCAGGGATATTACATTACTCCATGACTCAAATGAAGTACTCCAGCACAGCCTAGTGGTCTAAGAGGAAAGAAAAGGAGCATTTATATATTGTATCTACTGGCTGGCCATCACTCATGCCTGGGGTTTCTCTCATCATCTCTAACACTGCTGTAAGGCAGGTAAATAACTAGTATTTATAAAACTGCTAATAAACTTGCTTTTTAAAAATCTTATGGTGCCATAGTGAAGTGCTAAGTATATTCTGAGCACTGTTATGTGGAAAAAAGGCATTAAATTAGAATTGATACATTAAGAAAGAACGGTAAAAAAAAAAGATTCAATGAATGTGCTTGTTATCATTTTGACACAAAACACTGCACAATCAGGCCAAATTCAACTCATTTATGTATTCTGGAATAGGCCCACTAATTGTTGGTAGGAGCTGCAGTGGGGCTTTGAGGAAAGAGGCAATCTGCCCAGTACTCTGGGCCCTAGTCTGAAAGTCCAGCATTGAGGAAGCCGACCCCAACAGTAAGACAGTTGGTTTCACACAGGTAAGTAGCCTTCCTCACAGTTTATAATGCAGCTGGTACTTAGATGGTAAAAATCCTCTCATTGGTCTATTATTCTACCTAAGTCCCTTCATTTGGTACTGAGTCTACCCAGGGTCGAAGGGGCTGCTCTCGAGGAAGGTCTGGTCTATTTCATTCCTGGACCTTTTCTAGTTCCAAGAACACCCGGTGGCTAGTGCTGGTTCCTGCCAAATCATTTAAGTGGAGAAGTTGTATCTCTGTTGATAATCATGGAATGGCCCTATTCAATGAAATGGAATGACTGATTACCTCTTTGGTAACCTCCTACCCCCACCCCTTACACTCTTGTCAGCCAAAATAGCTGCTAAGGTTACAGGGCTGAAATAAGGAAGGCTTTTGTACAGCTTTGCTCTTCTCACAATCCTAGTGTGTGTATTCACACACAAATACACACACACACACACACACACACAATTGGGTAATTAAAAGCAACAAAGAAACACAGACTCTTCTCTGGGTCCACTTGAAGGGAAGAAACAGGAGAGATAGTATTTGTATGTATGTCCTGGTGAAATGGGCCCACTGCCCAGGCCTGAGATTCAACAGCTCTGAATCTGAATCTAACTGGCTAATTTGCTTTCTAACTTCCAGGCTGGAAGCCAGAAGTGTGGGCAACTGCAAACTAACCAGGCTATTTCATTCTACTTCTAGAACAAAATGAAGTGTTAAGTTCCCTCAGGCCTGGTTTTCATTCTCCTTTAGCATTTATGAAACAACATCTTATTGTTAATTCATTTTAATATCATTTTAGAAACTTACTATATCTAAAGAAAGTAGGAAGCCTTTTGTCTCTATTTTGCAGAGATAGAATGATGCCAAAAGGCCCAAGATTAGAATCAGTCTTAGAGGTATCTAGGTGACGAAGTGGATGGAGGGCTGGGCCCGGTGTTCAGGAAGACCTGAGTTCAAATTCAGCCTCAGATACTGATTAGCTGTGTTCCTAGGCAAGTAAATTAACTGCCAGATGGTTTCAATTCAATTCAATTCAATTCAATAAACATTTATTAAGCGCCCACTATGTGCCAGGCACTATGCTAAGCACTGAAGATACAAAAAGAGGCAAAAGACAGTTGCTGCCCTCAAGGAGCATACAATCCAACGGGGAAGACAATATGCACACAAATGCACAGAAAGTAAGCTACATACAGAATAAACAGGAAATAATTAAGGGGAAGCACTAGAATTAAGAGGAGTTGGAGAAGGCTTCCTGTACAAGGTAGGATTTTAGTTGGGACTTAAAGAAAGCCAAGGAGGTCTGCAGTCTGCGCAGAGAAGTGAGACTGTTCCAGGGACGGGGGGACAGTCATGGAAAATGACTTGATGGAGCGTCTTGTTTGGGGAACACCCAGGAGGCCAGTGTCACTGCATTGAAGAATACGTATCAGGGAGTGAGATGTAAGAAGACTGGAAAGGTGGTAAGCAGCTAGGTGATGAAAGGGCTTTGAATGCCAAACAGAATATTTTGTATTTGATCCTGGAAACAATAAGAAGCCATTGGAATTTATTGAGTAGGGAGTGTGTGTGTGTGTGTGTGTGTGTGTGTGTGTGTGTGTGTGTGTGTGTGTGTGTGTGTGTGTGTGTGTGTGACATGATCAGATCTGTGTTTTAGGAAAATCATTTTAGTGGCTGAATGGAAAATGGATTGGAATGGGGAGAGACTTGAGGAGGGCAGACCCTGCTGTAATTGTAGTAATCAAGGTGTCAGATTTGCCTCAGTTTCTCAATTATAAAACGGGGATCATCTAACGTCTACCTCCCAGGGTGGTTGTGAGGATCAAATGGGATGGTATTCTGGCAAAGTGCCTGGCCCATAACAGGCTCTTAATAAATGCCTTTTCCTTTCCCCTTCTTAAACGAGTGACCACAATAATACTATAAATCAGACTGCAGAGAGAAACAATTAAACATATTGGGAAGCAGCAACGGCGAGTTTAATTCTTTGGCTCTCTAGCAAAATTTTGTAAAGAGGTTCTATATTAAGACCATGGTCTACAAACCACTTTTGCCACATATCCCAAGCCCCCTCTTCATCTGGTCTCCGAGGCACTGTAATGGCTTCTTGGAGAAAAGCTCACGGAAGCAAGATACAGAATAGGTAGTAAGCAGTGAAGACAGACAACATCATCCGTCTTATTTTTGGATAATACCTACATCAGGCTCTAGCAGGGCTATTAAATCAAAAGGAAAGCCACATTGCTGTAGCAATGTACTTTTAGAGAGAAAAAACAACAAACTCTCTTACTGGGTCATGTGGGATTTTTGTTGACTCAGTGATGGACAGAAGTCTGGAGTACACTACCAGCTAGGGAATAGAAAATATTTCTAAAATGGACAGATTTAGGGGGAAAAAAAACACCAAAGATTAGGCTGGAAGCCAAAAGGATACTGCAAGAAAGTACTGGTTTTATGGAGCAGGGACCAGATACCTCTCCGCCATTTATCCTAGTTCCTATTCCCAATGCCCGCCAGATGTCGCACTTTTGCACAAAGTGCCGGGCTGAAGAATGCTATGGGGCTGCTAAAGTCATCAAAATAAATATGATGACCTACTGCATGATTTCATAAGCACAAAGTTCAGCTCCAGGAGATGTTTGTCAATTTAGCTGTTTTCCATGGTGATTAGGTTCGATGCAAGGGAACACATATACATAATACAGGAGTAGCATTTAAAAAAAAAACGAAACACCCTAGCTTTTCTTTCTTTAGTTGCTTATATAATAGAAGCACTTTAAAGTTTGCAAAATTATTTATATACATCTCTCTATATATTTCTATATATAAAATCGAATATATAGATATCAAATACTGTACACACATATGGTATAACATCTGATAACAAGTCTCTTAAACGTGATTTTCTTGGTTCTGTAACTCACTCCCTCCTCAAAAAAAAAAAATCTGAAAACACGTCCTTTTATTTTTTAGAAGTATGATTGCAAGAAGGCAGGTGCTTCATCAGCGGTGGCTGTAATCCATTTTTTTAAATAAAGAAAAATTAAGAGAAGACAATTCTGGTTCTATCCCATGATGTTCATGAATTTGAGCCTGACTTTTAAGAAGGTGAGGGGGGTGAGGGGGGACTGTACTTACAGCATCTTGGAAACCGAACAGAACCACCTGAACTTGACTGATGCCATGGCTATCGAAATCCAGCTCCAGCTTCAGCTTTGACAGGGTGGTGGCTATGATTTTCCGGTCCGTTGACCTCACAAACTCTCTGAGGCTCGCGACTAAAGTTGTGATGTGCTCCCATCTTAGCTTAGGTGTTTCAGCTCCCTGGTGAAGAAATCAGCTTGTCAGGTCAATAGCCCAGACCTGCAACTTTTTCTTCATCTTCCTCCTCTCCCCCGCCAATGATTTTAAAACAGCGATGGATGCAAACAAAGATACTTTAAGTAAAATGTAAGGCTTTTGACAAATTCTCTCTCAACTTTACTTTCTTTGCTCTGAGTGAGAAATGTTATTCCCATGAAAGGTACTCCTCCTCCTTATCCTTTTGTATTTGTGACACACAAAAATGCTAGGAAAGAAACTGTCATTTAACATCAAAAAATAAGCTGCACCTTCAACTTAATTCATAGAATTTGAGAGTTGAAAGGGACCTCAGCTGGGTAGGGTAGAATCCATACTGAAAAGGAAATTATTGTTATTGTTATTTTTTATTAAATACCTAAGATGTTCAAAACACTGTGCTAGGTTCCTGGGATATAAAGATGAAAAACAATTTGGTGCCTGCCTTCTAATTGTTTATTTAGGGAGGGAAGGGAAGAAGCATTTATTTATTGGACATAATTGGGGTTAAGTGACTTGCCTAGGGTCACACAGCTAGTGTCTGAGGCCAAATTTGAACTTAAGTACTCCTCCTGACTTCAGGGCTGGCACTCTATCCACTGTGCTACCTAACTGCCCCAAAAGAAGTATTTATTAAACACCTACTATGTATCAGGCACTACGTGAAGCTCTTTGCAAATATTACTTCATTTGATCCTCACAACAACCCTGTGAGGTAGACGCTATTATTACTATCCCCATTTTACAGCTGAGGAAACTGAGGCCAAAAGAGGTTACGTGACTTGCCCAAGGTTACCCAGCTAGTGTTTGAGGTGGGATTTGAACTCAGGTTTTCCTGATTCCAGGTCAAGACCCAGAGTTCTATTCACTGAGCCACCTGGCTTGTATGACAAGTGCATAGATAAGACCATTATAAGGTAGAAAACGGGAGAGGTAAAGGATAAAAGCTAGACAAAATGTTCTAGGAACATCTGAGGAGGAAGAAAATATTCTGATTTGCATGGATCAGAGATTATGAACACCTTTTTCCTTTAAAATAATTAGGGTACCTACATTATTAAGGCACTTACATTTTACATGCAAAGCTCTTCTGAAAGAATACTCGTTGCAGGGCAGCTAGGTAGCACAGTGGATTGAGCTCCGGCCTTGGAGTCAGGAGGACCGAAGTTCAAATCCGTCCTCAGACACTTGCCACTTGCTAGCTGTGTGACCCTGGGCAAGACATTTAACCCCGACTGCCTCATCAAACCCCCCCCCCCAAAAAAGCCAATTTGCTGTTCAGTCGTTTCAGTCATGTGCGACTGTTTGTTACCACGTTTGGGATTTTCTTGGCAAAGATACTGGAGAAGTTTGCCATTTCCTTCTCCAGGTCATTTTACAGATGAGGAAACTGAGGCAAACAAGGTTAAGTAACTTGCCCAGGGTCACACAGCTAAGCTAGTATGTGTCTAAGGCCAGATTTGAACTCGGGAAGAGGAGTCTTTCTGACTCCAAGCCTGGCACTCTACCCACTGCACTATCTAGCTGCCCACAAGAATACTTGTAGCCATCATTAAAAGATTTGTTCTCTTTTCCCTTCTTTTGCCCAATTTATAGACCACAAAAGATATAAAAACTTATTTTTTTTCTGAATTGAAACTAAACTGCAATTGGGGTAGAAAAACAAAGAAAATTATAATAATGAAAAAAAATTAGAGTCAAGGAGAAAACTTGTTTGCTATTCAGACATTTTATCTTCCTAAAAAATCAGCCTGTTTGTGAAAAAAGTTTAGATAGCAAACTTTTTTGGCATTAGCTTTGTTATTATAACAGAAAAACATGGTGCTTCTTGTCCCTGGACCAATGTCCTAAGAAGGAACATTTAGTGCTTTAGTTTTGCTCTATATGGTATCATTTTAGGTCCTAGTTATCCGGCTTATGTAACATTGGCCCAATTCGTGTATCTCCCTGGATATTCCTTAAGAAAGGCTGACTTATACCAGAGAACAGCTCTATTAAGGGGAGAGCCTGATTCACTGTCAATGATATTTCACAGAATCATCAACAGTTGGTATTTAATAAGCAAATACAATGCTCTCGTATAAGGCTATTCCACAACAGTGGCATTTTAGAACTAGAAATCACATTGCTCTATGGAGCAGGAACAGAAAAACATATCCGTCAACAGAGAATTTATTAAGGACCTACTATGTGCTGCGCATTGTGGACAGTGGTGGGGGAAAAAACCCAGCAGCTGAATTCAAAGAAAAGTTAGTTATATTGTAATTCTTTAATTAAAAAAAAGCTATGAGATGTCATCATTAGAATATTCCTATGCATCTACAAGGGGTGGATACATGGTATAGTGGATAGAGCATTGGGCCTGGAGTCAGGAAGATGTGAGTTCAAATCTAGCTTCAGATACTTACTAGCTGTGTGACCCTGGGAAAGTCACTTGACCTCTATTTGCCTCAGTTCCCCATCTGTAAAATGAGAACACACTGGAGAAGGAAATGGCAAACCACTCCAGTACCTGCCAAGAAAACCCCATGGACAATGTCTATGGGGTCACATAGAGTCAGACTCAGCTGAACAATTAAACAACAGGCATCTATCAACCTGGATTCTCTTTCCTAATAGCCGTTAATTCACTAACCCTTGTTTGATTACTCCTAAAAGTGCAATTATAACAACACTTGATTTGTAGGATCAAAGTTTTAGAGCTCAGAGGGAACTTGAAAGATACTGAGTCCTGTTCTTCACTTCACAGATAAGGAAAGTGAGGCTCAGGGAGATTCAATGACTTGCCTGGGGTCACACAACTAGTAAGGGTTTGAGATAGAATTTGAACCCAGATTTTCCTGACTGCACAGCTAGCATTTTCTCTCCTACGCCTCTCATACCAAATCCAGTATCCAAAATCCAAACTCTTTATCTTTGAAGAAAATTTGGTAAGTAAATATGCCTTCTGAATCAGAAAAGTACACTGTGATTATTAATACAGGGTGTCTGAAAGGTCTTGG
>NW_020948910.1:12522505-12789126 GCF_900497805.2 Vombatus ursinus | reverse complement strand
AAAAAAACCCCACAAACCAAATCAAAATTGAGGAGAAAGGTGGGGAAAGATGAATCTTTACTATCCCTTCCCAGAACCATATTACCCACACTGGGTTCCATCTTTCTAACCTACCATTCTCAGTAGCTCTATCCTGCACCTCTCACTCCAGAGCTTCTTCCTCAGTTTCTCTGATGACATACACAATGGTCTTCCTTCTTTCCAAAGGAAGGCTAATAGAGTCTGTGTCTTCCTCACACATGTGGGTGAACATTAATTCAATTGTATGTGTGCCCCCAAAGCTTCCATTAATACCTGAGGGATATTTTCTTTGTATTGTATCTGCATATTGGCTGGTGAGGAACGAAGGAAGGAGGAAAAGAGCCAAAGGAGGGAGAATTTATTTATAGAAGGAACTGGGAGCTAGAAGCCCTAGTCCTAGGATTAAAAGGGCTATATATTGGATTGAGCTGGAGCAACAAGAAGAAAAATGAATTACTATAGAGCAAGGAGGAACCAAGGAAGATGACTTCCATCCTTCCTCCACCCAAGTTATTAGCTCTCTTCTCTCTTGATATTATTCTGAATATACTTTATACTTCTTTATCTATATACATGTCCAACAAGATGTAAGTTCCTTGAGGACAGGAAATAATTGGTTTTTATCTTTCTAGCCCCAGAGGCCCAGATACACAGTAGGCACAAAAAAAAAAAAAAAAGGCAGGTTGAACTGAACTAAACAGGGCCTAGTTCTACTTCTATTCCAATAAATACACAGAACAAATTTCAGGGTGAGACTTTAAGGACTTCTTGAAATTTTATTTTCTAATTTATTTTCTTTTTTTCTATTTTTCTTTTTTTTCTTTCTTTTTCTTTTTTTTTTTTTGGTGAGGCAATCTGGGTTAAGTGGCTTTCCCAGGTTCACAGAGCTAGTAAGTGTCAAGTGTCTGAGGCCGGATTTGAACTCAGGTCCTCCTGACTCCAAGGCTCTATCCATTATGCCACCTAGCTGCCCCATTTTGTTTTGGACCCTCTCATTTGCCATTGTTACTAGGACTAAAAGTCCCTAAAAAGGCTCATAAGGGTTTTTTTTCTTCCTTGCTTTAAAGACAGAAATCTAGAAGAATCTGTGAGAATGGAACAGAGGAAGAGTCAAGTCAACTAACATTTTATTAAGTGTTTACTATGCATCAGGTATTGTGCTAAGTACCCAAGATACAAAAAATGGCAAACAACTGTCCCTGTCCTAAAGGAATTCACATCTAATGGGTGAGACAACATGCAAACAATCATGTAGAAATAAGATATTTACAGGATAAACTGGAAATAATTTCAGAGGAAAGGCACTAAGCTTTAGGAGGCCTGGGAAAGAGTTTTCACTTCTGGTAAAATGTAGATTCTTAGCTGAGACTTGAAAGAAGCCAGGAAAGCCAGGAGATGGAAATGAAAATGGAGAGAATGCCAGACCTAGGGGTACAAGCCAGTGAAAATATCTGGAATCAGGAGATGGATTGTTGTGTGTGAGGAATTAGAGATGTTGTGAGAAACAGATGAGATAATATCTGTCAAGGGTTTTTGTAAAGCAAAGTGCTATATGAATACTAGCTATTACGAAGTAGGTCAGTGCAGCTGGACCTCAAAGTTCGTGGAAAAAAGTATGGTGTAAGAGACTGGAAAAGTAGAAAGGGGTAAGGCTAGGGGGTTTTAAATGCCAAACAGGAGTTTACAGTTGATCCTGGAAGTTATAGGGGGTCACTGGAGCTCTCTGGGCAGGGGGCATGACATAGTCAGACTTTCACCTTACGGAAATCTCCTTGGTAGCTGAGTCAAGGGTGGATTGGAGTGGGGAGAGAGTGGAGGCTCAGAGACCAGTCAGAGGCTATCATGGTAGGTCAGGCAAGAGGTGATGAGGGCCTGAATTAGTGTTGGGTCTGTATGACTGGAGGGAAGAGGACACACGTGAGAGATGCTGTGAAGGTAGAAATGGCAGTATTTGCCAATGGATTGGATATGCATGCGAAGAGGGTGGGGAGTTGAGAATAACATTTTACACAATGTTATTTCATTTGATCCTCCCAACAGAGTACCAGGCCTGGAAAGACTAGGTGACTTGGAAGATGGTGGCACCCTCAATCGCAATGGGCAAATTCAGAAGGCAGAGTGCTTGTGGGGAAGAAATGATGAGCTCTGTTTTGAGACGCCTCTGGGGCATCCAGTTACACACCCAAGAGGCAGCTGGAAATGCTCTATCCATCATGCCACCTTGCTGCCCCACCAAAATCTTTACGTTTCACTATTATCTCATGTGTTTCTCAAAACAACCTTGTGAAGCAGTTACCATTACGTCTGTTACTATTATGATCCCCATTTTACAGAGGAGGAAACATAGCCTTCCACGTCCCCATTTCTGCCCTTTCCTCTTCACCAGTCATTCCCCAAGCTCTGACCCCTTACAGCAGCCTTTCAGTTTGTTCAAATCCTGCCGCAGGCACTTCTTAGCTGTGTGACCCTGGGTAAGTCATCTTGCTGCTGTGTCTCTGCTCACTATCAGTACGCTGAGAGGGCAGGACTCAGCGGCCTAGAAGGTATCGTTTAACTCCAAACTGATGACCTGGTGATCCTGTCTTTGTTTCTCATCAGTACAATTCCTCGCCCAACCACTGGAATCTGCTGCCTGACATTTCTTAACCGTGTCTGGAAGTGATTTTCACCTGAGCCAATGACTCCATTAGGTTTCTTGCGACTTCATCCTGGTCTTCTGTTAATATCCTATGCAGAGTGGCTCTTCGTTCACTGTCTTTTCTCAGCATGAAGAATCCAGAATCTTTTTCTTCAGGGGAAGGGGGAGCACTGTGATCTTCAAAATTCTCATCTGGAATACTATAAAAATATGTGCACTAAAGTTATTATTTCACTTAGGAAACAGGCACAAATTTATTCTCTCTCTCCATCCCTCCTTCCTGCCCGTCCCCTTCCTTCTCTCTCAATCTCTCTCCCTCCTGCTTCTTTTCCTACTCCTGCTTCTCTCTCTCTCTCCCCTACCCTCATTCTCTCTCTCTTTCTCTCTCTCCTCTCTCTCTCTGGCTCTCTCTTTCTCTCTCTGTTTCTTTCTGTGGCTTTGTCTCTGTCTGTCTATCTCTCTGTCTCCCTCTCCCTCCACCCTCATCCTCTCAAACCAAGCCAGGTCTTTACCCCAGAAAGAGTGTCCGTATTCCTTTCCCATCTTTTTCTCCACAGGATTTGGCTCTTGTTTTGAAAGAGAAGGGATCCACTTTTAAATCTGTGTCAGGTGAAACGGACCCATACTCACTGCTGCTGCTTGTGTCTTCCACCAGCACAGGGACTGGCAAGGATATGCTCCTAAGATATTCTGTTCATTAAGGAGGAGGGAGAAAAGCATGATCAATTTTTTCAACTATCACTTATGGAAGGCAAGAAATCTATGAAATGTTGACAAGAGGAAGACTTTTTTTTTAAGATTAAGAACCTTAACTTCTGATCCTGTTACACTCACCACAGTTATAGGTAACACTCTAACTTTAAACATAGAATGATTTTCAGTTAAGTTTGAAAGTCACTGGTCCAGCAGTCACCTAAATTCCATCAGCATTTGCTGATTTTATTTGTTCAGTCTTTTTTCAGTCATGTCTGACTCTTCATGACTCCATTTAGGGTTTTCTTGGCAAAGATACTGGAGTAGTTTGCCATTTCCTTCTCTAGCTCATTTTACAGATGAGGAAACTGAGGCAAACAGGGTTAGGGTCACACAGCTAGTAAGTGTCTGAGGCAAGATTTAAACTCAGGAAGATGAGTCTTTCTGACCCCAGCCCTGGCACTCTATCCACCACGCCACCTAGCTGATTCACAGACGAAACTCCAAGTCCACTCCAAAAGAAAACAGCTCACAATTACATAGCACTGTACAGCTGTGAGCTCCTCAAGGGCAGGGACTGTATTTTGCCTCTTTTTGTATCCCCAGGGCTGAGCACAAAGACTGGTATATATCATCTGCTTAATAAATGTTTACTGATTGACCTTATAGAAACTCTGTGAAGGAGTTTCAGCATTACTAGCTTGTTGTATAGATGAAAAAAAGGAAACTTGAAAATGGTTAAATAATTTGCCCATGGTCATACTGCAAGTAAATGGTGGGCTGGAGGCCTCAGGCTTCCAAATCTAACCCACCGCCCCATTCAATACACCCACACTTCATCCTTCTCCAGGCTGCACAGCTGACTCATCTCCACAATATTTTTCTCTACTGTTTCCTCCCACCCCCCATTCCAGCTCCTTTCCTCCAGGTACCTTCTTTCTTCCATCTGCTTTTCAGCTCTCTTTTAGGTTTTGACTTCCCTCATTAGAATGTAAACTCTTTGAGGGCAGGGGGTGTTTTTCTGCTTCTATTTGTATTTGATGTGCTAAGCACAGATAATAATAATAATAATAAACACAAATAATAACAATAGCTAGCATTTACATAGTATCTACTACATGCTTGACATTGTGCTAAGCTCTTTACAAATGTTACCTCATTTGATATTTACAATAACTCTACAAGATAGGTGCTATTTATCCCCAGGGCAGTTAGGTGACATAGTGGATAGAGCCCCAGGCTTAGAGTCAGAAAGACTCATCAATTTGAGTTTAAATCTGGCCCAGACAATTACTAGCTGTGTGACCCTGGGCAACTCACAACCCTGTTTGCCTTCATTTCCTCATTTGTAAAATGAACTGGAGAAGGAAATGGCAAGCCACTCCAGTATCTGCCAAGAAAACTCCAAATGGGGTCATGAAGAATCAGATATGACTGAAATGACTGAACAACAACAACAATTATTAACCCCACTTTATAATTTGAGGAAACTGGGGCAAACAGTAAATGACTACTTGCCCAGGATCCACAGCTAGTAAGTGTCTGAAGTAGAATTTGAACTCAGGTCTTTGTGATTCTAAGCCCAGTGCTCTAATCATTGCACCACCTAGCTGGCACATAGCAAATGCTGAACAAATGTTTGTCAACTGAGTGCTTTAGCTCAACGCAAGGATGGTAGAAACACCCATTCTACTTCCACACAGAATCCTCTAAGACACTTGATTTTTCTTGGTGTTGGGATGGACCATTAATAGCATTAGTCTCAGTGGAGAAAGAGGTAGTTGATATGGTGGATAAAACAGTGGGCTGGGATCCAAATGACTTGCTCTTCTATCTTTTAACATGACCTCAGGCAAATAACATCTCTCTGGGCCTTTGTTTCTTATTAAGAAAATGAAGTTAGACTGGATAAACTCTATGGTCCATTTCTATTTTAACTCCTGTGATAATAATAAGGGATTCTTTAAGCAGTGGACAACCGATACTTCTCTATGTTGATTCTATCTTGTTTTATACACAGTGCTTGTATATCAAGTAAAGCATAGACTATGTAGCCCAGAAGCATTGCCTCTGCTCACTCCTAAAATTTATAAGAATAATGAGAATAGCAGATTGATTTTTTTTTTAGAAATCACTAAGAGTTGTTTTTTTTTTAACAAACAATTACTCTTAGATAATAGATTTTTTAGATCTATACAGGAGCCTGAGAGAACATTTAGTCCAATTGTCACTTCACAAATGAGCAAACTGAGGTAAAGTGACATGCTAATGCCACACAGAGAGTTAATGGTAGAGATGGGACTGGCTCCTAAGTCTTCTGATGCTCATTCCAATCTTCAGGAATAATAAGAGGAAAGATATTTGAGTAGGTCCCATGAAAAGTCTGTTTCACCTATTTATCCATATTGTAATATAATAATGCAGTAGATAGGAGAAAACATGGGGTGATCCAGAGCATGGATAATTTAAAAATGGTTCTCATTTAGCTTTGCACTATCACTTTGGAGCATATTTGCCTTCCTCGTAATGAGTTCCTTAGGCTAACATTGAAAATTCATTCGTACTCTCTGAACTCCTATCAACCGGCAGTTGGAGTTTGCAGTCCAAGGTGACAGCGTAAAATTTTTAGATCGAAAATTTGCCTCAGAAAATCTACCAAGTGGTTAGTTAATACGTAGGTAATACCGAGAGAGCTGACTGTATTCAAAGCCAAAATTTCAAAGAATACGGTCATCAGCTCACCACCAGGAAATAGCAATCGAAGTCTAGTTAAAGTAGAAAAATTAAACAGGATACCTAATCTGGTTTACTGCTGTTTTGGCTAGCATTGGCACATAAAGCGGAATAAAATTATTTAAGCTAACTGACGGAGGAGGCTAGAGCTCAGCATACAACACACCAGGCTTCGTTCCCCTGAGGGGCGAATATTTTAAAAAACAACTTTATAGATAGGTAAAGGTTAGAAAGAATTGAACTCACCATTTGTTCCAGCTGAAAGAGCTGTGGAAGGAAATACATGCAGAGTTAGCACATTCTTACTCTTGAGAACTAACCAGAAGTCAAAGTAGTGGGAGAAGAATAGATTCCTCTCAAAAGATAGCTTTTTAATATATGGATGACAGCACATGTATGTTTATGTGTATGAAAATATGTATATATTTTCAGATAATATATTGTAGTGTATATCTTGTTATATATTATATATTTCCAGATAATATATATGTATCTTAATTTTTAGATATGATTTATATCATCTAAATATATGAAAATAAATATAATATATAACATATATTGAGAACTCATTTCAGAAAAACAGTAAGTGTATACATTTTCAGAACTCATTTTATAAATAATGTGAGTATGCAGACACACATGTATGTATGTATATATGTATAGGTCTAAATACATATATACACACATGTATCATTCATGAAATGAATTTTTAATATTATTGTTAGCAATTAAAAAAACTCATCTCAGGGAAAAAAGATAGAGGGAGAACGAACCAGATTTTTGTGTCCTGCCCCAAAGGCCCTTGTAATTAATGCTTAAGGGCCTGGGAGAAAAGATTCAAGTTCCTCCCCCCCCCCTGCCCCCACCCCCATTACCTCAAATCAATACTGCCATTACCACTGGAAAAGTATGTCAGTCCAGTCTCCTATGGCTCTATTTATCATCTCGAGGATTTTCCATACCAAAATATCCCTCTGTGACCCCTCTTGCCATTTCTGTGCCCTCCCCTATAAGAATGTAAGCTCCTGGAGGCCAGGGACAGCCTTTGTTTTGTATTTGCATCCCTATTAGGTAACACAGTGCTTGAAACATAGCAAGCTTTTAAATTAATTTAATTAAAAATTAAAAAAATTAATTTTAATTAAAATGCTTTTTAATTCATTTATTCATAATAAGATCTTAGACCTACAACTGCAAGGGACCTCTGTGGCCATCCAGTTCAATCTGATCATTTTACTAATGAGGAATCTGAGGCTGGGGATGTTAAGTGCCCTGTCTAAATTTATAAAGGTAGCACTCCTTCCTCCTACTAGCCCTCACTAAGACCTGGCTCCCCACTCCTGCCTGTCTGTATTCCCTAGCCATTCTCTCAATCACTGGCTTTATGTTCGTTCCCTTCACTTCTCCCCCCTGCCCAATTGGCCCTGGAGTGGGATTCAGAATACTCCTTGCTACCCACAGTCACTTTTCTCCTCTCCCTTAACTACCAACTGATACTCGGCAACATTTGCTCCTTTGAAGTTCCCTCTATTAAAAATCTTTACTCAATCTAGGTCCCCCAACACTATTAAGAGAGGGAATGCACCTAGCTTACCACCTTCCTGTCTTCCCCAACTTCTACCTTCATTCTAGGGAACAACATCAATACTGATATTCCCATAAACTCCCTAACCTCCCAATTCTTCAGCCTTAAATATTATAGCCTACTATTTCATTCTACTTCAGCCATGCACAGCCCATGCCTTGGATCTCACCATGACCCACAAGTGTTCCAATTTCTGACATTTCTCTATCTGAAAACAACCTCTTTTGCCCCATCCCTCCTAAACTCATTCTCCCTTGTTGAGGCCCTTCAATCCCTTTACTCCTCAGTCCTTTTTTTTCAGGCCATTATCCTTTCCAACCTCAATCCTATAGTTAGCCAATTCAAGTACACACTATCCTCTACTTACAAATCCCTAGCCCCCTTGTCCTATCACTGCTCAATTCTTGCTAAACTTCAGCCCTGGCATATTCCCCCCATCTTCATCTTTCACTCCTATTCACATACTCCTGAACAGAGATAGAGGAAGTCCCAGAACTGTTTTGAATGGGTGCACTAAAAATTTGTCATCCAACCTCAACTGGACACTCATTCAACTCAATTCACTGCAACATGGCAATCCTTTTATTCCTTTTTCATTAATTTCACATCTCACTCCACACAGAAGCTCTTCCAAATCTCTTCTCTCCTCCAGGTTCTTACCACTTGCCCTTCCCTCTCTCCTCTCAGCTAAGGACTTCACCTTAATTTACAAGAAAATAGGGCCATTTGACCCGAGCTTCCTTTTTTCAAAACTTCTTGACCTCATCTCCCACTCTCTCTCTTTCCTCCCTTCTTCTAGTCTTTGACAGTGAGATGGTCCTTCTCCTTGCCAAGGTCAATCCCTCTACACGTCCTGGATCCCAAACCCTCGTCTTCTCCAGCAGTTTGCAACGTCAATCATCTTTTGTCTCCTTAACTGTCAACCTCATCTTATTTATTGGTTCATTCTTTATCACCTTTAAACAAGCCCAACTTTCCTCCATCCTTAGAAAAATCTTCACTAGACCCCACCATCCCATCAAGTTATTGTCCTATATTTTTCTCTCCCTTTCTCAGCCAAATTCCTAAAAAAAAATTGGTTGCCTTCACCCTCTTCTCACTCACTCAGCTCTTTACAATCTGACTATGGACCTCTTCACTCAACTGGAAATGTCCTCTCCAAAGTTGCCAACAGTCGTCAGATTGGATTATTTTTTTTTTTGCTTGATCCTCATCCTTCTCAACCCACATGCCATATCTGATACTGATGAGCACATCTCTTTCTGGATACTCTTTCCTCTCTAGTTTCATGACACCACTCTCCTAGTTTTCCTACATTTCTGACTGTTCTTTTCAGTCTCATTTGATGTCTCATCATCCATACCATATCCCCTAACTTTGGGGATTCTCCATAATCCTTGTATGTAACATACCCTATATACTCTCAGAAATCTTCTCAGCTCCTCTTAGCTCTATCTTCTCTCTGAAGATGACTCTCAGGTCTCTATAGCCAGTTCCTGTCTCTCCTTTGAGCCTTAGTCTCCCATCAACGATTGCCTGCTGGACATTTTAAAATGGATGTCCCAGAGACATCTCAAACTCAGTATGTTCAAAACAGAATTCATTGTCTCTTCCCTAAAACCCATTCCTCTTCCAAACTTCTTTATTTCTGTCAAAGGCACCACAATTCTTCCAGTCGCCCAGGTTTGTAATCCTGTTGATATCTTCAACTCCTTACTTTTTTCTCACTCCACATATCCTGTCAGTTGCCATCTTGGCTTTTTATCTCCAAAACATCTCCTACCCCTTCTTTCCACCTATGAGTCATCTCCTTAGTTCAAGACATTCATCACAGATCATGGCGGCAGCATCCAAACTGATCTTACTGCCTAAAGTCTCTTCTTACTCTGGCCTACCTTTTACATCACTGCCAAAGTGATTTTCCTTAAGTGCAGAGCTGACTATATTACTCCCCTACTCAATAAACCCCACTGGCTCCCTAGTCCTTCAAGGCTAAAATGCAAATTTCTCTGTTTAACTTTTCAAGTCTTCCACAATCTGAACCCAAACTATCTTTCCAGTCTCACTGCACAGTATTCTCCTTCCCACACTCAGTGACCTTGCCATACTGGACTCAGTTTCTCACACAAAATACTCCATTTCCCTTCTTTGCAATGGCCATCCCTGCATACCCTGGAACACACTCTCTTCTTTCCTTCTCCTAGAATTACACTCTTCCTTCAAGATTAATCCCCTAATTGCTAGTGTCCTCCTTCCCAAACTACGCTGTATTTAATAACTACTTTGTATTTATTCTCTTCATATTTGGGGTATATACTTTATATATATATATATGTATGTACTTGTTATTTCTTCCTTTAAAATATAAATTCCTTGGGAGCAGGAATTGTTTCATTTTTTGTGTCTGTGCTTAATAAATGTTTGTTGAATGAATGATGGATTGACTGAAGTGTCAAAGGTGGAACATGAACCTCTGTTGTCTGACTCCAAGGCCAATGCTCTTTCCAAAGTACTATGCTGCCTCCATGTCTTTAGGAGTGGTTGGCCATGACATCCCTCTAGGGTAAGGGGAGAGAAGAGAGTTCCCCAAGAAAACTGCTTTAAAGGGATATTCTTTCACTGGACTGTTTTTTTTAATTTTGTATAATTGAAAGCCTATTTTTCATCTATTTTTATTCAATAAATCAGAGATATTCTTGAAGGTGCAGCAGGCATTTTCTCATACCTGAAGCTTAAAGAGACATTTACAGTACTCAACAACTACAAGAATATTTTAAAGTTCTATTTAGTGTAGTCTGGGTGCCAGCTACAACAACAAAGCATTGAATCTTACATATTTTAACAGGACTTACAGCAATTGGACGTTAAAGACGTAGCCCTGTCATTTTTGAAGTTTTTAATTAGACCTCAAACACCATGCTATGATACTACAGTATTTTGGTATTAAAGAACAGGCTCTCTGACTTCTTAGATAATGATCATCCCCAATTTCCAGTGACAGCTGGGGACAATTACTCATTTAAAATTTGTTGTTATTCAATTGTTTTAGTCGTATCTAATTCTTCATGACCCCATTTGGAGTTTTCTTGGCAAAACACTAGTTTGCCATTTTCTTTTCCAGCTCACTTGACAGATGAGGAAAGTGAGGCAAATGGGGTTAAGTGACTTGTCCCAGGGTCATACAGCTAGTAAGTATCTGAGGCCAGATCTAAAGCGAGGAAGATGAATCTTCTTAACTTCAGGGCCAGTACTCTATCTACTGTGCCACCCAAATTTATAATCTACCTGATACTTTATTCAGCTAGAACGGGGTGATTTAGACTCATCTCTATTTCTTTTTTCCTTTTTTTTTTTTAAGGTCAAAGCCTTAGTCCCATTCTGATCAGAACAGGAACTTTAACTCATTTCATTCTCAAGTGGGCCTGCTCATCCCTCTACAGGCAATTTCACCATGTTAATGCCAAACATCGTAGCTCCCTAATTAGCTTTGCCTACTATAGCTCAGAACTCCTTATCTCAAGCAATCCGTCAGTCACAGCCTCCTAGGTATCAGGGATTACAGGTGTGTGCCACCATACCTGCTGACTCACTCCTATTTCAATGCAGGTACATACCTGAAAGTTTAGGCTGTGTCTTCTTCTTTTTGCTGGAAACTTTTAAGAATTCATCAACGAGCAAATCATTGGCACAGGCCCTTTTGTCGGGATCTGGTTCAAAACAGTGTAATATGAAAGCCTTGGCCTCTGCTGACATTGACTCAGGGATCTCTGGGTGTATCTTGAACATCCCCACCTAAAAGAAACAAAAAATAAAACCATGAGCTTTACCCCTAATGCATATATCTTATTCATTAAATCCCTAACTAAAGACCATCCTACTTTTACTTCACCAAAGAGTCACAGAACAGTTAGTGAAGCTGGTAAATCACCCAGACATTTCAATTGTAAGTCAGTGTTCTGTCCACCAGAATTTATTGTGAACATCCCTAGATTCCAGCAAGACTCTCACAAATTAAACAGTTAAGATAGATAGAAGAATTTGTTAATTTTGATTAAGAATTGATATTTCATGTGCCTCACCTGTTTTAAAAGAGAAATATGGCTTTATTTTCTGCTAATTTGAAATTTTCGTATTACTTCTCCTATGACAAGCTTTGTTCTTTTTAATTATTGATATTTTTATACTTTTGATTCAGGATACGCTATTTTTTTTGGGGGGGTGAGGCAATTGGCATTAAGTGACTTGTTTAGGGTCACACAGCTAGTATCAAGTGTCTGAAGTCAAATTTGAACTCAGGTCCTCCTGACTCCAGGGCTGGTGCTTTATCTACTGCACCACCTAGCTGCTCCAGGATACGCTTTCTATTTGAGTTACAAATGAACCACATGTTCTCTCCTCACTGATATAAAAAAAAAATGACAATCTCAGATGCCAGGATTAGGAGAACCGAATAGAGCACAGAATTTAAAAAGTAGATAATGTACTAAAAATTGTTTGTCAACAAATTTTGCAGTCAATAGCAGGAGACATTAAAATGAAATACTAACTCCTTTATTTCCTATAATTATTATTAGTTAATGGCATATTGTATAGAGAATAAATAATTTATGAAGAAATAGGAAGGCTTCCTAAGCTTCCTAAAGTAGAGGTATTGCAACAAAGGCGTGTGTATGTATATGTAGAAATGCATGTGTGTATACATATGTGTGTGTGTATATGTCTATATAGATGTATGTACCTATGTGTGTCTATATAGAGATTGCAACAAAGTTTTCATATAATATGTATATAAAGATTTACATACATACATTATATATACTATATAAATAGATTTATATGCATTATATATGTATTGTGTACATACATATACAAATATATACATATGCATACATGCATACACACATATATCTTGGTGTCACAGGTAAGCAGGCTGGTGTTATCTGGACAAATATTGATGTCTTAGGCTGAAAAAACTGGATTCCAGTCTTAGTTCTACTATTAACTTGCTTTGTACAAATTATTGTTTCTTTCTGGGCCTCAGTTTTTTCATCTACAAAATATGGGTATTGGGACTATAATAACTTAAATAAAAACACTAAAATGCTGATAAATTCAGATGAGCTGAAATGACTAATCATGGTCCCAGAGAAAAGAGGACATTTAGATCCTCCTGGTTGACAAATGGTAGACAACGGGTGTGGAATGATCCATAATCTGTCAGACATGGAGGGTTTGTTGTTTGGAGTTTGCTGAAGATTTTCTCTGTTAAGAAGAAGGATTCAGTGGCAAGGAGGGTAGATGTGGTGGATACTGGGAAATAACTGGAAGAAATAAATGAAATTTAAAAGGAGGAGGGGAATGGGAGTATTTTACTAAAGCATTTCTAAGATCTTTTCTAGCTCCCACTGTCTATGAATATAAATATACATTTCCATAAGATATATTACCCTCTATGGTTGGAAAAATTCAAAGATTACTAAAAGTCACCATTAGATCAGATTATGTTCCTTTAATTATATACCAGAAAAAGTCATATGACATGTGGAAAAATACACATAAAAATTTCCCAAATGGGATAAATTTCCCAGTGGAAAAAAATAGCATAACAACTATCAAAATACCCATTTCTGTGAGACAGAATAACAATGCAGGGTTTTGTTTTGTTTTGTTTTTAAAACTTGGGTCCATGTTCTTGGATTGGAAAAAATTTCATATTTATTTAAATATAATTATTTTCCTTTGTAATCCCATGTATTTATCTTATGCATTTAAAAACATTATTCTGCGAAGGGGTCTACAGGCTTCATCCGACTATCACCAAAAGGTTAAGAATTACAAAAAGGTTAAGAATTATTGACATGGTGCATCAAATGTTAGTCATGGAGATGAGAAAACCTGGGTTCAAGTCCTACTTCTGACTCATATAGGCTGTATGTGACCACTGATAAGTCATTTAATAGTTTAGTGTTTCTGATAATGCTCAAGACTATTGATCTATAACAGTGAAGAAAGTTTCCACCCTGGGAGTTCTCCCATTCTAATGAAGTCACAGGTTTGGGTACCTGCTGCTATGCACCCAATCCTTTCCCCTGCTGTCCCCCATCCAAATCCACATTTGTAGAAGAATAGCATAGAAAACATGGTGGAACTTTACGGCTATGGAATTTACCCCCCTTTTATTTTATTTGGCAAACTGAAAAACACAGGAAGAGCTCCTCCCTTGGCACATTAATTTCCAAAGATCCAAGTAGGGGTGGTGGTAGTGATGGTGGTATTTGTTAAAACTGGACTTAGCAGGCCTCTTCTTTCATGGCAGGTAGGGACAAAGGAAATTTTATGGGTCCACTGTTTTGCACTTTGCACAACCCTCCCTCACTTAAATCCAATTCACTTTCAAGTCATGGCATCACCTTCCTAATGTCATGGTCCTCTTTGAGAATGAAGGGCAAACAATAACAACAGCTGTAGTGATGAGCTCTTGCTTTACTTCCCAAAGAGTTACTACTTGGGCCTTATGTGTCAGGAAGGATGTTGAAGTACGGATAAGGAATAGGAATTGAGGTTTCTTGTATTACTATAATAATAATTGATTAAAAAAAACCTCTGCATTGCAACTACTGGTCAAGATAAATGATTACTTAAGCCAGGCAAGTAGGAGAAAATATTGGTTTTATTTATTTTATACCTGCAAATTTCCCAAAGGGATGGCTAGTGAAATATTTTTTGTAGACTAATAAGTTTTTTAGGCTTAGCTTTCAAGGGTAATTTACAGCTTCTTTTTGTTCCCCAAAGAGCTCAATTCACTTTCCGTGTAACAATTTGTATTCAAACTGCATTGCTAGAAAAGATGTTAAGGGTATATACATTTAAGCCCATTTCAGAATCGAGAAAACTAAGACATTATAATAATAACCAAAATTCATAGAGTGCTTTCAGGTTTGTAATGGACTTTTTTGCATAGTAACCCTGAAAAACAGGTAATAAACTTATGATTATACCCATTTTATAGGTGAAGTGACAAAGGTTCACAGAATTTAAATCATTTTCCAATGTGACAGACACACTAAGTTGTGGAGACAGGACTCCAACTCAAGTCTTCCAAATCTAGAAACAGAGTTAAGTCTCCTGACTCCCAGAGTATCATACTTGCTAAAAAAAATCATACTACCTCTGGAATACTTCAATGTCTTGTTTAAGGGTACATGCACTGATACCAGCAGAAGGAATCAGTTTTAAGACTTGTATTACACACACACACACACACACACACACACACACACACACACACACACAAACTGTTTGCTAGGTCACAGACAAAAATGGAACAAATCTTTTCTCCAAGATATTGACTGAATGATCAAAATGCTCTCTCCAGATTTTAGTTCAGACCAAGAGAAAATGCTGCTCACTCTTGATTAACTGAACAGTTTGATTATCCAGATAATTTCATAGGTAGAGTGGAAAAATTGTTGAATTGGGAATCAAGTCACCTGGATTTGAAACCTGGGTCTAACACTCTCTAGCATATAACCCTGGGCTAGTCACCTAATCTCTCCAAAGCTTATCTTTCCAAGATGATAAAATTAGTAAGCTGGGAAGTCAGTACACCTCCCAAATGAGTACTATGAGGGACGTGAACTTTGCAAATTTTAATATTCAACATACATATTACTTATGATTACTGACTGCAATGGTCATTAAAGCCTCCAACAGGATAAAAGGAATAGTAGAGAGAGTAGAAGAAATCTAAATGGAGTCATTTAATTACTTGGTGGCAACCATGGTAACAGTTCTGGCAAAGTTTGGCAAATGAAATCATAATTTAAATGAACTCCCTTTTAAAATTTTCTGTAGATCTCATTTATCCATACTAACTCTCATACCACATACATACACTAGTATAAATACATCCTCCCCCAAATATGTATTAATATGTTGTCATATTAAGGCTACATTATTTAAATCCAATTTTACCCCATTCAATGAGATCTGAAAACATGTAATTCCAAAACTTTCAATATTTCTGACATAGGTCTATATAATGCATATATACATACTTATAATATCTAACCATTACTTTTTATGCATATCACAGTTTAGATAGGACATTAATGAAATAAAGCATCAAAGAAAAATCTGACCTTGAACATAGCTGCTTGAGGTTCTCCCAATTCATAAAATGGTGGTTTCCCTGTGGCCATTTCAATGATTGTACAGCCCAGAGACCATATGTCTGCTGCTTTTCCATATCCCCTTGGTCCTTTATCTATTATTTCTGGTGCCATATATTGAAGAGTACCTGGAAATAGTACAAATATATTTTCTATTGATTTCTAATGCATTTATTTCTACAGTGATAAGATAATCTGTAAAATGTGCTCTGAGTTTTAGTTTTTACCCTTGCTGGTCTCTACCTTCTACAGGGGAGAAAAAGGTCCTATAAGAGTAATATTTTTTAAATTCTATTTATCAAGGGAATAAAAATGGATAATCAACATTATTTGGTGACAGTGAAATCCTTCCCATTTCCCAGACTGTGCCAAGTGGCACAGCAACATGTTAAATGACTTCCTCCAAAGTCCAGCAATTTGTCAGAAGCATAATAAAGAACAGAACTTGTAATTTCTTTCCTCTTTCTGCAAGTGTCATACCCCATAATGGTCTGCTCAGATAATCTACGATAGGGAAAGACTTCTAAGATGCCATGCTCAATTAATTTCAAATTCCGAGACTTTTGCTATGCAAGCTATTTCAAAACTTTCTGTTTCTTGACCAAAGTGAAAGGTTTTTCACAATCTGTATGCCTATCATCAATATCTTTTATGAATCACATTGTACCATCATCCATTAGTATAAAAAACCAAAACAAAACAACTTCTGCAAGGAATTAAAGGAATTTCTTTAAGTTTATACTTTTAAGACCCATGAATTAGCTACTAATAAAGCAAACAGTTGCACAGAATAATCAAAGCTCAATTACTACAACAAACGTCAACTAGCAATCTTCTCCTCCAAAACCCATTTTCAGGGGACTATAACTTAATCAATACTTAAGCATTGAACTTGTCTTCCCTCAATTTGAATTAGCAAAAATCTAAGGAAAGAACTTGCATGATCCTTGACCCTGATTAGGGTCTTGACTTCCCCAAAGAATCACATAAATTTAATAGAAGACGGGCAAAATTAGTCTTTTCCTTCATTTCTAACTAAAGAAAAGAACCCAAGTGATAGCTCTTAGCAATTATCTATGTCTCCATATTCAACCAGATGGTGCTATAGGGGACCAGAGGCTGATGCTCACACTCTCCCTTTCATTATTTTTTTTTTTTTTTAGTTGTTGTTGTTGCTAGACAATGGGGTTAAGTGACTTGCTCACGGTCACACAGCTAGTAAGCGTTATGTGTCTGAAGCTGGATTCGAACTCAGGTCCTCCTGACTCCAGGAAGCTTTATCCACTGTGCCACCTAGCTGCCCCTCTCTCTTTCATTCTTTATGGACCCAAGACAGAATGAATGAGCTGGTTTTAAACTGTATTAATGTTGAGCAATTACTGACTTTATTAGTCAGTCAGTAAAAATTTATTGAGTGTCTGGGCTAAGCACTAGGGATATAATGAAAGGTAAAAACAGTTTCTGCTTTCAAGGAGCGCACAATCCAATGGTAGGGACAATATGTAAAAATGTACAAACAAGATACAGACAGGATGAATTGGAAATGATCAAGAGAGGGAATGCTCTAGAATTAAGGGGGATTGGGAAAGGCTTCCTGAGACTTGAAAGAAGTTAGAAAAATCAGGAAGAAGAGATAAGGAGGAAGAACACCTTAGGCCTAGGGGATGGCCAGTGAAAATGCCAAGCAAGAGATGGAGTGTCTTGTTTGAGGAACAGCAAGGAGTGCCACTGGATAGCATTATTATATAGAGGTGGGGGTGGGGAGGAAGGGATAAGAACACTGGGAAAATGGTGGGTGAGGAGTGAGCAATGAAGGGTTTTGAACATCAAACAGAAGATTTTATATTTGATCATAGAGGTGATAGAACTGCCCAGCATGGCGTTCCTGCATCAAAAAAAGCACGAACAAAGCAGAATCGCAGTAGCTCAAAAGAAATGGGAGATGTGCAAATTTAGAGACATCTCCACTCCAAATGTTCATGTGGACTATTTGTTCCCAATCTGTGGCAGACCCTTCCGAGCTCATACCGGTGTGATCAGACACACTATGACTCCAACTCAGTGATGTCACTTTGGTCTTCTTCAAGCATGAAAGACAACGGGGCAGCTAGGTGGTGCAGTGGATAGAGTATCAGCCCTGGAGTCAGGAGGACCTGAGTTCAAATCCAGCCTCACACACATAACACTCACTAGCTGTGTGACCCTGGGCAAGTCACTTAACCCCATTGCTTAGCCAAAAAAAAAAAAAAAAAAAGAAAGAAAAGTAAAGAAAAAAAAAAAGAAAAGAATGAAAGACAACCAACCAACCAGCAATAGTCCAGGGATGAAGAGATGAGGTCCTGAATCAGGGTGGTGGAGATGAAGAGAGGAAATAATGTAATAGATATCTCACGAAGAAAATTGATAGGATTTGGCCACAAACTGAATACAGGGGGTGAGAAAGAGTGAGGAGTCAAGGATGATACACAGGTTTCAAACCTGGGTGACCAGGAGGATGGCAATACCCAGGACAGTCATCAGAAGTTACGAAAAGGGGAAGGATTTTTTTGGGAAAGATAATGAATTCAGTTTTGGACATGCTGAGTTTAATACATCTATACAAAAAGAGGCAAAAGACAGTTCTTGCCCTACAACAGGCAAATAAATATATTCAAACCATTCAGAATGATCTGACTTAACTGGGTTCCTCATGCTTCTCTCTACAACTTCTTGCTCTCTTGCAAGAATGATTCTGTTCACAATATTCCACCATTCTGCTCTGTTAGTCATCTTATTATAACTAAAATGGTCTGCAATTCCCCGTTGAACTTAACAGGGAGAACAAGAGAGGTACCTGATGGCATGCTAGGCCTTTGTGTCATTACCAACATCCTGGGCTTTGGACCTCATCTTTACATTTTCAAAAATTCATGTTTACTCAAGAGTGATTGATTAGACTCTAGGAAACAGGATTCATGTCAACTTTACCCACAAGAGACTGATTTAGAAACCAGATGCCAACATATTTAAAACTGGCAAAGCGCCACTTCACTAATTAGAATACTTGTGCTCATTATTTAAGACACCCCTTTCCCTATATCAAGGTACTTGGGGAACAGAATTAGTTATCAGAGGTTTTCTTGGAGAACATGGAAAAACTGAGCAAAGAGAGTTGGATAATGCTACCAGATATTTCATTTAGGCTTTGGTAGAGCCTAAAAATTTATGATTGCACCATTGTATTCTTTTCTAGGGTACAGAATGTTACTGTCAGCCTGGTACGGTGAGTGTCTTTCTAACTTTGACAATGCTATATATAAACTCTGGCCCATTTTAAACTTTGCTCTTTTTTTTCTAGATTTTTCAGACCATCCTTCTGCTTCTTTGTCATTCATTCAAAACATCCACTGTTGCATTGGAAAGTGCTGGATTGGGATTTAGAAACCTGGATTTGAATCCCACTGAGCTCTGTTACTTACCACCAATTTGATATTGGATTAGTTCTCTCTCCTTTGGGGAACTAGGTTCCTTCTTCTATAACAGGAAGGGGTTGCAACAACAAAGGTTGCTCACAGCTCCAAATTCTATGATTTATTAGGGCACCTAATATGTTTAAAGCTCTAATTTTTGTGAATTCAATTTCTGCTCACTTCCCTCCCATCAAGCTGACTATATTAAGTTATTCCTCTTGGTAGTCTTCTGCATCCAGCAGGCGATCTGTAGACCACCTTGGTAGTGGCTTCTCTCTTTATACATCTTCTGATATTTTTAAAAATCATGGTCTCAGATTTGCTAGTAAGAAGTGTGCTCAAGGTGGGGTTTGGTTCCACAAATTTTATGAGTGTTGGCAAGATATAAAATGTCTGATGCCAAGGTATAGGCATATAGAGATAAAGAAGGAAGAAACTGAAAACTTTTGAAATCTTAAATTGTTGTAACTGAAGAGATCCACATTATGAATGAAATCTTTCCCCTCCCCCCACACTGGAATAAACACTACTCTGATTTGGAGGTTGACATGAAGAGCATGAATAAAAACCTGAAAGTAGTATTATTTTTATTGTTGGGTCATTTTTCTGTCATGTCTTAAGCTTTGTGATCCCACTTGGGATTTTCTTGGCAAAGATACTGGAATGGTTTGCCATTTCCTTCTCCAGCTCATTTTACAGATCAGGAACTGAGGCAAAGAGAGTTAAGCGACTTGTCCAGAGTCACATAGTTAGTCTAAGGTCAGATTTGAACTTACAGAGATGAATCTTTCTGAATCCAGGCCTAGCACTTTATTGACTATGCCACCTAGCTGCCCAATATTATACATATGATGGTAATATCAATTAAAGTAATATTACATACTCTATTAATATTTTGTTGTAGAATATAAATATTAATGTTAATTATTATATTATATCTAATATTACTTTCAGGTTTTGATTTATGTTCCTTACTTCATATATAATCTCCTCACATATATGTATATATATTCATACATATATGTATATATATTCTAAAATAATGTGGTAATACAGAGCAGAAGAATCTGTTAGTGTTTTTGTTTTGTTTTGTTTACAAAACCTGGGAGAATGTGGTTTTAAAAAAAAGCAACACAAACTCTTTAGCCCTATATCACTACATTTTATTAGGAATAAAGTGCCTTTAAAAAACTGAAATCCCTTACAAGACCCAGAAGCATATCTCTTTCCTGACCATCATCAACCAAGTCCCTGTAGGACTGGAAGTCCTGAACAACTGAGCTAAATTTTAAAAGTTTGTCTTTAAGGAAAAAAAAAAAAGCCAACTATTTTCTTTACATTATATTAATGGATTTTTGTTATGTCTGTCCAGTGAAGGTGATTTTTTTTTATTGCAATGTAAGTGTAAAGACTATATAACTAGAAGGAAATTTCAACCATCTAACCATCAGGAAGGATATGAATTTTTTATTAATCTATCTAAATTCATATCATGAGGTGAGTATAAAGTTTTGTTGTGCACATGTCACTGAAGTTCTAACACTTAGTGGTAGTGTGGAGGGTAGCTTGAGGGGTCTCAAAGACTACACAGAAGAGCACAAGTTCTCATTTGTCCAACCAGTTGTACTTGAGTACAGTTCTGGTGAAGTAATTGCATGCCTGCTTTCTAAGGGCCAACTTAACAAAATTATGATAGGCTCATTCTAGATGCCCATCACATGCCGGTTTTTCTTCTTTCTTTCTTCCTTCCTTCCTTCCTTTCCTTCCTTTCTTTCTTTCTTCCTTCCTTCTTTCTTTCTTTCCTTTTTGGTCAGAGCAACTCACAGGAATCCTACTCCGACAAAGAGGGGTTGCTACCTGCATCCATAGAAGTAATGCTCATATCAATGAAATAGTATATTTCTGAAGTATTGAGGTAAATATGTGTTAATATCTATGATCTGAAAAATGAGATAGTTTTCCTTTTTGGTACATAAAAAATAAACTATTTTAAAGGTGTCTCTGCATAAAGAAAAAAAACCCACCACCACCTGACCACTGTGCTTCATATAGACTATAAGTTCCTTGAGGGCAGATTTGTTCTTAATATCCTTAGCACCTAACACTGTGTCTCTATGTGATTAGCTCTTAATAAATGTATGTTGAATTCTGCATGTAAGTGCAAGTTAGCATATGTTAGCTATGTTGACTTTTAACACGAAAGAAAATTCACTACCCCATGGGTGTTTTTCTATTTCCAAATCCCATTCATTATTGATTATAGACCACAGATTCTCCTGTTTTTTATTTCTTACCTGTTCATTCTGCTTCTGGAGGCTTTGTCTTCACTCCTACTTTCTATGACTAAGTTAGAGATGGCTTCTTTCCCTGCATTGCCTCATCTCAGGAAAGCTCCCCTCCTGTACCCAGCCCAATACCCTCCTCCCCTATCTCTTTTTGAATTTGTGAGTCATTTCCTCTTTTTGAATTAAAGGCAGACAGAGTTATTTGTGTGTTGGGATAGAGAATGAGAGCCACAGGGAGTAAACAAAACTATGAAAAAGGCAACTGTAATAATAAAAATGGGAAGTGATTAATGCATGAGTAAGAAGCTTAGCAGAGGGGCAGGGCTAAGGAAAAGAACCTTTTGGTGGCTTTAAAAGTGGTTATAGGCAGATGGAGAGACCAAGGGATTTCCAAAAAAAAAAATGAGAGTGGCAAAGATGACTACAGTTTTTGACCTCAGGAGCACAGGGCTAAGTCATTGGAACAGAGAAGGAGGAGAGGGCTTCTTTTTTCTTAGGGAGTTCATTGATGGTTTGTTCACTTTCTTTTTCTAAGATAGGGTTATATAAGTATTCTATTTCCCCTTCTATTAACCTGGGCAATTGATATTTTTGTAAATATTTAGCCATTTCACTTAGATGATCCATTTTATTGGCATATAATTGAGCAAAATAACTTCTAATGGCTTTAATTTCATCTTTGTTGGTAGTACAGTTTCCCTTTTAATTTTGATACTGACAATTTGGTTTTCTTCTTCTTTTTTTTAATCAAAATAATAAAAATTTAGCCCAGTCGTTCAGGACTTCCAATCCTCCAGGGTCTTGGTTGATGATAAAGGTCAAGAAAGAGACATGCTTGCAGCTCTTGAATGGAATTTCAGTTCTGTTTAAAGGTACTTTATTCTGAATAAAATGTACTGAAGCAGGGCTAAAGAGTTTGTGTTTGTTTTTTGGTTTATCCATTTTATTGGTCTTTTCATAATACCAGCTCCTAATTTTATTTATTGGGAGGGCTTCTTTCCACAGAAGTAGTAAATTCTTTTTAAATGAACATTTTACAAATCCATTTTAGAAGCTGCCAAATGCAAAACATACATGGGTTCATGGACACAATTTATGAAAGCTGTGGTATGCTTATCATCAATTTTTTCTTACAAATACCTGCACCCTAAACTTAAAAAAAAAAACAACAACATACCAGTGAAAGTTTCAGTACATGGATTTATGCCAGCAAGCCTCTTTGATGTGCCGAAATCAGAGATCTTTAGAACACCACTATATGTGTTGATTAACACATTGTCACCCTATAGAACAGAGGATTTTAATTCAACATTAGGTTATAAATTAAAGGCTCCCATATAATATTATGCAATAATGCTATAAAATGGGGATTTAGGTTGCTAATTCAGAAGTAACCAGACACTTGGATTTTTAAAAAATGTTTAGAGGCAAAAGAGAGTAATGTGTAGAATACTAGACAAAATCCTCCCTCCAACACATACTAGTTGGTTGATTATGGAAAGTGACTTAACCTTTCCATGCCTGAATTTTCTCCCCTGTGAAATGTGGATAAGAATACTTATAGTACCTACTTCATAGAATTATGAGAATCAAATGACATAATGTATGTAAAGGGCTATGCAAACCTTAAAGTGGTATAAAAATGTCAGTTATTATTGCCATATATTAGATCTGATAGTTAATACATCTGATTTTATATATATATACATATATGTATATATATGCTCACATATATATTAGTAGGATTATTTCTGCTATCTTTTCTTTTTATATTGCTAATTTCCTTTCTATCTCTGGCTACCATCTGAGAGAGAAAAGCGTTTTTTCTCTTCTATTATTTTGAATGTGCTGTCACATCCAAGACAATCCTTCATACTTTTAAGACTTCCGATCGATGCAATCTGAGCAATGCAATGATAAACCACCAATTCAGAGGACTGAAGATGAAATAGACTGCTCATCTCTCTTTTACCAGAGAAGTGATGGGCTTAAAATGTAGAATGAGTCAGACATTTTTGGACGGGGGCAATGTCAGAATTTATTTTCCTGGACTATACATATTTGTTATGAGGATTTAAAAAACTGTTCAGTAGGGGATGCAGTGAGAGAGAGAGATAATTAACAGTCACAAAAAATAAATGGCTAGATAAGAAAAAAGAAAAGTTCTCTTCTAATGTCTCCCTGGGGTATGAAGATGGTTCTGATTTCTCAAAGTCTACTCTATGCCATTGAAACATAAGCTATAGTACTTCTGGCCCAGTGGAAAATGCTTGATGGTAAGGCCGTATCTGGGTTATCCAAGGACTAGTTCAGTGAAGTTCAGGGAGATACCTCCAAGTTGGCGACAGTATGACAAAATGTTTGAACCTGAAAACTCTTGAAGACCATATACTCCAGTTGTTGTGGGGTAGCATTCTTGAAACTACAGATACTGAAGTTATTCTATGTTTTATTATATTATGTGTTTATTTATAGCATAAATTATATAACACATGACATATAATATAAATTATTATATGTTTTAATTATTTATTATGTTTAATTATTATTTATAATCTAAACATATTATCTTATATTATAATCTAAACATATTATTATTTATAATCTAAACATATTAAATCTAATTTAATATGTTTAATTATTATTTATAATCTAAGGTTGACCACAAAAAAGAGATTACAAAGTCCTTTTTTTTTTTTTTAACCATAAAAGAGTTATCCAAACAGCTTGTGGAAAAGAAAAACAGCAGAATCTTACCTTTATATCCCGATGTACAATCTGATTGTCATGGAGATATTTTAATCCTTCAAGAATTTGCTTTGTATAAAAGCCAATAGTTTGCTCATTATCTTTTAAGGGACCCCATTTTGACCGAAGAAGAGCAGAAAGGCTTCCTGGAGTATGAGTGGGGTAAAAAGTCCATGAGGAAAAACACTTATTAAAAGTTGCCTTCAAAGCTCAATAAGCATATCATTGAGTTCAACAGATGGTAAGTGACCGCTGTGGATATATCACTGTACTCTGTGCTACCAATAAAAAAATGACACGATCCTTGCTCTCCAGACCCATATTCTATTAACACCGTGGCTGTAACGCTGGAAAGCACCTCAGAGGACAACCAATTCAACTTCCTCATTTTAGAGATGAAGAAAACTGAATCCTGGGGATATTACACAGGTAGTAATTATCAAAGGTGGGATCTTAATCTAGGTTTGTCCGATTCCACAACTGTTAAATCTTCCACAGCATTAGGTATTATTGTTATCTATGTTTTGATTGGGGTGGGGATAGAGGAAAAGTGAGAGATAGTGGGTGATGAGGAAGGCTATGCCATTTTTAGATCCTTACTTTAAGAATATTACTTTCGTAGCCATGTATAGGACAAACTGGAGCTGGGATAAACTGAAGGCAGGGAGACTAATAAAGAGGTGAATGCAACAGTACAGAAAAGGTATGATGAGGGCTTGGAGTAGGATGGTTGTATAATGTGAATGGAGACAAGGGGATATATGCAAAAGATGTTCTAGAAAGAAAATTGGTAAGACTTGGTCATGGATTGGGTATGGGAAGCATGAGGTAGTCAAGAGTTCAATAGGATTCTGAGGTTGTAAATCTGGTTGTCTAGAAGGTTAGTGGTGTTGTCACAAATACAGGAAAGTTAGAAGGGCAGTAGTATGGTAGAGAACGACAATGAGTTGTTTTGACTGTATTAAGTTTGAGGTGCCTATAGAGATACACAGTTGGAAATGTCCAATAGGCAGGTGGTGATACAGTTCAGGAGAGAAGCTAGGTAGGGTTAAATACAGAGATCTGGGAGTAATCATAACCGCACCTATGACAACTGATGAATTCACTAAAAGATGGGTATATAGAGTGAAAAGAGGAGCAAAACGAATAAAGGCTTGGTGGACATATAGATATATATCTACAGATATATGGGAGTGGTGGATAGGAAACTAGTTGCTTGGATGAATAGTGGGATCCTTAACAGAAATGGAGATATTCAGAGGAGGGAAGGGTTTGGGGCTAAGAGATGGTAAGTTTCACTTTTGAGATGCCAGTGGGCCATTTAGGGAAGATGTCTAGTAGGCAGTTGGTCATGTAGTGTCAGAATTCAAGAAAGATATTAGTGTTAGACAGCTAGATTTTAGTCATCTGCAGAATAAATGTGGGTGAATGAAAAAGCATTTAGTAAATAGTTACTATGTGCTAAGCACTGGGGATACAAATAGTAAACTGAGGTGGCACCTTCTCTCACAAACTCACCTTTTAATTAGGGGAAACAACATATATAGTAGGACAACACATATATGCAGAGAGGTGTTAATCAGACCCAGATAAGAAAGTAGTAAAGGAGAGGATATAGAGAAAGAAGAGACGGTCCCGGATAATCTTGGAGGATACACATATGCATGAAAAGTACATGAATGAGGTCAAGTGAAGGAAGTCAAAGAGAGGAGCAGAATCAGAAGAAATGTATGAAGGAAATCAAGAGAGAAAGCATTCAGGAAGAGGAGATGGTCAATGACGGCAAAAGCTATAGAGTGGCCAAGGAAGTTGAAGACTAAGATTTAGAAGTTAAACCATTGCTGGCAACCTTTCAGAGAACCATTTCATTGGGTGGTGAGGTTAGAAGGCAGACTGTAATGTGCTGATAAACAAGTATCTGTGTGGGGGTACAGGTAGGGCGTGTGGGGGGTGACTGAGGGGAGAGGAAATGAAAACAGAAACAGCAGACCAATTTTTCTAGGAGCTTAGCAATGAAAAGAAGGAAGATATAGGACAAGGGTACGAGAGGATGATAGGGTCCCCTAAAGGTTTTTAAGGTTAGGGAAGATCCAGGCACAATTGTAGGCGGTAGGAAAGTAGCTGATAATTCTTGACAAATTATAGGTGAAAGTAGTGAAAAAATTATTCTGAAAGAAAGTCAAGCTCCCAGAGGATACAGAGAACAATGGGATCAAGTGAATAAGTAGAGAGCCTGGCCTTGGCAAGAAGGGCCACCTCTTCCTCAGAGACTGAAGCAAAGGAGCAGGAGAGAGGTGTAGAAAATATGGACGTCCATTTAGTCCGACTTCTTCATTTTATGAATGAGGAAAATGAAACTCATGGGGGTGGGGATGGGATGAGGGGAAGGCTGTCACATGCCTACAGTCACATATATAGTATCTGAGTAAGAATCTGAACCTTGATTCTCTGACTCTAAATCCAGCGTTCCTTCTACTGCACTGTGATTTTAGGGTAAGAGGGTGGGGAGATGCCGGCATTCATGAAAGGTGGATTTGATCCTCTTAGTGAAACAGGAATCAAGGGCATCTCTTGAGAGAAGCAGCAGAGGGGACTTCAGAGAGTTTAGAACCGTCGTGAGGAATGTGACAGTCAACAGAAGAAACAATACAGAGATGTAGTGTAGCAGTGACAGCCCAGCTGATGTGGGATACTTCACTTTGCAGTGAACTAGTCGCCATGGTTGAGGGACTTCTATGGATATGCAACAGCTAGGAAGAGGGAACAGGACACAGTAGGAAAGACAACTGCATGGCGTCAGTGGCAGAAGGACAAGGAGGAAAGGCATTCAAGGGTAGAGAACAGGGTATAGTTAAAATGGTTATGAAGGGATTATGAAGGTCAAGATTATGACAGGAAAGAGATAAGACCAGAGCAGGAGTCTGAGAAAACAGGGAGGAATGGAGGAATTGGGGATCATAATGGTGACAAAGAATAGGTTTGGGATGAGTGAGGCAAAGGGAGAGATGGAAGGGACAACAGAGTATCATCAGACTGGGGAAATTTGGAGTACAAGATTATGGCCATACACGGTTACAGCTGATGGTGAGATTTAAAGTATGAACTTGGTTACTTGGTGAAATTATCTAGTTAACTGATGAAATCACCAACAGATGGGTATGGAGAGTGAACACAGGAGCGAGCACAAAGGACAGAGCCTTGGTGAATATGCAGACAGACATACCTACAGTCAGGAAGATTCATCTTCCTTGAGTTCAAATCTGGCCTCAGGCACTAACTAGCTGTGAACCGGGGCAAATCACTTAACCCCTAACCCACTTAACCTCAGTTCCTTATCTATAAAATGGGAACATAGTGGAGAAGAAAATGGCAAACCACTTCAGCCTCTTTGCCAAGAAAACCCCAAATGGGGTCATAAAGAGCCGGGCACGACTGAAATGACTGAACAACAACAAAAACAACAACAAAAGATATAGAGAGGGATGGATATGAACCAAGTCACCTGGGTGAACGGTGATGCCCCTAACAGAAATAGAGATATTTAGAGGAAGGAAGAGTTTTCAGGGAAAGATGTTAAGCTCCATTTTTGAGCCATCTAGGTGACCATCTCCTCTTCCTGAATGCTCTTCCTTCTTGGCTTCCCTAATGTCTTTCTTCCGGTTCTCTTCCTACCATTGACTGCCCCTTCACTTGGTCATCATCCATCTACCTTTCACACATATGTATGCCCTCCAAGACTATCCCGGGCCTTCTTCTCTTATTTCTCGACATTCCCTCCTACTCTCTCTCCCATATCCCTGTTGGTAAATTAGATGGGATGAAGATGAAGAGCATGGAGCTGATTACTTGGGAACGCAGGGTGCTTAAGGAGATACCAACACGTATACTGAAGACCCCAAGTGAGAGAGTGGGAGTAGGGCTGGAGAGGAGCATTGGAAGTCGAGTATTAGTTCCTTTGGAAAAGAGAGACTGACCTGGAGCATAAGAGATTACAGGAATAAAGACATGGACCAAGTAATACTGATGAATGGAGAATATTTCAAAAGAGAGGTTTCCTAGTGACAGGGGTTGAGGGAAGGTTTAGGGCACAAGGTGTATGCTGACTCTGTCTCCCGGGCTAATCCTTTAGGGAGGTATGGAAGGAGGTGCAGCCTGCACTTAGAAGGCAGTCAGGGATCACAGTGTCCACTCAAGAAGGCTGAGTTTTCTTCATACAGTCCTCAGAGTCAGTCTTGCGTCTGGGGCAGGGGATCGTGTGTGTGTGTGTGTGTGTGAAGAATATATCCCTCTAGTACTACAAGTTCTGGTGATCCTTCATATTTGTTGGTACCCTTGTTCATTGTGCACTTTTCTTTTCTTTTCTCTTTTTGCTTTCTGGTGAGGCAACTGGGATTAAGTGACTTGCCCAGGGTCACACAGCTCAAGTGTATGAGGCTGGATTTAAACTCAGGTCCTCCTGACTCCAAGGCCAGAGCTCTATCCACTGCGCCACCTAGCTGCCCCTCATTGTGTACTTTTCAAAGGGGCTTTTCGTCTGAATTCCTTGCCAACTAAAGAAGACCCGGTTGTTTCTAAAATCAAACATCATAAACAGATATGAGTGAACACCAGAAGATAAGTGATAATTTGAGATGAAAGTATCTCTGATGACATTTAGTAATAACAGGGTTTTTAAAATTAAAAACAGGGGTTTTAGACAGTATAGTGGAAAGGAAGGGCAGAAAAGAAAAGAAGTCTTTTTTTCCTGTAGGAGTTAAAAAAAAACCTTAATTTGTGATGTCAATCATATTTAAAATGATTTACGATCAAATAAAAAGGTCAAATTTATTTTATGCCATTTAATCAATCAGTTTAATTGTTCACTTTCCCCTTCAAACTTCCTATCTAGCTGTAAAATCAGCCCATAATTTTTCTGAAATGATCGGTACTAGATGGTTCTAAAAACTTTTTATCACTACTCTCCTTCAAGGCCATAAAATAAAGACGGGAACAAACAAAAGTCCTTACCTCCTGGAACTTGTTCCATGAAGATTTTAATGAAGCCATTCTCACTGAATGAGCCCAGATACTGGACAATATTTTTGTGTTTCAGGTGCTTATGTAATGCTATTTCCTCATGTAAAGGCTGGGAATATCTGGAAGTCATCAAAATACACATAAACTCATCAAAGGGATAAAGAGTGCCTTTAGCAGTCTATGGATTTTGAATGATAACTCAATCTATAAACCAGACATCTACATCTCAATATGCTCAAATGAGGCCATTACATCCCCTTCATAGGGATTTAGGAGGAATCCTAAAGTAGTCATGTTGGTAATCACATCAGAAGTCCCAGGAGACTCTTGGTAGGAGTAAGATTTTATTTATGCCAACGCCTTTAATAAAAATTTATGGGCTCTAGTCCCAAAACAAACAAATAAATCTTTAGAGATTTGGTCATAATTTTCATATATAAATCATAAAGTAATATAGATGTATGTATACACATGCATGATATATTTGAGGGTACATGCATATACACATGCATCACACAGACACATACAGACACACAGACACACACACCCCCATTCCATGACTAGAGCGGCTGCCTCACGGGGAAGACTGTCAAACTCTCAGGCAGACCTTTCTATCTTGAATGCTATGTATTTGCAGTATATAATCCACCGTGCTACTGAGGAGAGAGGAATAAAGGCGGAAGAGTATCTTAGACATTTAGGAATAGTGGTGAGTCTAAAAGCCTGAGGAATCATTTTTTTTCCTTGCTGTACTGAGGTTATTTAAAGGTGTGAAGGATATTAAATGAGAATTCACTATTTTTTAAAAAAATTATTTATTTTTAATTTATGGAATGAAACAAATATTTCCATATCATGGTACAATAAAAAAAGATGATTGCACACAAAATTGCTAATCTACTATGCAAAACTTGCTATTCCTTTCAAATATACAACAAATATTATCATATAAATTTCTTCTTTTTCTTCCCTACCCCTCCCATCCCCGCCCTAGAGATGGCTACCATTAGACACAAATAGGTGTGTGTGTGTATGTATTATATATATAATATGTATATATATGTGTGTGTGTATATATGTGCGTGTGTGTGTGTATGTATGTAAAATTATTCTATACATACTACTATTCATCAACTCTTTCTCTGGAGGCAGATAGCATCTTTCTTGATATGTCCTTTATAGTTAATTTGGGCATTTATGATAGAATGAATTATTTGCTCAAAGTCATTCTTAAAACAATATTGCATGAGGGCAGCTAGGTGGCCCAGTGGATAGGGCATCGGACCTAGAGTCAGGAGGATCTGAGTTCACAGCCTCAGACACATAACACTTACTAAGTAGCCGTGTGACCCTGGGCAAGTCACTTAACCCCATTGCCTAGCCAAAAGAAAAAAAAACCAAAACCAAAACAAAAATAAAACAATACTGCAGTTACTATATACAATGTTCTCTTGGTTCTTCTCATTTCACTCTTCATTATTTCATGCAAGTTTATCTATGTTTTCTAAGATCACTGAGCCCTTCATTTCTTATAGCACAGTAGTATTCCATCATAATCATGTACCACAACTTATTCAGTCATTCCCCAATTGACGGGCATCCTTGTAATTTCCAGTTCTTTGCCACCACAAAGAGAACTGCTATAAACATTTTAGAACATCTAAGTTCTTTTCCTTTTACCCTAATCATCTTTGGAATTCACTATTTTTAAAAGACTTCACAGTTGCTTCACAGGCCAACTATAGAAAACGGCAGACTGTCCAAAAACACATCTGCATTTCATTTCTGTGGGATTACTGAGTGACAGATCTATCAGAAATCGTAAACAATAAGTTTCTCTACAAGGCTAACCACAAATACCAACTAATTGGTCAGGGAATAACATTGTTCTCACTGTCCAGTCACATGTCCTCCTAAGTTTCGTTCTTGATTTTCTGGTTTGGCTACAAAGCCAAAGCTGTTAATAGACTATTACAACCCAAATACATGCTTAATTAAAATAACTTGTTTTGCAAATGGTAATAATACTGGCCTGAAAGCACCTATTAACTCTACTTTGGAACTTCAACTCATTAGCTATTTTGAAGTGATGATGATGATGATGATGATGATGATGATGATAATACTAGGTATTTATTTAGCATTTTAAGGTTTGCAAAATACTTAAAAATATTATGTCATTTTATCCTCACAACAACTAGGGAGGTAGGTGTTATTACTGTCCCCATTTTAAAGATAACAAAAATGAGGCAGAGGTTAAGTGACCTGCTGAAGGTCATACAGCTAGTAAGTGTCTGAGGATCAATTTGAACTCAGGTCTTCTTGACTCCAGGCACAGAGCTCTATCCTCTGTACCCCCAGCTACCTCTTTCGGATATGTCTTAGCACAATTTTTTACATTTTTCTATAATTATCTTTTAAGTCAGTGATATGCAGCTGGAAATGTTGAATGCTACTTTAAGCTTCCCATTATATTCCTACATCAAGGATGGGAGAGGGTAAGAGCATGATAAATCATTAATAACCAAAGTAATGACCCTCAACTATCATGCTACATTTAAGATCGAATGCTACAAATGTTGAACAAAAATTCTATTTTATATTTATATTTATACAGCGCTTATGTCCATGGAAACACTTAACTGAGCTATTTCATTGACACTCCTAATATCCCTCTGAGATAGCTCCATGGTGTCTAGTCTACATAGAAGGTGAGTAGGAGATGGAGCAAATGCATAGAAAGAGCACGTACACAGGACTCTTTCAATACATTAATTCTTTTCTCTCATTTTCTTTTCTTTCTTTCTTTTGAGGCAAACAGGGTTAAATGACTTGCCCAGGGTCACACAGCCGGTAAATGTCTGAGGATGAATTGGAACTCAGGTTCTTCTGACTCCTGGGGCAGTGCTCTATTCACTGTACCACCAAGCTGCACCCTCCCCCGATATATTAATCAAATTCTCTAAATGATAAAAAGACAGCGTTCCTAATCACCATACAAGAACATCCCTTAAAGTCACAAGAGAGTCATATCCCTGCTCTCACAGAAATTTCTAAGAAATAATCAAAACATTTTGCAAACCAGGAATTCTCTCTTTTAATCATTCTGTATTTATAAGAATTCAATAGACCATCACTCTTCGTGCTGATGAGCATCACGTGATAGATATTTAATTTTATGATACTGTGGGCACACATTTTTTTTAAAAAGCATTTAAAGCAAAGAAATTGGATGATCATAAATACAAAAAATGTTAAGAACAAATGATCTTACACTTTATTGAGTGACCCCCTCTCCCTAAAGGAGGCAATATGGTATAGAAGAAAGAACTATAGATTGTGAATTAAGAAATCTGAGTTAGGTATGTCTCATTCCTGCAACTCTGTGTAACCTTGGCTAAATTGCTGCATCTTTCTTTACCTCATTTTCCATCTAAAAATTAGAGGTTTAGATTAGATTGCCAAATTTTATTTCAGTTTGAACGTTCTATGACTTTCAAATGCACTAGCCACTGAACAAAAGACAATGTTAGAGTCTGTCTTTGTCCAGAGACATGAGAAAATCAAATGCAATTAATTCTCGATTAGCTGGGGGAAGCAGGGCTACAGATAAAACAAAACTGCAGGTAATCCAGAATAGCAATTTCCATTTAGTTTTGGAATTCAGTTTAATCATTAGTAATACACAATTATTTGTTGTATAATTATTATACATAATTATAATAATGATGATTATTTGTTGAGGACTTATTAAATGTCAACCATATAATATGCTAGGTGCTGAGTAGACGTTTTGTAACAAATCTACCTTTTTAGTTTTTTATTGAAGGTAATACTCAAAATAGCCTTGCCTAAGCACCTATCCCAATGATGTGTGCTTAAGGAATGTACTGGGTATTACAGGGAAGTCAACCAGGTATGAAATTGTGCCTACAACTAATCTATGTTTATACAATGGAGACCAGAAAACAATAGTTCTCAAGGCCTCTTCAGTATAGGAAGAGAGCTCAGATGGAAACTATTTTCCTCAGCCATTTTTGCAAAGACAATGTCTTTCAGCATAGATAATGCTATCCAACTACCCAGTGATTATTTAATTGTTGCATTACTCATAGCCAAAGCATTATACTTCTTAGCAATTATAACTCTTTTTTAATGGCATACTAAACCCCTTTACAGCACATAGACAAATACATTTCTGGGCTATATAGCTTGCTGACATGATAGTAAGTTTCTCTACAATCTAGCATAAGAAAGCATAACAGTATGGTATAGAAAATATAATAAAGTAGAAAAAATTTCCTTCACTAACTCTTCAAGCTCGTAGTTTTAATAGTGAAAGGTTGCATTCCTTTTCAGCATGTTCTACTGGGAAAAATATTATTTAAGATTGGTTTAGTGTTTTGGTTTACCATGTTGTTGATGTGCTCTGTACAAATGTGTGTAGGTACACATATGACCAGGTAGTAACATATCCTTGGGTAGCAGCGGTGATTTAGAAAGTATTTCTCTCCAGATTATTGCAAAGTCTGGGCAGCACTGATTGCTTTAAGTATCACCTTCTAATTATTAGCCAATGTCATGGGAAATATAGTGATATCGTGTTTTGAGGGTTTTGCACATCTTTCCCCTTTCTCTCCCAAAAACATATTAAATATGCTTAGCCTCTGAGAATACTTAATATGTCATGTGATGACAAATTTATATACATTTTTGGTCTAGACTTATGATTTCTATGGCTTAGGGAAGTCTGAATGGGGAAACTACCCATGCAGATTAGCCACTGTTCTACAAATTGCAGTCAGAGAGAGATGCTTGGGGCACCATGGTTTGTCCACCCAGCCAGTATGTGTCATAAGTGGGACTTGAACCACAGTCTTCCTGATTCTGAGGCCATCTTTCTATATACTATACTGTCTTTCTTTATATAATCATTTCTATTCAATTAAGAATTGCATCACGCATACATACTAATTTTTTTTACTTTACCAAGAATAAACATGTCATTTCATATTTAATAAATGTGAAACAAATACCACCATAAAGAATAAAAAATAGTAAAATAATCACAATATGGCAACTACACCATACTGACTCAAATAGAAGCCATACCTCTAAAATGAGATCTATTTATAAGGAAAAATGTAAATGTATATTTTGTTGTTGTTCAGTCATTTCGCCCATGTCTGACTCTTCATGACCCCATTTGGGGTTTTCTTGGCAAAGACACTGAAGTGGTTTGCTATTTCCTTCTCCAGTTCATTTGACAGATGAGGAAACTGAGGCAAACACGGTTAAGGGACCTGCCAAGGGTCACACAGGTAGTAAGTGTCTGAGGTCAGATTTGAACTCAAGAAGATGAGTCTTCCTGACTGCAGGCCCAGCACTCTTATCTACTGTAGCACCTCACTGCCCCATAAACACATAGAAATGTAAATAGATAGATATAATGAAAAATAATTTTACAAAATTGCTACATAAAGTATATTTAGTGTGAAAGAAATTTTATGTTTCTTTCAATTCAAATAATAAAGTTATATTGATTTTTATTGTCTATTATTTTCATAGTTGTCTTCTCAATTTCTCCGTAATACGCATACCTGTATCATACACACACACACACACAGGATATACAAGACAGTGGAGGGAGGGATAAAGACTGGTGGGTTATATATTTTGGTAGATATGGTACCATCTGAGGCAGCCAACTTAAACAAGCAGACTTTTCAGAGACCTTTGTTAATCAGACTGCCCAGCTATTTTTTTTTAATATTTTGGTTAAAAGTCTCAAATTCTTTAGAAAGCAGAATTGATTAACTGCAATTACCATACCTGCTATCTCGCTCAGGGATTTCTTTAATAGCAATTCTGACTTGATTGCTCAGGTCACGTCCGGCATAAACAATACCATAAGTGCCCTTCCCTAAAATGACTCTGTCACCATTTTCATCATATTCATAGTCATACTAAAAAGAAAAAAGAGAAGGTTTAGTGTAGGTATCATTAAATACTTGAGCATCACTTTTAAAAGAACTTTCTTTTAAAACTTGCACTACAAAACAGCATTAACAAGAGAAAATGGAAGTCAAAGAGAGAATGTCATGAGGCTATTTCCAAGACAAGATCTGTAGAATCTAGTAATCAAATAGTGATTGGCACACCAACACATCCACACACTTATATATGCATACATATACACATACACATACATATATATACACATATCTATACATACACATAAACACATTTTTGAGATTGTCATACCAGCTCTTGCTTATTGATATACACCCTTCCAAAGAACATACTTCCAGAAGAACAGGTACATTTTAAAAGAAAAGTGTGAACTGGAGAACAACACTGGGTTTCTTGACAAAAGACAATTCAATCCATTCATAAGTCTAAAAGCCTCTATGTAATTGATTTCCATCCCAGAGGCCCACTTTTTCTTTCATTTAACAAACTCTGTTATTATGAATCCTCTTCCTATCTTCGATCTTTGGGGACTCTCAAAATAACTGATACTCTGTCAGGACAATCTGTACTTAAAAACCTTCACAGAAAAGTTTTGCATGAATAAAGAATTCTGAAAAACAGATTTGGAAAAAAAGAAGAGATCAGAAAATGTTCTCAAATGGAAACTTTTATCAACAAAGAAAATCAAAACACAATTTGTCATTCTACTTATTTGGACGTATAACGCATAATTCCACCCCAGTTAGCCGGGCAATTGGGAGCACCACGTTCAGAACACGTATTTTTAGGAATGTTTTGAGAAGTTAGCTACTCTTAGGAGAGAATGTGATGACTCTTGCTCCTCTAAGTATGGCAACTTGGGATTCCAGATTATTTGCCTTTGGGTTCCCAGTATCTAAAAGGAATTACCTGGAAACAATTTGCATGACCTAGAAATTAAAGTATAGTCTCTTGGGCAAATGCATGCCTACACCTATCCTATTAATATTGGAAAATATACCTGGAATAAGATGAAACAACTTAAAAGGGAACAAAGCTGGATCCTCTCTCTGGTTGAGGACAGTAGCATGCAATACAGAGGAAACAAAACACGCTTTTCTCAAGGGAGATACGGAGAATAGTACATGAGCTGAGACTAAGGAGTTTTAAGAGGGGCCTCCTTTTTCGGCAGCTTAAATTAGAAACAAGGAATTTGCTAGGAGAGAGTATATAACTATCTAGGCCAGCTAAAGAAATTACAGGCCTTCCTGTAAATATCAAACAGTGACCGTGGTATGTTGGAGACATCAGAAAGATAGCCTAGAGAAGTCCTCAGATCAACTAACCAATAAACACATTCTATCAATGTGAACGCACGCAAACACACACACACACGCACACACGCACACACACAGAGTCATTAGATTGTAAGCTCCTTGAGAACAAGGACTGTCTTCTGTCTCTTTTTGTATCCCCAAATGTTCAGCACAGTGCCTGACACTCAGTCAGTGACTGACGAATGCTGATTGATTGATTCTACTCAGGCTCCTAAAGTTGTCAATTTTGTGACCCCAAGATTTCATGACATTTAGCAATGTTTTCTAGACTCCTCACATATTCTCCAGCAAATTGTCCCTATTATCATCATGTGGAGCGGGTTTTGCCTTTCATATAGGGTATGGGAAGAGCCTGCTTCTGGGAAACTAGAATGGAGGGTCCGGCCCTGTGTTTCAAAGCAAGTATAAAGGGGCTCTGTCTGCTGCCAACCTACCTGGATGATTTGGTGAGCTTCCTTCTAGAAGTGTGTGATGATATATAATAAAGGAGGCCTTCCTTTGATAACTGGGCTCCTTTATACTTTTAAATGTATATACACACACGCTTTTTTTCATATGACATTCATTTCCAAATATGATTGTTCTCCCCTTCACCCCATTCATTGAACCTTCCTATATTTACACATGTATATATGCACATACGCATATATGTATACATAGGTACAAGTAGGTGTATATATATTTATATGTATGTGTAAGTACATATGCATGTATGTGTGTATAGGAAAGTTCACTGGATGTACGGGGAAAGGTGGACAACCATATTTGGAAATGAATGCCATACAAAAAATAAAAGTATCCAAAAAAAAAAAGGGGGCCACTTCAATTTACCACTGCAGTTAATATTATGCCCTCTTCCCCATCCCACTACATAAAAGTGGATAGGCACTGAAGAATATACAAGCTCTGAACAAGCCACTGAAATTTAGTTTTCCTCAGGAACCCAAAATAACAAAAGCATATTTCTATTAGGTACAGAAACCTACTCAGTCTGAACATGAGATGAAACAATCATTAACGAAGGACTTTTAGCGGCATAGGCTAGAGATAAACATACCAATTATCACAGGTAACTGACTCTCTTGTTTCTGTTTGCTTCTATCTTTTTATATTACTCCCCAAAATCTTTACTGTAAGAGTGAGTAAAAAGAAAATAAAAAAGAAGTTGTCCCAGATGAAAAGAGTGGAGGGAAACTGGAGAATAACAACAACAAAAACACGACAAGAGGCATGTGAGCAAACAAGCAGACAAATGAGAAGTGAAGGTACAAAGCAGACGGTGAACGAAGGAATAAAAGACAGATGTGGAACAAATTTTGTTTGTATGGCCACACGTTAGCAAATAATGCGGGTACCAAGTCTGTCTGTGATCACACAATGCAACAAAAGCTGGGAAGAGGGAAAGGAATCCACTTGTTTATTTGCTTTCTCAATATGTACTCTATTAGTTTAGGAAGAGGGACCAAAGCCTTAGCACAGTGTCTGGTACATGGCAGGCACTATAGAAATGCTAGTTGTTATTATTATTATTATCATTTTTTATTATTACTAGTAGTAGTGGTGGTGTTAGTAATAGTATTATTGTTATTATTATTAGTAGCAGTAGTAATAGTGTTGTTGGTAGTAATGATAGTGGTGTTATTATCATTAGTAGTAGTGGTGGTAGTAGTAGTAGTAGTAGTAGTAGTAGTAGTAGTAGTAGTTGTAGTAGTGGTAGAGGTGATGGTGGTGGTGCTGGTGCTGGTGGTGGTGGTGGTGGTGGTGATGGCAGCAGTTGTGGTAATGGTGGTAGTAGTGGTGCTATTAGTAGTAGTAGTAGTAGTAGGGGCAGCTAGGTGGGGCAGTGGATAGAGAACTGGCCCTGAAGTCAGGAGGACCTGAGTTCAAATTCAGTCTCAGACCAAACACTTGACACTTACTAGCTGTGTGACCCTGGGCAAGTCACTTAACCCCAACTGCCTAAAATTAAAAAAAATAATAGTAGTAGTATTGGTGGTAACAACAGCAGTGGTGGTAGTAGTGGTAGTAGTGGTAATACTAGTAATAGTAGTAGTAGTAGTATTGCTGGAAAGAAGATTAGTGATTTCTCAAAGAGTAAAAAAAAGCACGATGTTGATGAAACTTCACTTAATCGCTCTGTGCCAGGATGCCCACAGTGAAAGTAAGAGGCGGTTGGCTGCTGTCCTTCATTCTCAAAGAGGACCAAAACAACATTACTATGTTAGAGTCAAGGTACAGTATATCCAACTGTGGCTGATTAGATCAGTATGAGCGCAGAAGGTTCTACCACAGGTTGGGCACAAATAGTCCATATGAACAGAGGCAGATGCAGTAGACAAGAAAGAAGCCTGGCTTTGGAATCATAGAACCTGGCTTCAAAGCCTGCTTTTGATGTTTACTATCTATGACCTTGGGGAAAACCAAACCAAACAAAATTTAGGAACATAGATCTAATCCAAATTCTTAATTTTGCTAACAAAGCTCCAGAGGTCCAGGAAGGTTGGATGACTTGTCTGAAGCCACATGGAACCAGGAAAAGGTCAGAGCCAGGATTTGGACCTTGCTCCTTGGGAGTCAGTATTCCTTCCACTGATTGGAAGGTATAGCTTATTCCAAGTTGACTGAAAAAAGGCCAGTAAGCCAGAAAAACCAAAGGGGTTATACTTGTGAAATAAATTACCAAGCTTTTGTTTTGCCTAGGCCTATGATTTCACAGGAGTAAGAAAACTTTTGGTAAATGTATACAGCACGCAGAAGTCTGGCAATGTGCCAATGGTCAGGCACTTAGTATGTGGTCACAGGCAGAATAATAACAATAGCTAGAATTTATACAGGACTTTAAGGTTTGCAAAGTGCTTTACAAATATGACAACAATAATAGCTAACATTTATATAGCCCTTTCTATGTGCTAGGCACTGTACTAAGTGTACTTTAGAATAACTAATCTCATTTGATCCTTGCAACAACCTGGGGAGGGTAAGTGCTATTATTATCCTCATTTTATAGACGAAAAAACTGAGGCAAGCAGAGGTTAAGTGACTTGCCCTGGGTCACACAGCTACTAAGTGTGTGAGACTGGATTTAAACTCAGGTCTTTCTTACTACAGGTCCAGTACTCTATCCATTGCATCACCCAGCGGCCTTAAAAGCTTGAACGCAGGTCCTGACATGAAGGCTAGGCCTTCAGCCACGGATACAAATTACTAGAAAAAGAAAATTTGCAAATGTTATAGACAAATGGGAAAAATGCCTTCCTTCTTGTCCCTTATCCTGAGCAGCAAATTCCACTAAGAAATCTGCAGGTTGGCAGAAGGCTCTGCACAAACCTGCCCAACAGACCTTCTATCAGCTTCTCTAGCTGGCTTCCAACCAAATGTATGCCTAGTGGGAGGGGAAGCGATGCATAAAAAAGGAAGAGATTATCTCCTTCCTACATAGCAAAGAGAAATAACAATCTCTCTTGTTTGGTCATACCCAGGTGAGAGACTTAAACCATGAGTGGCTGTTTGTCTTCTTGATGCAGTGAGAAGACAGGAAGAAACTTCTTTTCTTTCCATGGAAAAAGAGTTGGCAGAAAAAAAAAAAGTTGTTTCATGCATAGAAATAAGGACACTGAGAAAAATTACCAACTCCTTGTGTCCATACAGGGCAAAAGATTAAAATTAAAAATTTAAAAATTAATAAAAAATTAAGATTAAAACTTCCGCCTGGCAGGAGTAGAGAAGGAGAGAGAAGAGCACCTCTCTACCTTACAGAAAACACTGAAAATGAAGATCACTAGTTATCACAGAGCTGAAGAGGAGCCCATCGGATCCCATTTAGCTAATAGCGTCTGGGACTCTGCTAGGCCTAGCACATGCCCCATATCAACAAAAGGCAAATAATGGTTTCAGGTTCAAGTGGCAGGGGGAAATTTACATTGTGGCTTGAATGTACTTTGAAATATTAAACAGAGGAGACACTAAGAATTCTGAAGGAAGGAAGAGTAGGATAGCTGGGGGAAAAGAGATAAGGGATGGATGGTGACAGAAATCTGAAGGATATCAATTGAAGACCATGAAAACCTGTGGAGACTCCCTGATGACATGATGACATTTCTTAATAGAAGATTAGGCAAATCACAATTCCAATGTGACTAGACACATAGCAAGGGTTTAATAAATGCTTTTTCATCTATTTATTCATTCATTTATGCAATTTCAAAGTCAAATGATCTTTTATTTCCCACTGAGTAGGAAAATAAAAGGACTCCCTCACACTATTCCTCAAAGCAGAGGTAGAAAAAAATGGGTCCCCTCTGAAGAGAATGTTTAAAAGGGTTATGATTAGTCTGCTGTGTGGTAGCAGGACCGAATGTTGCGCAAAGTGTTTACAAAGCTCAGATGCAATTTTCAGCTTTAGGTATGAAACAGATGTTTTAAAGGGCATTTAGAGAAATGGGACACCAGGGAGGGTTGTTGTTGCTAGGTGAATAGGGTGTTTGTGAAAAATAAATTATAGTGAAATTATCTGCTCTAAAGAAAAACACATTTGTGGGTAGTTCAGTTTTTGCTTTTTATTTTTTAGGGCATGTGCATATATATATATATATATATATGTATATATGTATATATGTGTGTATGCGTATGTATACATGTATCTTCCAAATGAGGCTCACGAGTTATAAGGAAGCATAATTCTTCCCTGGTAGAAAAAGCCTTCGGTGCCTGCCCTGATAAGGATCCACCAGAATAGGTGGAAACATAACTCCATGTAACAATATTCATTTAGAAGACTAGACAACAGAACCTGGTGCAATTCCCTCTTTGGGGGCTAGTTCCATTTCTATAACATCTTAGAGAATCTCCTGAAAAGTCTGAAAAGAAGCCTTAAACTATATTAGGTCCCCCTGCTCAGACCTTAGGAAGATATGGGAGTGCTAATCTCTTAGGTCTTAAATTGTTTTCCATATTTGCCATTTTCACTTCATCTTCAAGGAGAAAATCAATGACACAGAAATCAATAAAAATGAAAACTAATAGGGAACAGAGGCTTCTACTGATAACCATGCTAAGAACTGTATCATTTGAATACTGAAACCACACTGATCATGCCCAATTTCATAGAGGCAAAAACATCATCCTGTTTTATTAGGAGGGGTTAATGAACTGAGTATAAATATATCAATATGCAGACTTCCTAGGGTCATGCTCAAGCCTGTTAAATGTTAAATTCCTAGGTTAAAAAATAACACTGATCCTCAAGAAGTAGAATGTAAGCTTCTTGAAGGAAGGAAACCTTTTTTGGGGGGGGGTTGGAATGTATCCTAGCATGAGTTTTTGCATATAGTAGATATTGATATTTTTTTTTAAATCGAAATGAATTTAAAAGACAACTAGGTGGCATTAGTCCAACTATTCTGGAAAACCATTTGGAACTATGCCCAAAGGGACATAAAACTGTGTGCATACTCTTTGGCCCAGAAATACCACTACTAGGTCTGTATCCCAAAGAGATCAAAGAAAAGGGAAAATAACATATCTGTACAAAAATATTTATAGCAGCTCTTTTTTGGAGGCAAAGAATTGGAAATTGAGGGGATGCCCATCAACTGGGGAATGGCTGAACAATTTGTATATGGTTATGATGGAATATTATTGTGTTATAAGAAATGATGAATAGGATTCTCTAAGAAAAACCTGAGAAGACTTTCATGAACTGACGCAAAGTAAAGTGAACACAACCAGGAGAATATTGTACATAGTAACAGCAGCAATGTAAGGATGATCAACTATGAAAAAATTAGCTGCTCTGTTCAAGACAATTCCAAAGGACCCATGATGAAAAATGCTATCCCCCTCCAGAGAAATAACTGATAGATTCTGAATGCAAATTAAAGATACTTTCTTTATTTTTCTTAATTTTTTTGTCTGTGTTTTCTTACACAACACGGCTAATGTGGAAATTTTTTAAAATTAGGGAAAAAATACTGCTGGACTTGGAATCATAAAGACCTGAGTTCAAATCTGCCTCAGACACTGCAGGACCCTGGGTAAGTCACTTGGCCTCTGTCTGCCTCAGCTTCTTCATCTGTAAAGTGGAAAATAGCACCTACCCCCTTCCAGTCATGTGGTGAAGATCAACTGAGATAATATTTGTAAAGTGCCTTGCAACCCTTAAAGTGCTACATAAATGCTAGATAAATGGGAACATTTCTCTTAGACAAGAGGACAACGAGGTATATTAGAAGTACCCTGGTACACTTTGTGCTGATTATTACCTATAAAACCTTATGTTTTACTGCTTCAAATAAACCTAAATATTAAAAGCAAGAAGAAATATAGACTTTAATCCATCCTTTCCAATATAAAATTTTTTTACAAGTTGCAAAGAATCTAGAGATAAGCTTCAAAATGTGTATTTTATAGAACTGCTTTAGTTAATCTTTGCTGACTGTTGACCATATCCTAGGTGACTGAATGAAAAACAAAGACACACTTCCTGACCAACTGGCCTGTTTTACACTTTTATTTATTTTTTGTCTAGGCACCTAAAAGGCTGCAGTCATCAATGCCAAAAACACTGGACCTTATCTCATCTCCAAGAGAACTTCGTCATCACAGGACTTTATTCTATGATTTTCAAAAAACTGTTCAAAGGATATCTTTAAGGTAACTGCTTATGTTTATCATGTGAAGAGTGATAGGTGGAAGTATTGTTCTGGATGTGGTGTTCACAGACTTAAGTATCACTTCCACTTTAAAATATGTGATATGAAAATAAAGGATTCCCAGATGAGGAAATCCCCTCCACCAAGGACAGCAGCTCCTCTGCAGTTATAGACTTAAGAGAGTTGTCTAGACCAGGGTTTCTTAAACTTCTTCCATTCGTGACCCCTTTTTGAGTTTCAGCAGTGTTCCTTGGGGTTGCATGGCCTGAGGGCATGCGCAGTGCAAAGTGCACATGTTGTGTGTTCTGAACCAAGGCTGCAAGTTGTGTGATGCAACACAGGCAAGTACTTCCAGAAACACCTTGGATTCAATATGCATTTGATTTTTAATTAATTTTTGATCATTGTGCATTCAGAAACCTTTTACTGTTGCCCAATTTTTTGTGAGCCCACAGGGTCACAACTCAGTTTAAGAAGTGCTGGTAAGCAATGAGAGGTTAAGTGCTGAGGCTCACACAACCAGGATGTGTCAAGAGCTAGAACCTGAACCCTAGTCTTCTTGGTTCTGAGGATGGCTCTTTATCTTTATTCACTATTCTACACTGCCTCTCATAATGTTAATATAAACTTGGAATGTTAAAATAAATTCTAGAAAGCCAAATTTAAAAAGTTACAGTTACTAGAATCAAATTAAGAAAACCAGTATTTGGATAGATCCACAATCTCATTGGTGTGGGAAGATTTTTTTACTAGTACAGAGTGCAAATCCCATTCCCCTCTTCCACATCTTCTCATGATGGGATTCTTGTCTATGGCTTCCCATAAATCCTCCATAGCCAATCACCAATCTTCTTGACTTTTCTCCTACCACTGAAGTTCAGTGACTCAGAAGAGAGAGTGAGGCCGCCTACTTTGTGTAATTCTATCTCACTTAAATCCAATTCATGTACAAGTCAAGATATTACCTGTACTATCATCAGTCCTCTTTGAAACCTTTGAATCTTCTTGTAGATTTCTTCTACTGGTCTTTAATAAATGTTTGTTCTATTGAATTCCCCCAAAAAGATTCCATTAGTTTGTAATTCCACTAGCAAAGAATGTGTATCTACTTCTCCATAACTTCTAATATTGAGTTAATAGAATTTAAATATTTTTGACAATTTAATAAGAGTGAGGTGGTACCTCAGAGTCATTTAAATTTGCAACATTTTTGCTATTAGTGAGCTTGAACATTTTTTCAAAGGGTTATTAACAATGTTTGTTTCCTCCTTTGAAAACTATTTGTTCACCTCCTATGCCCATTTATCCATTGGGACTGGATGTTAGTTTTGTAAATTTGTAATAGTTCCACATGTACTTTACATGTCAAGTTTTTAATTGCACTGGATTTCAGGATTCTACCTGCTTACGTGCTTCATAAGCATTACAAGGCAAGATAATCAAGTGCCCCATGAAATGATGTTTCTTGATGTCTTGGGGCACACAATAAAACCAAGTCTATCAATTCCCTTCATCAATCCTCTGAGAAAAACCTGGGAGCCAGCCTTCCACTTGCTTTTAAGTTCTTTATGTCTTCTGGTTTTATATATAGCAACACTGACCACATGGATGTAGTTTAGTTCCTTCTGTGAATCAAATTCTTGGGCCAACACATTCAGTGAAAGGATGAGTCTGTTGGGTCCTACCATCTCAACCGCTTTACGGGGCACTTCAAACGTCTCTTTCAATTCTAATTTTATGCTTCCTGATCATCACTTCCAATCCTTGGCACCCTGGCCATCATCCCCATCTATGTCTCACCCAAATCTGGGATTCTGCCCCTGGAACCACCCTCTACTTTGAGAGATGAGCTTTTTACCTTATCCTGCCTGAAACCAGACAGACACATCACTGCCCAGCCACCACTACAGAAACCATTCTGACTCCCCAGCCCTTTCTAGCTTCTTTTTATATGCTGTCTTTCCACTTCTAGAATGTAAGCTTCTTGAGAGGAGGGACTGCCTTGCTTGCTTATATCTGTATCCACGATGTTTTGTCACACAGTAAATATATAATAAATTAATTCTTTCCCTCTCCCCCTTCCTCAATTCTCTCTTTTCTTTTCTCTCTTCTCCCTTCTTTCCCCCTCCTTTCTCTCCTCTCCATTTTTCTCTCTGTCCCCTGCCCTCCTTCCTGCCTCTCTTCTCCCTGCCTTCATGTATCACTGTATTATTCCCAACTGAAAGCACTATATACACAGGATGTCCTCAAAATCTTTCTGTACTTCAAGTTTTAGTAAGCTTAAAACTGGAATAAGACTTTTAGAATATCTGTACAAGTACATACACACACACACCCCATCTATCTATCTGTCTATCTATCTATCTATCTATCTATCTGTCTGTCTGTCTGTCTGTCAGTCAGATTACATATATCATCCAGTTAAAGGAAAGGGGCAAAAGCTTAAGAAAATCATGCTCACCTTTAAAAAGATGAACATTCATAAATTTTTAGAAGGCAACCATGGAATAAACCAAGAAAATCAGTACACATAGATAGATGTGTATAGATTCATGCATCTATACACACATATTTCTGTATAGCTATATGTGTATATATATGTACATACACATACACAAGGTAGAGGTATGTGTACATACATAGATATTCACATAGATGGAGTATATAATTTCACAGTATATTTCAGCAGAAGGGAACAAAGAAAAAGCAAGTAGTATTTATAGTAGTATCATGATAAGCTAAGCTCTATTGTAAGAAAGTACTATGACCAGTGCAATAATATATCCACAAGCAGTGGAAAAGGACTAGGTACACTATAGAAACCATTCTATGACATGGATTTCAAATATCTGCTAGTTAAAGAAAAAGAGCAAAAGCTTAAGAAAATCTTGCTCAACTTTAAAGAGAAAATGAACATTTGTAAATTTTTTGAAGGCAAATGTAGGATAAACTAGAAAGATCTGTGCAAATCTGGTTGATTTATATTACAGAATTAATTTAGCAATATTCTCTCAATACTCTTATATTTTCCCAGAAGTTATTCTAAGATATTCTCTTCTAATCTTGTCAGTCATGACTAACTTTTTCAGCTAGTTTAACTAAAGCTGTCCTTGTCCAGAGCTTCTCTTCCAAAAGCCATCCTATTATTATACTGATCACCTTATTAGGGACTGGACTTAACTTCAATCAAGGTATGAGGGATCAAGGTGAGCAGGATTTGGGTATCTCTGCCCCAAATCTCCCTATCACTAGGGATAGGGAGGGCACATGTTTTTAATGTGAATATCTAGCATCTGAAAATGCAAAAGTTTAAATTCTTTATAGATTCTAAATCAACCAGAGGTTGAGAGCCTCACCATGCCATTTACAGGGCTACATCAGAGCATCTAGTCCGGTTATACCCAACCGGTGGAATAAAATCCATTGGTTAATCACAAAATCTACCCAGGTCAAATGTGGTCAGGATTCCAAACCCTCCTCCCTATAGTTATTTCTAGTAAGGACTGAAAACAGAAGGATGGTTAGAATCTGTGTCAAGAGACCTCTTTTTGAAGCTTATGGACTTTTTAGACTGGGAAAAGGTGGTTAAATTGGAAGTTTCCAGCATCTTCTCCAATCTCCTGGTAATTTTAGGGCTTATGGGGAAAAAAAGAGTAGCTTAAGAGTGCCTTCCTACTATAAAGGTAGAACTCATGGCTTATGAGGGATTCTCATTGAAACGAGATTACCTTCTTAGGAAAGTTCTCATTGAAATGAAATGGCTTTCTTAGCTTAGTATCAGCCTGATTCTTGCTAAGATATCCATGAGTTCAGCATCTATAGCTCCCAGCTTTGTGCATTATCCAAAGGGTAGCCATGCCAATTCAAACAAAGACATCACCATAGAAGGCTAGATATAGTGGATGAAAAACCAACAAATCATAAAGTTACAAAAAGTTCCTTTTTAAAGGAACTAATTTCTGAACATTTTTATTATCCTTTGAAAAAGTTTTACTATGCTGATTAAAAATTGATGTTCTATTTTGGTGGTGCTTGCCATCTTCTATCCTAGCAGGCTTCAGGGAATCAAATGCCTTCTGGAACTGGGTGAATCAAGCTTACGCAAAAAAAGGTCTGACAGGTCAACTGTTTTAGCATGTACAAATATTGCAGGCTCTTGGGAAAGAAATTCTTCAGCTACTGGAATATTTACTCACTTTAAGAGATTTCAAATGTGTACTGCTTACAGGGCACAAACTAATGCATGGATGGTTAGAAAAGGTTGGGGTTTTGGGGTTTTTTTGGGGGGGCATAATCTCATCATCTTTTTGTCTTTCAGGGAAAGGGCATTTGAAAAGCCTAGGATTATTTGAGAAAAGCAAAGTTATTCCATTATTAGCTACCAAATAAAACTAAAATAAAACTATGAACAAGGTCTGGTGATGGATGTTATTGCTATTTGGAAAACAGAATTCTGTAATTGAAAGAGTGCTAGGCTTAAGTTGGAAGACCTGTGCTCAAATCCTGGCTCTGTTACCACTTCTTGACGCCAGGTCAAATCACCACTTCTTCTGGCCTCAGTTTCCTCCTCTGTGAAATGGGGATGATATTACTCATCCTATTCATGGGGTTATTGTGGGAGAAACATTTTGTCAACCTTAAAGTACTAATAAATGTGAGTTGTTACTATATTCTTACCTGCCAATGTTTACTGAATCAACCTATTTAGCAAGGTGATATTCATAATAAGAAATGTTACCACTGAAAGAGATTTCATGAGAGTTGATTTATCATGCAGGTGCTACATAGGAATTTCATCTTCATAAAAGATGCATTTTATCACTGTTGCCAGTGCCTAGAATTCTGTTCAAAGTCAAACATTAATATTCTAGCCTGGTATCCTGACAGCAGAAATGCCATCTTCTTCTTGACAATGAAGCATGTGTCTATAAATTCTCTGGTTCACAGTTTTCTCCTTTGCAGTATGACCTCCTTAAAATACTTTAACACACATTCTTGAAATGGTGAGGGGCAGTCAGGGTTGTTGTGAAGCTCAAATGAGATAACTGATATAAAGCACTTTGTAAACCTTAAAGAATTTCATAAATGTCTATTATTATTATTATTACTACTACTACTATTAGCCTTCAGTCACCAGGCCTCCAATCTGTTGATGAAATCATTCCTTAAGCCTTCTTGCTGAGCTCAAGCAATGGTTACAGAGCAATATGGGGATGTGGTGGTAAATGTTTTACAACCAGGTTCTCCAAAAACCAAAAAGTATGCACATACTTTTAAGTTTATATTATGACCACTTTCTTAAGTCTAGATAATCAACAAAGCAATGAATCAAGGCCTGATGTATAGCCAAGGTCTCTGAGGTCTAAATGCTCACACTGCAAATTTAACAATTTGGCCATAGGCTGGCTCCTACGTCCTTCTGGGTATAGTCTTCTTCCATACTCCATTAACAGACTTCCATAGAACAAAGACAGAAGAGACAGTGTAAGTTAATTGGGGGGGGGGGTGCCTTGGGTCCACTGTACTCATGATGAAGGAAAAATAATGCTACTGGGAAGTTAAAGGTTATGATAACAACAGTGAAAGAGTAATTTTTTTTCCCTAGACAGCCAGAAAATCAAATGAGAAAAGGCTTCTCAGCCTCTGCGTCAGTAATTGATTGTGCAGGAAAGAAACCCAGTTACTCTACCTAAGAGATCACACAGCTGCATGCCCTTCATTCCATCTTTATGAGCAAGAAGCAAATGACCGTCATCTGTGATTCTGCGTCAGCTATGCTGTAGAGCAAAGCATTCTTTACCTGGGAAGGACTTTGACATCTTTGGAAGGTTCTAAAAGGCTGTATTATGACTCCTTCTCTATTCCCCCTTGACCTTGACATGAAGATTTTCCCCAAAGATGCAAATTCTAATCCATTTTCCCCAATGTTACTTTTGTATCAACAATTCAGAACAAAAATCATAGGTTTAGTGATGGAAGGGACCCTTATTGCATAATCAAGCCCTTTCATTTAGTAGATGAGGAAATCAATGGCATTCAGAATGAGTAAGGGACTTGTTCAAAGACACAGCTGGTCAATGGCAATGGCCAGCTGATCAGTAGCAATGCCAAGACTGAAACACAGATTACTTGATTCCCAGTACAATTCTGAGGACTGGGGAAAAAAAATCACTAAAATTTCCACTAAACCACACTGTCTTTTGTGGCAACTGTCATGTATAATGATAAGCCTGGGTTACCTCCTGCTCTCACGTTTTACTCACCCTCAAAAGACTGTATTTTCAAAAAGGCTAGGAGCTATATAATAAAGATATCCATTTGAAAATTATTGAAAATTTTAAAGTTTTGTACTCAGGACTTAAACTTCAGTGATCAGCAAAGTCTGCTCATTCAAAATACTTTAACCTCCTCCCAAAATGCCAAATAACTGAGCTGTTTCTATGCCACACTTTGTAAAATTCCTCAAGTTAGGCTTTTCAAAAGGGCTTGCCTCACAGTGGATCATGGCTCCAAATGATAGAAACACAGGGAAATTCTGAAGACAGTTCAGGAGAACAGTATGTGTTTCCACTCACTATGTCAATCATATAGCACCATGTATGTATCTGTTTGAATTCCATTGTGGCATTCAAATTGTGATAAAACTTAGAGGAGTGAAACTCGTGTGTGTGTGTGTGTGTGTGTGTGTGTGTGTGTGTGTGCGTTTTTGCACATGTGTGTCACTGACAATGGATACTGCTGCTGTGGAAGAGATGTAGGTAATAGGTATTCTTCAATGAACCATTCTCCATTTTCATATCAGATGAGAATCAACCAATCAACAATTATTTGTTAAACATCTACTATGTACTAGGTGCTATGTTTAAGTATAAAAACAATCAATGAAAAAATTCTTATTTGCAAGAAGCTTCAATTCAATTCAAACAATTCAATCTAATTCAGGAATCCAATACAAAATAAAACTAAACTAATGCAAATGATTCATCTAGAGGTTCCCAAATTTATTTGGCCTACTGACCCCTTTTTTAAAAAAGTTACTCAGCACCGCCCCCCCCCCCCCGGAAATATACTTTCTTTAACTCTTTAATGGTTTTTTGAAATTTGTGTCATTTCAAAAAATACATAAAATATCTATTTTTAAAATGATGTATCAAATTTAATAATTTATTGTTAATTTGTGGGTTTTTCCTGCACTGAAATTTTGATGACACAATATTGCATCAGGTAACCATTTAGTATAGTATTGTAAACAAGTCATTACATGCACATCTTCCTGCCAATGCATGCTGGACTTCCCGATAATGCACTACATGCTTGACTACCTACACTTGCTTGCTAAGACCTGTTGGCAGACTTGACCACTCATTGGTTAAAACTTGCATTTTGTGTGTTTATTTGGAAAATAATGTAATAACTATGACTTTAACTGTGCTACACAATAGATGAAACATGTACAAATGCGCTTTCAAATTTTTCTTATCTTCTCTTTTTTCCTTATGCTTCCCCCAACCCCTTATTTTTATTCAATGCCACCAGTTGCACCTGAGGCTACTACTGCCCCCCCCAATTGTTCCGGCACCCCAGTGGTATCACCCATTTCAGGAACCTAGGGTGGTCCTGTTTATCCTGTCTTTTCAATTTTCTGAAGAAGAAAAAAAAGCTAATTTTGAACTTAAAAGGGAGAAATATTTGCCAAAATCAGATTTTCTTTTTTTGAGGCAATCAGGGTTAAGTGGCTTGCCCAGGGTCACACAGTGTTTGAGGCCACATTTGAACCTAGGTCCTCCTGACTCCAGGGCCTGTGCTCTATGCACTGTGCCACCTAGCTGCCCTAAATTTTTTTTGAAAGATTTATTTTTTCCCTTCCAAATAATTTAGTTGAGATTTAAACAGCCAACTTTACAAATATCAATTTTTGAGAAGCTTCAATTAATAACTAAACAAATTTAAATATTACCTCCAAGGAATCATTATCACATTCTCCTTCTTCTGTACTTTTCCCCTTTTCTTCAGTAATAGTATTCACCATTTCAAAAAATCTGAAATGAAAATGGAAATGTAGACATAAAAAAATAAATCTTAAATTAACAGCCCACAAAGTTCAACATGGTACCAGTGCGCAAAATATAGCTAATCTTGTGTTTAACAAGGTAACAGAAAGAAACTGTGATTTTCAAAAAATTAACAGTTCCTTCTGTGTTGTCGGATTTTCCCTGAAATTTCCCACATCACCACTTTATTCCAAAGTATTTTATAGTACACAAAAGTACTACACATACTCTTATTCCAAAGCATTTTATAGTACACAAAAAGATGGGGTATGACATGAATAATTATCTTCTGGAGTAGATGATCTGTGCTGGCCATTTCTTCATGTTTCAGAAAAGTCATAGACTGAGAGATGCAAAAATGAATATAGAAAATTGGCATGTAAGTAGGTCTAGATGAAAAAAGGAGTCACTTCTCATTCTAAGACAAGTATGCTTTGCTTAGGAACTTCTCTGGCAAAGAGTATTGAGGATAGCATGGTCCATCACATAGAAAGCAATGCAATTCAGAAAAATGCTGACCAATTAAGATATACTTAATAATCTGCTTTGATTGAGTAGTAGAGGTTTTCTGTAGCTAGCAAGAATTATTGAATCATTTGAGAAGAAGAGAAGAAGATTATCAGTCTTAAAAGGATGTCTAAAACAAGGGGGGGAACCCACAGATATCACAACATCTGGCACTTGGCTTGTTTTCATTTAGTCATCCATATTTGCACTATATAGAGCATTTCTTCATAGACTGCTGAAAATTTCTCATTAAGAAGGAAGCTCTAACAGGCTAAAGATCAGTTGAAAAGCTGTGAACAAACACAAGAGGTTTTACCTCACACTCAGCAAATTGCTAAAGATGAAAATAGATGGGCAGGCTCAGTGTTGGAGGGCTTGTAGAAAGAGGCACCCTAATACATTGTTAGTGGAGCTATGGATTGGTCTGACCATTGCAGAAAACTATTTGGAATTATGCTAATAAAGTGACTGAAACATTCATATCTTTGGAACCCAAGAGTGCACAATTAGTCAAATACCCAAAGGGGAAATCAAAGATTTCCAAAGAAAGAGAGGTCCCATATATGCCAAAAGATTTATAGCAGTGTGTTTTGTATTAGAAAAGAACTGGAAGCAAAAGCTCATTGATTAAAGATGAAGAATATAAAGGTGCAGGAAGATTTTTCTGAACTGATACAAAGTAAGATAAGCAGAAGCAGGACACCAATTTTACAATGCAGTCAGTCAATCAAAAGACTTGACTATGTAATAGGCACTGTGCTAAGTGCCAGGGATACAAAGAAAGGCAAAGATATGGCCTCTCCCCTCAAGGAAATCACATTATAAGGGAAAAAAAGAAATCACATTATTATAGTAGAGACAAGAGGTAAATAAATAGGCATGGACAAGATATATACAGAGCAGATAGAGGGTAATCTCAGAGTGGGAGACACTAGCACCAGGAGGGATGATGAAAGGCCTCTAGAGAAGGTGGCATTTGAGGTGAAGTCTTGAAGGGAGCCAAAAAAACTAAGAAGCAGAGATAAAGAAGAGAATGTTGCAGTCATGGGGGACAAGAGCATACCAAGAATGATGGAAAGCCAGTGAAAAGACATGGAGATGGGAAATGGACTTGCAAGTAAGCCAGTGTAGATGGATTTCAGAGTAAATGAAAAGGGGTAAAGTATATGAAGAGGTAGGTTGTGAAGATCTTTAAAAGTCAAACATAGGACTTTATATTTAATCCTGGAGGTAATTCGGAGCCATTTGCGCAAGAGGATGACATAGTCAACATTTTATTTCAGAAAAAAAATCATCTTGATGGCTGAATGGAGAAGAGATTGGAATGAAGAGAGACTTGAGGCAGGGAAATCAGTTAAAAAGCTATTGAAATGGTCAAGGTGAGAGGTGATAAGGACCTTAACTAGGGTGGTAACAGTGTCAGAGAAGGGAACACAAGTCAGAGATGTTGTAAACGTAGAAATGACAAGATTTGGCAAATAGATTGGATGTGTGTGGTGAATGAGGATGAGGAGTCCAGGATGACACCACGGTAGTGGATCTGAGTGACTAGGAGTATGGTGGTAGCCTCAATAGTAAGACGGAACTTTGGAAAGGGGGAGAGTGTGGAGTGGGAAGATGATGAGCTCTGTTTCTGACATGCTGAGTCTGAGATGACTAAGCAATATCTAGTTCAATGTGTCCAAAAGGAAGATAGAGTTACAGTGCTGGACCACAGGAATAATTTTTTTTTTGTAGTTCAGTAGTTTCCAACTCTTCATGACTCCTTTTGGGGTTTCTTGGCAAAGATATTGGAGTGGTTTGTTGTTTTCTTCTCCAGATCATTTTAAGATAAGGAATGTGAAGCAAATAGGGGTTAAGTGATTTGCACAACTAGTAAGTGTCTGGGGCTGGATTTGAATTCAGGTCTTTCATAACTCCAGAACAGGTGCTCTATCCACTATGCAACCCAGCTGCCCCTCTAGGGGATAAATTAAGGATGAATATATAGATCTAAAAATCATCTATATAAAGATGATAACAACTCATGGAAAATGATGAAATAAAATAGTACAGCTCAAAAAGAGAAGGGGACCCAAGACAATCTTGAGGGATCCTCATGATGAAGGGATATGACACGAATGAAGATTCAGCAATGGAGACTGAAGAATGGTCAGACAGGCATGAAAACCAGGGGACAGCAGTAACATGAAAATAAAGAGAAGAGCAGATATCCAGGAAGGGAAGGTGATTAGCAATGTCAAATGCTTTAGAGGCCAACTTGTATAATGACAGAAAAAAAGATCATTAGACTTGGAAATGAAAAGATCATTGGTGTCTTCAGAGCTGACAGTTTCAGGTGAATGATGAGGTCAGAAACCAGACTGTAGAGAGTCTAGAAGAGAGTGAAAAGATAGGAAGTGGAAGCATCTAGCATAGATGATTCCCTCAAAGAGTTTAGCTGAGAAGGGAAGGAGAACTATACCATGATAACTAGTGGTATGGTCAAATCATGCAAGGGTTTTTTTTAAGAATGAGGGAGATTGGGACATTTTTGTTGGCAATGGAGAGATAATGAAGATGAAAGAGTGGGAATGATTGTAGGAACAATCTCCTGGAGAAGATGAGAGGGGATGAGATCAAAGGCATGTAGTGCATTTGGTCTGAGCTAGAGAATGAAGCCTGATCATCTCAGACTGTTCTCCAGTTGTTTACCATTTGTGTACAACTCTTCATGACCCCATTTGGGGTTTTCTTGGCAAAGATACTGGAGTGGTTTGTTATTTCCTTTTTTAGCTCATTTTTACAGATGAGGAAACTGAGGTAAACATGGTTATGCGACTTGCCCAGGGTCACATAGCTAGTAAGCGTCTGAGGCTGGATTTGAACTTAGGAAGATAGGTCTTCCCGACTCCAGGCCTGCCACTCTATTTACTGTGCCACCTAGCTGCCCTCTCTCATACTGTAGTGAAGCAGATAATAGGGAGGAAAGATAGCTTAATGATGTCAGATAAGGAAGAGGGAAGAAGAAAGAGCTCTCTGTGTATAGCCTTAATCTTTTCTGTGAAAAACAACAATAACAAAATCAAAACCAACAACTACTAACTCCCAACAAGTGAATTAGCTTGCTTTTTACTTAAATGTATCTTTAGATGGATTTTTCCTCCACTATAGATCTGTTAGGAATACAGGACTGCAACCTAGTCTCTATCAAAGCATTCTTTGATGTCAGCAGAGAGTTCTGGTAGTAGTTGTATGTCATGGAAGAGGAAAATGCAAAAGAAATAGCATTTAATCAAGAGTAAGAATACAATGAAAGTATTACAGTTTTACTGAGGTTGGCTTTAAAATTAATTACATCATGGTTGGTTATCTCATGTAAAATTTTACATGTTCATGAATATGTCACTCAAACCAAATAATTTCCACAGGAGTCAAGAACAATTAACACATGCATTTTTACTGACCATACTTTTATTTTAAAATTGTTCTGTCTAACCAAAGGGTTTCTGCCTTAATCACAGCCATTAGCAAATGAAAAAGTATCTGAATTTAACAAGTTCCTTTGCATTTCCCTTCTTACATCTTAAATAATTAGGCTTTGGAATTGAAATGTAAACAGAAATATAATTAACAAATTTGCTAATTTCCTAAAAATAAATACATTTTTATATTTATTTAATATAAAGTAGGAAATACATACATTTCCAACAAATAAAATTTTCTACAAATTAATAAAGACACAAATAAATTTGCTAAATTTCCTACAAATTTTGTAGCTATATGTTATACAAGATTAAAGATAATGCTACACTTAAGAATCATGCCTTAAAATATATATGTATGTATATATAAACAAATATAACTACAACTATATACTGTGCAGTCAAATCCTGATAAACTATATGTGAGTTATTCACCTCAAATTTTAAGTCAACAGGCCTCTACTATACAGCTTCTATTCCTAACACACGTTCAGTCACTATATGATCAGGGAATAGACACTATTTTAATTACCTGTATAAGCAAAACACATTTTAGGAGGATAAATCTGCTGGGAAATAACATACTGCTTGTTATACAATTAAAGAGAAATCATTTTTTAAAAATTACCTGCATCGATGCTCTGTCTCATTAATGTGGGAAATTGAATGTTGATACTTACAAAGGAATTTAGGAAAGGCAACTCTGGTAATCAAAAATTACAGTGATCACATTTAAAATGAGATAAAACCTATAAACTAACCAAGAAAACTAGAATTAATATTATCCCTGTGGGAAGAATTATGCTTCCATATAAAGTCTGATCTATTAAAGAGCACCAAAGATTAAATGACTGATAAAAAAAGAACATAATTAGGTAGTATTAACTTATATGAAAAATTTACACAGCTGGGAACTCTCAACAGAGACTGCACGTTCATTCATTAAAAGAAAATAATGATCAAGGAATTTCATTTTTCCCTCTTCAAGATGATGACTAATACATACTTTTTGCAGTGAAGTTCTGTACAGAAGTAGATTTGAAAATCATCCGAGTTGTGAAGCACGTATAAAAAGCAGCATCGTTCCTCAAACTTTGAAATACTGAAATAAGACAAGCAGTCGTTAGTTAAGGAAATACCATATAGCAGGTAGCTGGGGACTCAGAACAGAGATAAACACAATTCACACCAAAACCCAATATAGTGAGTATAAAAAGCAAAACTCACAAACACTGTGGGGGTTTTTTAAGGTGATATTTTCTGGGTAGCAATAATAAAAGTGTTCAACACACTGAATCTTATCCTATGTCCTCATGTATAGGCAGTGGCGTTACTATAAATTCTTGCACTCTCACAGTTTGGCAGGAAGGGAGAAGTATTGCTCAGTACTGTACGGCCATTGTGCTGGGTGCTAGGTATGAAGCTATCCCTGCCCTCAAGAAGTTTGCATTCTTTGGGACAGACAGCATAAATACATGCAAGAATCTTTAAGATAAAAATGTACATATACAAGGCAATAGAGAGGGGGAGGACTCTTATTTGGGAGAATCAGGAAAGATCTTAATGTGGGGGGTGTCCAACTTAGGCACCAATACCTAGGGACTGCCTGGTGATGCTGTCCTAGTAGACTTTGTTTCTATCATTTTTATCAGCTGGCACAAATCATTTGACCACTTCCTTCTATCAGCAACACCCCAGGGACAGCATCACCAGGCTGATCTGGTTGAGCTCTCCTATAGGAGTTCAGTCATAACATCTATTTTATAGGTGAGTATATAACTTTCTCAGAGTCAGAGTTGACAGCAGAACTGAAATTAGAATTCAAGTCTTCTAAATTATTACCCAGTACTTGGGCAAATTCTGTTTCACATAAATCACTATGGATGCTTTGAAATTAGCAATGCCTAGTAAACTCGGTGTGGCGCAGTGGATAGAAAACTGGACCTGGAGTCTGGAAGGCTTGAATTCAAATCAGGCCTCAGACACCTACTAGCTGTGTCACTTTGGGCAAGTCACTTAACCTGGTTTGCCTCAATTTCCTCATCTGTCAAATGAGCTGGAAAAGGAAATGACAAACCACTCCAGTATCTTTGCCAGGAAAACCCCAAATGGCATCACAAAAAGTTGGACATGACTGGAACTACTGAACAATAACAACAAAGTAAACTTGGAAATGGAATCCACAGAAAATAAATACAATGAAGGGGGATTGTAATCTTAATATCCTTCACAATATTTATTGCCTAACATACAAGCCTTACATTGAATTAGGAGTATGACATTTACAGATCGAGAGGCAGCACATCATAATGGAGAGGGTAATAGACTTGAAGTGTGAAGGAAATAGGTTCAAATCTCATCTGAGCCGCTTAGTAGTTTTATGAGCTGGGGGCAAGTTATTTAGCGGCCTGAGACTCATTTTCTTCAGCTGTAAAATAAAGATTTTGCACTTAAAGGCCTCTAAGTTTCCTTCCAGATCTAAATCTATATCCTATGACTACACCTGAAGACTGAAAAGCTGAATCTGAGCTAGTATTGATTGAGAAACCTGTCTAGTATCCCAATGCAGTAACTATAATTATTTTCCTTTATTAATTCATTTATAGTTGTTAAATGTCTACTATGCACAAGATATTGTGAAAATATTTACAAACATTTAAAAATGGCAGAGGCCCTTGCCTTGGGATATTACAGGGGGAAATTAATTGGTGGGACAAGTGTACAACCCATACACAAATCAGAAGAACATAAGGCAGGGAACATAAGAAGGCAAAAGAGAGATCAAGACAAATGGTTCCGGGTAAATGTGAGGAGGGACAGTCTTTCCCCTGGGAGGAGCAAAGAAGACTCACCTTCCTGAACTCAAATCCAGCCTCAGACACTTACTAGCTAGGTGATCCTGGGCAAGATCCTGCTTACCTCAGATTCCTCATTTGTATTATGAGCTGGAGAAGCAAATGGAAAACCACTCTAGTATCTTTGCTAAGAAAACCCCAAATGGGGTCCTGAACAGTCAGACAACTGAAAAGACTGGATAGCAACAATTAACCATCACCCAGTGGTCCAGGAAGATTGCTAAGACTATAAATTGGAGACAAGATTCCTACCTGTATTGGTAGAGACAGACTCTTCACCTGAGAGTTCCATACAACAATGACATCACAGATTCAATCCTATCCCTATTCCGTATAGATTTGAGAATTGTCAGCATACATAGAGTTTTCAAGAGATAAAAGAATTCAACAATCTTAGGCACCTGATATATGCAAGGTACTGTGCCAAGGAGATGACATAATACAATCCTTGCCCTCGAGGAATTTATATTTGCTAGGCAGAGTAGGATAATATGACATACATAAAGAAAATGAAAATGTAAAGTAGAGAGTAATGAGGATAAATAAGAGATTGAGACAGTTTCTATAGGTGCCAAAATCTTTGGTTTCCCTGTTTTTCTGTTCTTTGAAGTATATATGAATTCACATTCTTTAAAAAAAAAAAAACCACAATCCAAACTACTGAAATTGGTAAGATCTGGTATATTTTAAGTTTAGATAAAGTAAGTATCCATCAAACTCATAGTGGATCTTGACTCCAAACAATAACCTTGCTCTTTTCACAGAAATTTGGCCTGGATCTCTGATTTCATTAGTATGGGGAACTCTGCATGGAAATATGCTCCACTGATGTATACCAGCTGACTAGGATGCTGAGAAGATAAATGACTGGCTTGTAGTCACCAAGCCAGAAGTGTCAGAGGTAAGGCTTGAGCCCAGGTCTTCTGAACTCCAAGGTCGGGCTTTCTATTCACTACTGGATACTACTCTCACTTAGAGGTTAACTAAAAGAAATTATTTAATGTTAAATAGACTCTGCCTTCATTCGAACAACATTATTATTGGCTATAGGACAGATGTACCTTGGACCTACATGCTCCCGGGTGGTGGGGGAGAGGGGAGAGAAATATTTAGGCATGAGAGTACCAAAAGAATTTCATAAGACTACAGCATTAGAACTAGAAGAGATCTTAGAAGACATCTATCTAGTCCATCACCTACATTTTACAGATGACCAAACTAAGCTCCAAAGATATTGTCACTTGCCTGAAGTCAATAATAGAGGCAAGATTTGAACCCAGGCCCTATGACTTTAAAATCAGTGGTTATTCTAATATACCACACTGCTTCCTTCTAAATATAAGGTGGCTTTATCTACAAGCCTGTCTCATGGTATAGATCCAAAGAGTAGTCCTAATATTAATAACAGATAACATTTATATAGCCCTTTAAGATGTATTAGAAATAGAACTTAAATTCAGGTCTTCCTGGCTTTAGGGCAGGCTCTCTACCCATTACGCTTATGCCTCTAGTTGGTAAATGTTGGTTGACCAATTAAAATGAGCTCACCCTTTAATATTTTTTATTTTCTATGCCAGCATTTCACCTCCACTCCCCACTTATTTTTGATAGGTGACTGATTTTGCATCCAGTTTGAAAAGTAAAATTATTATTGCAAACATATCCTCCAAATACTACTCCTAATAATAATTGCTAACATTTATTTATATTTATTTATGTTACTTAATACCATTTATACTTATTATGTGTCAGGATCTGTATTGTGTTTTACAACTAATATCTCATTTGATCCTCACAACAACCCTGGGAGGTCAATGCTGTTATTACTCCCATTTTAAAGATGAAAAACTGAGGTAAACAGAGGTTGAATGACTTGCCCAGGGTCACACAGCTAGAAAATGTCTTTGAACTCAGGTCTTCCTGACTCTAGACCCAACACTCTTATCTACTTTGTTCATCAGCTGTCTCAGTTATCTTCAAAATTAAGATAATAAGACTGAACAGGGCTGGTCAGCTTCCATCACCAGAAAACTGAATGAGGTTCTTTGCATTCATTGTCATGATTGGCCCCCAACAAGACGCTCCAGAAACACATCTCTAATTAAGTTTAGCAAAACATATCAAATAAAACTTACCTCACTCCCCTGATGGAAGAAGCACTAAAATTCCACTCGTGAATACCTTTCTAAAATGCACAGGATAAAAATAAATACAAAAAGAAAAAAGTTAAAAAAAGAAAATAACAAATCTAAAACACAAAGGAAATATGAAATAAAACATGCCTGTTGTCTTTTGTAGGATGTATACAGCTGTGAAAAATATAAAGGTGAAATCTTTTAAGACTGGGACAAAGTGGAAGAGAAGTGATGACAGAGCTGAGTGGGCCCATGTCCTGTTTCCACCAAATGCTAGATAATGCCATCCACGCTGCTGCTGCCAGTACTATTCAGGGTTCTCGTGTGCATAAATAATTCTCCAGGAATAAATTTAGTGCCTCTAGATGAACTCTAAATGGATTCTCTCAGGTCACTGGAGTTATAGTTGTTTTGCTAAACAATTACCTGGTGGCCTGAGAGGTACAGCAGTTTTCAGAAGTCAGGATAATCAGTTTTATGAAATTCTAACTCTCAATTTTCAAAAATTTAACGTAAAAAATTTTTGACAAAATTTTGAAGGAAAAAAATCTACTGCTCTGAAAAATTAAAAGGAACTCAAATATTAAATGCATGGACAATTTTCCTTCTGAGAAGCAAAGTTCTCATTTAAATGTGGTCTTTAATGATTTTTAAAGTACTGAGTCATCACCCTTTGAGGATGTACTTTCTCAGAGTCCACAAAAAATGATATTTGTAATCCTTTAAAATAAAATCCCCTAAAAATAAAAACAAAACAGCAAAGCAAAAACCAGAAGGGTCCGACCACTGCTCTAATTAAACCAACATCAAAAGATTAAAAGGATATAAAATTAAATTTTCTAACATAATTTTAAAACTTAGGAAACAAATATAATGTAATCAATGAGTGCACTTGTTGCTATAAAGGCAAACAAAATGAATTTGTGGATTAACCCTTTTATACACACACACACACACACACAAGGATACAAAATCCATTCATGCCTCAATGAAATTTACTAGACTTGCTTACATTTATTATAATAGATAGCCTTTACATTATTTCTTTTTAAGAGATACAAAATCCATACATGCCTCAGTGAAATTTATAAGACTGTTCGCTTTTGTTATATATAGTCTTTACAGTATTTTTTTTTGAGAGATACAAAATCCACACATGCCTTGGTGAAATTTACAAGACTGTTCACATATGCTACAAGAAAATATAGCCACAGTGACAACAGCATTGAAAATAGGAGCGCTGAAGAAAGAGGGTTCAATTTGAATCCAAGAAATCAGCCTTCTAAGCTTGGCTCTAGCTGGGTGACCATAAAGGTAAGTCGTCTAACTTTCCTGAGCCTCAGTTACCTCACCTGTAAATTATTATTATCTGTAATATTCACACTGCCCATGATCTGTAAAATGGGTTTAGAAATACTTGCCCTGTCCATGATACAAGGTTGTCAACAGGAAGGCAATTTACAGAGTTTAAAGTGTGTAAATTGCTATTTTTAATATATTCTCACATACACGAACAGACCGGCGCTTACGCCATGGGTAGCGAGGACAATACAACTGCAAATTCAATGCTACTATAACCCTGGCTCCGGAACTTTGAAATAAACAGGGAGATAAGCTTCAGCTCATCCTAGACAACAAAGCTCTGTTGTCAGGCGGGTGACTGCTTTTCTGGCCAAGAAGTAGGTAGGGAGGCCTGGGGCCTAGATTGGTTCAGGACTATTTTTTTTCACCTCAGCTATCAAACAGTCAAATTTCTGAGGTTTCTCTACTTCATTCTATTCAGTTCAATTTTATAGTTATTTACTGAGCCCCCAGAATGTACAGGGTACCGTGTTAAATGTTGGGGAACCTAAAAACGAATAAGAAACAACCTTTTTCTTTAATGTTTTGTCCTTAAAATCCTATAAGGGAGAAAAGCCATGTACACAGATGACTGAATGAAAAAGAGAATGGGAAATTCCCAAGATGGATAGGCCATGATCTTTGAATCCACAGAATCATAAAATCATAGACATATAGGGACTATATGTAATCAGCTGGTTCAACCCCCTAATTTTTCTAATGAGAAAACTGATGCAGAGAGGGGTTAAGGGGTCACAAGGTCAGTAAATAATATTAGGACAAGATTCCAGACCCAAGTCAATACTCTTTCCATTTCTCAATGCAGTTTGTGAATTTTAAAGTTCAGTGAGTGTTTTTTTCCAGTGAATTTTGCTATTTCTTTGGTTTTATATAATTAAAATTATTTTGTTTTTTCTTTCACTTTGTCATACTGTTGAAAATAGAAGTATTTTCTTGCAATCTCTGACCACAGGATTTCAGGGAGAAGCAAAGCAAAATTTAGTTTTACAATGACTCCATAGCAACACCACATATATTGGACTTTCTAAAAGGAATGCCTGAATAATTTTCTCTGATTCCTAGGTTTATGAATCTTCCCTCCAGGTTTGTCCTTACACCCAGCAGCAGTGCGGTGCAGAGCACATAGTAGGAATTCAATAATAAATGTCTATGTAATTGAATTAAGGCATTTTTTCACTCTTCTTCAACCATTAGGCATAAACTGATAAATTTGATTAGAATCTTGGCCATACAACATCGTATCATTAATAGCAACCTGCAATAAAGACGGGAGTTGCTCCTGCAATTTCACTGCTAGAGGGAATTAGTGCTTGAGAACAGCCCCCTCTACCAATGCAAATTGGTACATCTTCTGCAATTTATAGTCTTGGAGAGCTGCCTAGGGCACTGAGGCATTAAGTGATTTTTCCAAGGTCACAAGGAGTGTATGTGTCAGAAATGAGACTTGAACCCAGGTTTTTCAGGCTCAGGGGCCAACTCCCTATTCATCACACAAACTGCCTCTCAACTTGTGATATATGATTTTAATATAATTCATAGACCATTAATAGTGTGCACACGCACAACATGTGCATATGTGTGTATGTATGTATGTATGTATGTATGTATCTCCTTACAAAATCAAAAGAAATGTGTGCTCAAAAGAGTCAAGCAATCATTTTTGAGAAAGTTTGTAGCTTCCCTTTCAAAAGGATTGAGCACAATTTCAATTGGGGAAACTGAAAATGAAGGGTGGTTAGATTTTGTCCACGATCACTAAGTTGCAAATCTGAGAAAGGACACCTGGGTGTCCTGGATTCTTAGTTCAGGGCTCTGTGTACTACCCCACACCTCACCCTGCTTCTTCAGGGAACCATGAAAAAAGAATTGAGTATGTATGAATGAGCATGTAGTGAGGAGACTTTTCTTTTTTTTTTTTCCTTTTTTTAGGCAGTTGGGGTTAAGTGACTTGCCCAGGTTCACACAGCTAGTAAGTGTCAAGTGTTTGGTCTGAGGCCAAATTTGAACTCAGGTCCTCCTGACTTCAGGGCTGGTGCTCTATCCACTGCGCCACCTAGAAGCCCCATGAGGAGACTTTTCTTGACCATCAACAATACTTAGTTTTTTTTGAGGAACCAAAGTAAAAGACCCCCCCAAAAGCCCTTCAAGGAGAGCTCTTAAGAAGCTTCCCCTTTGATTCACTGAACCCACTATCGGTCATATATCTCCAAGCACGTCAGACAGAAGAAAGGTCCAACATATACTAAAGCATTCATAGCAGCACTCTTTGTCTTAGCAAATAAATTAAGTAGGTACCCGTAAGTTAGGGGAATGGCTGGAAAAAACAAACAAACAAACAAACAATGATGTGTATGAAATGAAATCTTACTGTGCAGTAAGAAATTATAATATGAGGAATTCTGAGAAACATGGAAATATGTTTTATAAGCTAACGTAAAGCGAAATAAGCAGAACCAAGAAAACAACATACACAGTGACAACAACATAAAGATCATTGTAGAGAAGTAGATGTCCAAGTGAAAGAAAAACTAGCTAAATACCTGAGAACAGATGATACAACATAATGTCCCCTCACAAGAAAAAGGAGGATGACCAGGAGAGGATATTTTATACATGGTCAGGTACAGTCATTGTAGTAGATGTTTTTGTTTAATTATTTTTATTTGCAGAAAGAAAGGATTCAGTTGGGGGGGGTGGTAGGATTTGAAAAGATTGTGAGGCATGTATAACCTATACCTTGTGTCTTGGTGAGAGGAGATGGCAAGGAGAAAAATTTGGGACTTAAAATCTTTCAAAAAATGAATGTTGAAAATTGCCCTTATGTGTAATTGGAAAAAATAAAATACTATTAAGTAAAAAAAGAAAATAAAAAAGAAATAATTGTGATATAGAGATAAAAGATATTAATAACACATAATTTAAAAATTAAAAAATAAATCATTTCAGAACGCCCCTTCTTTCTCAGTTTAATTCAAATTGATCTGCCATATTTATCTTTTTTCTTCCTCTTCCTCCTAATTTGAGGGGAAAACACATTTTAAAAATTTCTTTCCATAATTCTCTTTATAGTTGTTTTTTTCCCCCTTATTTTGAAATACCCCTTTTCTCTCCTTCTCCAGTGAAGCAGGACTAGCTAACAGCTTGTCCCTGGCTAGAGTGGGACTTAGAGAAAGCTAGCCGGTACTCACCTTTCCACCATGGCACAAGTACTTCTTAGGATACTTCTTTGTTGTCTCTGGGCCCTGCCTACTCAACTAGTCTGGGGACATGAGGCCCCTGGAGCTCCCACATATATCTATTCTCTTGGGATATATATGGTGAACTGAGTCACAGCAATTGCGAGAAGAATTTGTGGACCAACAGTATTTAAATTCCAAACTTAAATTTGAAAGGACGAAGAGTTGCAAATATAAGCTGTTTTTTTGTTCGCAGACAGACATACAACTTCACTTAAAGCAGTTATTCATTTTAAGCAGCAAGGGAATACTGAAGGAAGAAATGTTTGGAGATCTGGGTTTCCATTAACTTTGCCACTGACCACTGTATGTGTAACTCTGGATGGATGAGTCAATCATTTTGTAAATACAGATGAGAATCTCAAAGATTGAAAATTCTAAAAAAAAGTAGTGTGGAAAGACCCAAGTGCTCAGAAAATTTTTAATATTTTGTTTAAAAAAGTGAGAAATTATTTAAATGTGTGAATAAATATGATGTTTCAAAGGTGTATTTCTTCAGGGTTTAGTTAATTTTCAGATAAATTGCAAAAAGGAATGTTCTACCTTGATTTAGAAAATAATGCCTTAAGATAAATAAAACCCAATGAAGGGATTGTTCAATATACGTGATTTATTTACGTGACCCAGAGAGCAGCTAGAATAGTAATGACATAGTCTGGATTTGTTTATAGCTTGATCTCCATAATTTATAGCCAGATCTTACAGCCTGAGAACTATTTTTTCAGCTTTCAGTCATTTTTCAGTCTTGTCTAACTCTTTGTGACCCCATTTAGGGTTTGCTTGGCAAAGATACTGGAGTGATTTGCCATACACTTCTCCAGCTCATTTAACAGATAAAGAATTGAGGCAAACAAGGTGAAAGGGCCTGCCCAGGGTCACAACAGCTTGTAAGTATCTGAGGACAGATCTGAACTCATGAAGATGAGTCTTCCTGATTCCAAGCCCAGTGTTCTATCTATTGTGCCACCTAGTTACCCAACCCATGTAACTTCTTTAAAACTAAAAAAAGTGACAGACTTCACAAATGCAGAAATAATAATAACTCATATTTATATAGTGTTCTATGCTTACAGTATAGTTATTTTGGAGAGAGTTAATTGGGGTTAAGTGATTTGCCCAGGGTCACACAGCTAGTAAGTATCTGGGGCTCAATTTGAAATCAGATCCTCCTCAGGCCAGGGCCAGTGCTCTATCCACTGTACCACCTTGCAGCCCCTACAACATACTTTTCACAAGCCCATAGGATTTAGAACTAGAGGGGACCTTTGCAACTGAAGTCCAACTGGTCCAGTCCCATCCTTTTGTAAATTAGGATACAAGCCCAGAGAAATTAAATGATTTGCTCCCAAACACAAAGGTAGTAGGTAGCAAAGCCGAAATTCGAACCCATATTCTGACTCTAAATTCAAGGCTCTTTCCACTCTTCCACAAAGGACTGTTTCTACACATCATCCTAGTGAGGTCAGTAGCACAAATATTATTTTGGTAGTTTACAAATGAGGAAACTGAGGTTTGAGAGGTAGAGACAAGTTGCCCAAAGCCACATAGCAAAGTCAATGTCACAGTCAGGATTTGGTTTCAGGTCTTCTTACTGCCAGTTCGGGCCTCTTTCCTTTACACTATAAGAACTGGACATAACTAAAGTGGAAATTTTCATTAAAAGTTTTAACATTTCAAACAAGCACTTAGAGTGGTCAGCATACAGAAAAGTAGCCCTGAACCTGAAGTTCTCTTAAGAGAGTGTGTGGAATGGTGGACATGTAAGAGCCAGACTAAATTTCTAAGCCTGACTGAGGCTGGAGTTGTGAGTTCCTTAATTTTGCAAACTCTGAAACAAGGATATTTCCTCTACTAACGCAGGTGAGCAGTTTTTCTGTAACTCAGAATCTTACAAAATTACCCAGAACAATGAGAGGTTAAATGACTTATGGTCACATAGCCAGTATTTTTAAGAGTCAGGACTGGGGCCCAGGCCTTCCTAGCCCCAAGGTCAGCTTTCTATCCATGATTGAAAGATTAGATCTATCTATGCCTCTGAAATCTAACAATACAACAATATAATAATACATACATTATCATATACATAAAACACTCATTAGTTATAAAAGACAAACAAATTTAAAATGTTGCAATTCTAATCCAAAGAATCTACAAGCAGGAGAGATGAAAAAAAAATGCTCACAAGTAGCTGGAAATGATACTCGTTTTCCAAATAACTCTGGCTTACTTTCTTTTCCTTTTCTTCCTTCCAATTACCCCTGGATACTCTCTCTCATTCTCCTGGCTTTGCTTCATCTCCAAATTCTCTCACCCCATCTTCTGCTTCCAAGTGTCCTTGGATAACTTTTCTCTTTCCATGCAGGCTTCCCAAAATCTCTTCTCCTTAACTTACAATTTTCTGTCTCTATCATTTCTCTCTGTTTTTCTGTTTATAGCTTGGATAGACTTTGTCTTTTAAGTCATAAAAAATTTTATGTGTATACAAACAGCATACCACACCCTATCCTCACACATACATATGTAACATTTTACAAATAAAATTATGACTATCTCATTCATATACATATATAAATTTACTTTTGTCACCTGCTTAATGATGGCATTTTTTCCAGCTTCCACGTGTATGTCCTGTACTCAATTCAAAATTAATGTGTAACAAACCAAATTCATCTTTTCTCCAAATGATCTCCAAAGTTCCTGAATTTTGTCACAGTTCCATGATTTTCTCAATCACTCATATTCAGAATTTTGGATCAAATCTTTGACAACCCTGTCCATGACACATATCCAGTTATTCTCTAAGGACTACTCAATTTTTCTTCAAAATGTCCCATGCATCTGTTCCTTCCCTATTCCTAGTCCAGGTTTTTAAATCCCTCAAGGAGGAATTACTAGAAGAGGCTTCTGGCTAGCCTTCTCGACTCCAGATTCTGGCCTAGTTCATTACATAAGTTTCTGCCAGATTTTTGTTGTTAAGTTTTTTACAATCGTGTCCGACTCTTCATTGACCCCATTTGGGGTTTTTTTTTGGCAAAAATACCAGAGTGGTTTGCCATTTCTTTCTCCAGTTCATTTTTACAGATGAGGCAAACAGGTTTAAGTGACTGACCCAGGGTCACACAGCTAGTAAGTGTCTAGTATCACATTTGAACTCAGGTCTTCCTGACTTCGATTTTTGAGCTGTATCCATTGCGCCACCCAGCTGTCCCAAGTCTGCCAGACTAATCTTCCTTAAATACTACTTTCATCAATCCACTTCCCTATTCAAACACATCAGTGATTGCCAATATCTGACCCCATCAAGTCTAAACTACTTGACCGGACTTGCAAGTCCCAACACAATCTGGCCTCTCTGTACCTATCCAATCTAGGTCTAATCTATTCCCCAAATGTATTCCCTCCTCTCCTGTGAGGCTAAGTCCCCTTTATAGCATGAACTTCTTCATTCATGTTTCTGTGCCTTTGCTAGTTCTATGCCTCTCCCTTTAGCTGAGTCCTCTGAGCTCCCTTCTCCTGACAGCCTAATTAAATATTTCCTATCAGTCAAGGCTCAGCACAAGTGCCACCAGCTCTAGATGGCTTCCTTATTCAATCCTTAGATTTTTCCTTTTTTCAAACATGCTTGAACACTTGGGATCTCAACCACACAATTTAGAACTTAATCATACACTGCATTCTACTGCTGATAGTGATTTGATATGTGTTACACCTTTTCTCTACACCTAGAGAACAAATTTTGTGAAAGCAGGAGGTATGTCTTCTATTTCCTCTGTAGTCCTTATACTGAGTCTAGCACATTTCTATGCACAAAATACCTGCAGGCTCCTAGAAGCATAGACTTAGAGCTGAAAGTGACCTTAGTCATTATTCAGATTTAGAGGAAGGAGCAGACACGGCTTCTCTTTTCAAAGAACTTATTACCAAGTCACATAAAACACAACCACAACAGAATGACAGCAAACCACACATCCAGGATATTATTTAATGTTAAATTGTGGGGCAGAGATTCTAAGTGCTCTTGGAGGTCTGAAAAAAGAGAAATCAGTAAGAATTGCATTAGCCAGGGAAAAGGTGGATCTTGATTGAAACTTTTTAATTTATGAGAAATATTTGACTAGGTAAAAGGGAGAAGGGAAGATATCTCAGCTAAAGGAAGAGGCTTACAAAAACCCAGAAACAGATATGTATACAAACATACACATCTATACCACCTAGCCTACCCTTTGCATCCTTTGAAAGCCCCTGGTAATCATGCTTTGTAGACCGCAAAGATCTATTCTGAATAATTTAGTACAAGGAATATTTTCCCCCAGTCTTTATCCATGTATCAGTCACTCATGATGAAAATGTAATGGACACCTCCTTGAGTCTTGGGTGACTGCCACTATTACATGGCCTGAATGAAACTGCTTTGCTGTCACCAACATCACTCATGGAAGCACATTTAGGAGATCTCCTAAGGATCTATCTGGATTAAGATTCTTTCCCCAGCTTCAGCAAGACTGAGACAACTTCTGTTGCAATGGGGGACCGAGAATGGATTTGTGGCAATAGGAAGAATTGTCGGCAGTGTTTATCTTGTTACCTAGAGTCTTTGGTTGGTAGTGGGTAATTTTGTGTGGTGTTGGATTTCTTTTCCCCAAGATGGCATCCCATGATTTCAACCAAAAAAAAACAACTAATAATAATGAAGAGGGATGACACACCAGTGATTAATGTGATAAGAAAAAAATGCAGTGTTTTCAAAACCCTACTAAAAATAAAACAGGATGGTCTCCTATCTCATCTTTGATATTGTCTTTAGGATAAGCAGTTAAAACTCTCTGAGGTCAGAAAGTTTTAATCATCTTCATAGTTCTGAAAGACCTACCACAGTGCCTTATGCATAGAAAGTACTCATTCAGTAAAGGTAGGCAGCTCAGAAAAGTGAAAAGAACTCTGGACCATGAACCAGAACACTTAGATGCTGGTTCTAGCTCTGGCAGCTGGATGGCACAGTGGACAGAGTACAGGGCCTGGAGTCAGGAAGATGCATCTTCCTGAGTTCAAATCTAGACTCAGACACTTAATTGCTGTGTGACCCTGGGCAAGTCACTTAACTCTGTTTGCCTCAGTTTCCTCATCTGTTAAATGAGCTGGAGAAGGAAATGGCAAACCACTCTGGTATCTTTGTCAAGAAAACCCCAAATGGAGTCATGAAGAGTTGGACTCAACTGAAATGACTGAACAAGAACAACAACAACAATGACTTGGCCAAGTCATGTTTCACTCCCCTGGGGTTGAATGTTCTCATCTGTGAAACGAAGAAATTAGACTAGAAACTCTAGCTGTCTGACACTTACTATCTGGGTCACATTGGGTAAATGTCTCTGGGTCTCAGTCTCCTTATCTAATATAAAACAAGGATATTGGATGAGATGGCCTCAGAGGATGGCCCTAGATCTATGAATTTAGAACCCTCCACCCACTAAACAGGAAGACGTAATACATTGGGTTTTTTTTTTTTTTTTAGTACTTCTATGGGCCGATGGTCACAGTTTAATGGTATTTACTATTTCTACAATGTTCTGAGGTCTCTGCTCTACTGGGGATAAGAAAAAGGGCTGAAAGAACCCAAAGCATGGGCTAAGTTGGCTTTATGCAGCATAATCTTCCTGAAGATGAGACAAAAGTACTTTAGAAAAGGCCTCTTTGGACACATTTCAAATCTAGGAGATGAGTTCACATAGCATCAAAGAAGAAGCAAAAGAAAATGTTACAATTATGAGATCATTTTGTACAACTCCACTTAAAAAATAAAACAAATACATCTTGTCCATAATTTGGCAAATGCATATAACTCAAAATCCCAAAATACTGAATGTTGGTTGTACCATAGTTGATTGTGCCAAAAGAAACAGAGGCTCAAGCACATTTTTATCAGCTATGAACAGGGTTTTTTCTCATTGTACTTAAATGTTGTAGGGGCCTAATTGTTCTGTGAAGCAATTTTTTCAACTAACAGTCCGGTTCTAGTAAATGGAATAATTTACCTTGTCATCAGGAAGCACATGCCAGATAGATATCGTCTTTTCATCAGCTTCATTGTTGATAGACAAATAGGAAGGCTGATAGATTTTTGTTGGTTCTAATATTAAAACCTTGTAAATATAAGACAAAGAAATTAATACTTCAGTGGCTTACGAGAATCAAACCAGATAAAAGTCATATAATAAAACAAAAACGTAAGTGCATCAAAACATCTATGTGTTATTTTTCAAAAATATATTTTATTTTCAATTCAGGGAATAAAACAAAATTAGAACTGGGCAAGAGGACCATTATAAGACACTAAAACATCTATGTGTAACACATATTAATGGCTCCTACCTCAATGGGTTGTTGTGAGGACCAAATAAGATCAATAATTGTAAAGAGCTTAGCATACAGTGCCTGGCAAATCATAGGCACTATATAAATGTTAGCTGCTATTATTGTTATTTACACATATATATACATATACATATACATATACATATACATACACATATATCCAAACGTGTGAATTTGGTCTGGACCTGAGATTTCATTCGTGCAAGGAATTCTTGTTACAGAAATTCCCTCTGTAACTTAGTCTTAGATAATTTCCTGGAGCACTGAAGGGGTTAAATGACTAGTCTATCACACATATGGCATGTATGCATCAGAGGCAATAACTGAACCCATGTGATGCAAAATAGACAAAATAGAAAACTTTCTTGACTCTAAGGCCACCTTCTGTTGATTTTTCCATACTGTATTTTTCTATATGAAATCTTAGTAGGCTAGAATTCAAAGATATTTCAGGGGTCCACTGTTTCAGTACAAATTATTTTAAATATCTGATTATTTCAACCTAAAAAGAGCCTCCATTTTTATATTTTATCAAATGAGATAATATATGTAAAGAACTTTGTAAATCTTAAAGTGTCATGTAAATGCTGGTTATGGACAGTTATCCTTATAAAATTACACAATTACTATAAAGGTCAATGATAACTGGAATCTGCACTTGACCACCTGGACTAAACTGCCCTTTCATCTTGGAACTTCCTTCTGTCATGCTGGACCCCTTTTCCCATGGGTGAGGTTTTCAAAAAATGCCCCTATTTGGAAGGCAGGCCCAGGCCAGACATGTAACACTCCCCTCCCAGCTGTACTTCTGACTTTACCACCATTCCCCTGAATGGGAACCGCAACCCCACCTTCCCTTTAAGCTCTTTGAGGAAAGGGACTTCTTTCTTTTTGGTTTTAATTGCATTCCCAATGCTTTGCATGGTTTCTGGCACGTAGTAAGTGCTTAATAAATGCTTGTTGTCTTCTTGATAATGAATTTTCATTGAAGAAAGTCTTTGGGGAAAAAAAAAAACACTGACATCTGTATGTTTTTTCAGCTATACCCAGAGGCCAAGTATTTTAAATTACATTCTTAGAGAAACATGGGGCAAATTTTTAAAACATAAAGAATCAATGATGTCTAGAAGTTCTGTGAAATGTGGATTTGGCAGAAAAAAGCAGAAGTGATAGAAAACAGACAAAATGAGAAATTGTCTGTACATCACAAAACAAAGAAGCAAAATACTGTGTAAAGAATTACTCATTTACTTATTTTAAGAGTTCCTGATCTCATGAATGTTACTATACAGATACAGGTATGTGGTTTTTCTATCCATCTAAATGGTATTAGAAATAAAAATAATTTGTTATAGCTAGTGGGAGTTATGTATACATTTAGCTATGATGATGTAAAAAGACCACACTTACTTCTCAGGGACTTCTGCCTTCAGGAGCAAACTGGCATCTTGAGGGATGATAGATTTAGTCTACATGGGAAGATGGCTATGCTATACTTCATTTTGGTTTTTGAATGGCAGTTGAGATGATCTGTTTCCCTCTGGTTGGTACCTCACAAAGTATAGTATATGTGTGAATTTGGTCTGGACCTGAGATTTCATTCGTGCAAGGAATTCTTGTTACAGAAATTCCCTCTGTAACTTAGTCTTAGATAATTTCCTGGAGCACTGAAGGGGTTAAGTGACTTGTCTATCACATATATGGCATGTATGCAACAGAGGCAACAACTGAACCCATGTGATGCAAAACAGACAAAATAGAAAATTTAGTCTACATGGGAAGATGGCCATGCTATACTTCATTTTGGTTTTTGAATGGCAGTTGAGATGATCTGTATATGAGGCACTAAGTATATGAGGCACTAAGACACAGATCTTATTCCAAAACACCATCTAAGCATCCAAATGATTCATGGAGTTGATAAGATCCAGCTTTCACATAAAGACCTAGTGATCACAACCGATAGCTTAAAAAAAAAAAAAAAGACAGGTCTATATAAGGCACAGGGGAAATTGAAACAATCACTTCCCACTTTCCTGTTCAAAATTCAAAGAAGTACCTCGGACACATTATTTCCTAGAATTGATAGTGTATCTAATGGAGTCTTTTAAATAAAAAGTGGGGGAAAAACCCTCCACGTGGCTTTGGGACATGACAACAAGGGGATCTAACTTTATGACTCATTGTGGTCTAAGGGTACAGATTAAGAGAGAAAGCCTAAATACACAAGGATATGGGCTATAAAAACTGTTCCAAACCATAAACCACAAACACAGTGTATATGTTTATCTTAAGGACTATTACAGTACAATGGAAGGGAACAAGCATTTATTAAGCGCTTACTACTTCCAGCACTGTAATGAGTGCTTTACAAATATTATCTCATTTGATCTGCATGCCCTTGTGAGGAAGGTGCAATTATTATCCTCAGTTTTAAAGCTGAGAAACTAAGGCAGATAGATGTTACGTGACTTGCCCAAGGTCACAGAGTTAGTAAGTGTCTGACATTGGATTTGAATGCAGGTTTTCCTATTTCCATGCCCAATACTCTATTGTGCCACCTACCTGCCTATATCAACACTATACCAATAAGATTTATTAAAAAAAAAGTTAAAATGGATAGATAAACAATGAGATGCTAGAAGCAAAAATTACTTCCATTGAAGAATAACAAATTTTGGGGGCTCAAAGACCTATTTCTTTCTCACTTTCTGGGAATGAAATGCAGATAAAACAACAAACTATGAATAAATTTCTTAGAAGAGTCAGGTAAAATGCATATACAATACCAATGTCATATCCCCAAACAGAAATGTTGAGTGGCATTTTTTCATAACTAAAATCGCTTATTACTCTTAAGTGATATACTATTAGAAACATGCAGCATCTTAAGGCATTGAAAAGTAATATGCTCTGATATAATTAATACAAGGCCAATTTTGGGGTCAAGAAGACACGAATTCAGTTATCGCTTCTGATACACGCTAGCTATGGGATCATGAGCGAGTAAGTCATTTAGCCTTTCCATGCCTCAGGTAATGCTAAGTCATGGAGAAGCTGCTGATCTAAATCAGGGGAGAGAGTTTCCAGGCTGAGAGTTGTCCTGCACAAGTCTCTATCAGAAATTACACATCAGGGCCAGAAAAATAGAAGGAATTGATAGTACATGTGAAATTAAGTAGATAACTTTATTATTTATATATTTAAAAGGAATAGCAAGTTGGACATAACAGATTTTCAGTTTCGTGTGCAATCATCTTTTTTTAATTATACTATGTTATAGAAATATTTGTTTTACTCCATAAGTTAAAAATAAATCAAAAAATTAAAAAAAGAAATTAAATTGGAATTGAAAAATTAACAACAGAGAATAGAATATTGATTCCCCTCAAATACCAAAGGCTTCTCTGACTAATTAGTACATTCTTGTAATTTATACTATACATGATTTAAACAGCTCTCCTCAGTGATACAGAGTGGTGGCATCAGATTTTCTCATCACAAATTCTGTCGTTATTAATAATTCAAATATTGCTAGCAGATAAAACCCAATTTGGGTGTTTTCCTGTCATTCATTCGTTTATCTGTTTTTGGATTGAGAGAAAGAGTAAGGTTGCAGTTAATCGTATTGCTAATTGTGCCCTGCCAAGCCTCTGCCTTGAATGACTCCTACCATCAATCGTGGAGAAAATCACATAACTCTTCTGATTGGGTCCACTGCAAATTCATGTTATACAACTCCAATTAGGCTCTTGATGCTGGTAGACAATCCTTCTATACATACTCCATTAACAACTCACTTCCCACTCTCCACAGGGGGTCTTGCAAACCTTTTCAACTCTCTTCAAACTTCTCACGGCTCCCCCTCCTTCCATCTAGCTAAGAATCTTATCTCATGTTTTACAGAAAAACACTGAGGTCATTCACTGTGAATTCCCTCTTCTCCCCTTGTTCTTATCTCTTATCACTCAGATGCTTTCTACCACTATCTCCTCCTTTGTTCCTGTCTCACATGGTGAGGTGGCCTTATTCTTTACGAAGACAAACCCCTTTATTTGTACAAGAGATCCCATTCCATCTGTCATCTCTGCTCTATCACTTATCTTCATCCTCTCCCTGCCTACTGTCCCCTTCTCTACTGCCTAGAAACATGACTATGTCCCTCTCATCCTCAAAAAACCCTCACGTAATTCTTCCCTCCCCACTAACTACTGTCTACTATCTCTTCTGCCCTTTGTGGCCAGACTGCTTGAGAGAAGGCTGCCTACATTAGGTGTCTCCACTTTTTCTCCTCTCATTCTCTTCTTAATCACTTATTATTCAACTTCCCACTTCATCATTATCCCACTGCAACTGCTCTCTCCAAAGTTACCATTAATTGGCTTCCCTAACTCCCCTCAAATCTCAACTAAAGTTCAATCTTCTACAGGAAGCCTAGGCTAACAATCCTTCTTATTCTAGTGCCTTCCTTCTCCAAACTATTCCGTATGTAGTTTGTTTGCGTATATTTGTTTGCTTGTTGTTTCTCCCATTGGAATTTGAGATCCTTGAGGGCAGGGACTATCTTCTGCATCTTTTCTGTATCCCCAGCACTTAGCACAGTGTCAGGCACACAGTAGGTACTTAATAAATATTTAGTGCTTGCCTGACTGAATTATTGCTATCTAATGCTTTCTCCCTTTGTACACTATTTGAAATGACAAGGACTATATTACATAAGCCACCCAACAGTTAAGAAAACACAAAATACAGGAGGACATGTATATACCTGTAAAACCAAATAGAACCATCTTGAGTACATTATACAGAATCTGCTTTTAACCGATTTCTGGTCTTAGATTATAGGTCATCCTAAGTTTACCACTAACTTGATATGCCTGAAATAGGGGGAAAAGGTAATAGTTAACACTTTCACTGGAACAAAGGTCCATTAGATAACATATTTAGAAGAAACCACATAGTTTTCTAGAGTAAACAGGTTTTTCTTAGCAAAGGTAAGATCACTAAGGCAGCCCAAGGTACTACTTTTTGAAGGAGGAAAGAAAAAGAGAACTGAGAAATGAAAAAAGCAAAAAAACAAAACCTGGTTATATCAGGTTAATCAACTCTTTGCTATTTAAGCTTACTGTTAAGAGCAGTTTTGTCTCGTGCTTCCAAGCTCAAGGCACCTCGTTCTCAGAAGAGTGACTGAGAACATGGCAGAAAGATAAGTGGAAGTAAATCAAACTGTTAGTGCTTTTCTACTTCAGTCATCTTGGTCTGCTCTACTCCGAAGACAAATCATCACTACCTTTCCCCTATTTGCAATCCTCAGAAATGTTGGCTAGAAAGTGCTTCTACGTTAACTACAGGATAGGCTGTCTGTAGAGTAGTCAGAGTACAACCACAAATCTTTGGAGTCATCTCATTGCACAAGGCAGAAAGTCTTGCGGTAAACAGCTGTTCTCCTCCCTGGGGAATGTGAGCAGCCACGTGTCATGGAAGTCAGTCTCTCTACGGTCATTGTGACACTTACAGGCCTAATGCAACTAATTTCCCCACAATCTGGTAATGCGGGTGGGTGCAGAAGAGGGAGCCAGTGAATTATGTCCTAGGGAAAAAAGGCAGGTCATGGAATACAACTAGTTCTTGACCTCTCAGCTGTCTGTTCACTCAACAGCTAAAAAGAAATTTGAACCACATTAATACAATGCTTCAGTAGGAAGAAAGAAAAAGATTAAGTGGGACGATGATTATTTTAATTGAAGAAATAAGGATAAATGAGAGCTCAATTTGCGGGCACTTAGACAAACAGAAAGAGGTTAGAAAGGATTCAAGATTTCTTGAAGTGGGGCTTGCCCCAGGTCTGCAGCTGGTCCTTGCTGTTTGTCCTTTGTTCTCGAAGAAAACCACTGCATGAGGAAGGTGATGCCATGACTTGTAAGTGAATTGGATTTAAGTGAGGGAGGGCTGTGCAAAGTCACCAGCCTTACTTTCTCCTCTGGAGCCATGTGGGTCCAGTGGCAAGATATAAATCAGGACGACTGGAGAGGGCCCCCAGTTGGTCCTAATATAGATTGGGGCGGGGAGCTTGTCTAAAAACTTCCCTGCACTGAAAACAACTTAATAAGCATTTGTTAAGTACCTACTTAGTGCCAGGCTAAGTACTGGGCATACAAATAATAAAACAATTCCTTGAGCATATAAGGAGTTTATGTTATAATGAGGACAAGTATAGATGTGTATATATATATATATATATGTATTTAAATACAAAAAGAATAACCATAAAGGAACTGTGTGAGTAGAAAAGAAGGGTCAAATGTGAAAGTTTTATAGAGATAAAAATGGCAAATTGCAGCAACTCATAAAATATGTGGGTTCAGGGAGAATAAAGAGTCATGATGACAGTAAGGTTACAAACTTGAGAGACTGGAAAAATGACAGTGCCTTCAACAGAAATAGGGAAATTTGAAAGAAAGGTGGCTTTGGAGGAAAGGATAAAGAATCTTGTTCTGGACAAGATGAATTTGAGACGTCTTTAGGACATCCATTTTGAAATGACCAATAAGCAGCCAGTGACATGAGACTGGAACTTAGGGAAAGACTTCTTGAAGAAGATGAGATTTCAGTTAAGACTTGAAGAAAGCCACAGAAGGGCTGGGAGGTAGAGGTGAGAAGGGAAATAATTCCAGGTATAGGGAGCAGCTGGTGAAAATTAGACTGTAGAGTACAGTCTAATTGAGAAGAATGGCAAGGTAGGAAAGGGCCAGGCTAGGAAAGGCTTTAAAAGCCAAACAGAGGGTTCTGTATTTGATTCTGGAGATTAGAGGGAGCCATTGTAGTTTACTGGTGGTAGGGTAGGGTAATAGTGTATGATATGGTTAATCGTACTTTTTAGGAAGAACATTTTGATAGCTCAGTAGCATGGACTGAATTTGCTTTGCTTCACTATGCATATTTCTTACAAGAATTTTCTTTTCTTTTTTTTTTTTTTAATAGAGGAGGGAGGTAAAAAGAAGAAGTTCTGGGAATAATTTCCTCTTTACCCCAGGGAGGGAGGAATGAACAGAAAGATAGGCAGAAAGAATCAAAGATAAATAGAACAGCTTTTAAAGTTACAGACTCAATTCTTTAAATACTCCAAAAGAAAAGCAAGCTTTCCACCATGGAGGTTTGCAATTTCATGTACAATCTCTCTCCAGCTCTATGAAATATGAAAATGCTAATTTTTTTGGTTTTTGTTAAGTTCAGAATGAAAGTAAAATAAAAATGCTAACTGGCACAAATCCAAGCACCAAACACCAGCATACTCCACTGGAGCCTTCTTCTCAAGATGGCGTCAGACCATTTTCTTTGGTCCTAGCCATTCCCAATCTATTCTGACTCCACCTAATTATAGTAGTATCCAACCCACATCTTTCCATGTTTTCCATAAAAATAGCACTAGAAATTTTGTCAAAAGCCTTACTATCATCTAAGTAAGCTATTATCTATAGTATTCCTCTATTCTGTTACTCTAGTAACTGTGTCATAAGGGAAAAATAAGATTAGGCTGACATGACCTGTTCCCGATAAAGCCCTAACAGTTACTTATTACCATCACTTCCTTTCTTGAGATGTTTACCATGTATCCCTTTAAGAATATGCCCCCAGATTTTTCCCAATAATCAATGCCAAGCACCTGAGAGTTAGCCGGAGAATATTCTCTTCCCTTTTTTTTTTTTTAAATTTGGGTATTTTCTCTTTTCTAGTCCTGTGGCACCTTTCTCATTCTTTTTGATCTTTCAAAGATCAAAGACAGCAGTTAAGTAATAATATCTACTAGTTTTGCTTTGGTCTTTAATTACTTTTTGAAGTTATTTATGGGAAAACCAGGTAGTCTTCTAGTATCTTCCTACTTTTCTTGTGCAGAAGTTCCCTATTGGGTGTTTTGTTTTTTCCCTTTCTAATCCAAATATTTTTTTTCAAGTCAAATCAGAGTAAGAGTTGAGCAGCTCTGCTTTCTTTGTCACCTCTACTGTCACAAGCAGCCATACTATCCCTTTATTGAGCTTCCTCTTTCCCCCAGTACAGAAAGGAAGGTTTTCTTTTTCCCACTTCCTTTTCAATTTTACATCCTTTTGATGAGACTTGTAAGAATCCAGGCAAGCACAGTTTTACCAGCCTTTGTCAGGTACACGCCATCCCTTAAAAGGAGCCTGCCATTCCTATGTTGTAAGCAAGGGTCCACATACATAAATCCCACTGTCAGACACCATCTGAACTAAATATTTATGTTCCAAATCTGCCTTTAATCAGGAAGAACAATGATAATTTGCTTCCAAATGCTTTTTTTCCCTTGTTTTTGCAATTAAAACCTTTTTTTCCATATTTTAAGAAACAGTTTGGTCTCTCTTGGGATGTATAATGTAGAGAGACATTCTTTGAGCCCCTTTACCTTCTTTTATAGGAGAGAGGCCTACCTGATTACTTGGTCAGGGCAGAAAGATAAATGAGGTATACTCTATTGCAGGTCACTCCCTCTTCTCCATACTTCCTAGAAGTAAAACCCCACTTCTCGTTTTTGATAGTAGTTATTGTTCCTGGCTCCCCTGGAGACCTAATCTTATAGTCGTAACTCTCATCTCTTTGGCCCTTTTATAGGGACTCCTAACATCCTTTCCCTCACCTTCCAACTTCCTTCCTCTGCTTTGATTTCTCTCTCTCCGGGGCCTCTTTTCACTTTGACTCCTCTCGAATGTTCCCTCCCCAAATTTCACTCTCTGGCTTCCTTCACAATCTCAGGATCCTACAAATCTACATTCTTACTATCCCATCTGCTTCCTGGCTCCTCCTGGCTCTGAAAGACTAGTCTTTCCCCCCATCTAGATAGAAACAGACCACCAGACCACTTACTGTATTCTCTTGGACATGGTTCCATTCTCTGACCATCTCCACCCCAACCAGAAACAAAGATTCCACTCTTGGCTCCTCCGCCCTTCCATTTGCTTCTGCTCTCCCCATCCCATCCCATCCCAACCTCTTTTCCACCATTCCCATTTATGTACTGTCTGTCCCTATTGATTAGAATGTAAAGCCCTTCAAGGGCAGAGGATGGCTTGCTTGCTTTTTAATGTAATCCCATGGTTAGCACAGTGCCCAGCAGATAGTAAGAGCTCCATAAATGCCCGCCCTCCTCTCTGTCACCATAAAGTGCTCTATTACTGCCAACTGTAATTCTTATCTCTCCTGTTGCTTCTCTCTCTCTCAATTTTGTTTGAAATTTGAGAGTAATAGACTGGTCAAAACATTTTGGAGAAGCTTCATACCAGTATATTCCTCTTCATTGATATCGTTTTACTGTATTGTAACCTCTCCAGAGTACGATTGGCTGTCTGAGTGACAACTTACTCTCTACCTTTCTCTCCAATTCCAACTATGTCTATACTATGCTGAGCTCTCTTATCTTTCTTCTCCCTTTCTCTACAGGCATATTTTATAATATGTACTTTACCAAAAAAGATATCAAATTACATTTATTTTTTAAGATATTCTATAATTCTGACTATTCTCACTTCATTCCTACTGACCTACTCCACAGCTAATCAGAATTAATAAGATTTTACTTATATGTGTAACTTTATTTTACAACTCTAAGAAACCCCCCTTCTCAGTCAATTCAGCAAGTCAACTACCTGGAGCTCTGCCTGGGAACTTGATCCATGACCTTATCCATTCCCCCTTGGAGCTAAGATGGTGTCTTTAAGCACCAGTCTAATGCAAGCTCGTGTTCCATCTGGAAGCTTGGACTCTTCTTAGTTTGCATCCTCTCCAGGGTAAGAGAGGCAATTAAATTTCTTTTTAGCTTAAAGTATTTTTCCCTTCAAGATCCTGCTGAGTTACAGGCTGAATTTGGAGATAACGTTAAACAGAGACCATGCTAATGCCAATAATTCATTTAACCAAGCAGAGCCAACAGAAATCTGCAAGCCACCATTTGCCATGGGGCACTCACTGATGGCTTACCACGGCTCTCTATATAAAATATAAACACAGTTGGTCCCTTTGCAGGTCACATGTATTTTAAGGAATCCTCTTGGAGATACGGTCAAAAGAATTCATACATATCCTGAACAGCCAGCAATCAGGTTTGAATTGTTCTGCAATGGCAATGATAAAGGGCTTACTAAATGATTCCTAGAACTACTGTCTGGCTAGGAGCCCGAGCTGGCCGATCATATACTCTTCAGAGTAGGGGTAGGGAGAATACCAGCTCTCCCTAGCAGAAATGGGGAGAAAGGTCAGATTGTTATCATCCCTAACTTCATAGAGCCTCTTTCACATGCAATCTGGTAAATTCTTAGAACGTTTTATAAAAACCCCTATGAGCCTATTAGCAGTATTTATAAAGTTTCCATTAAAATCCAAGCATGGGCAAACTAGGCTAAGCCATGAATTAATATTTGTATTGTCTGGCATTATGCCTTATAGTAAATTATAAACCCCCAATGTTGGTTGCCTTTGCATATTTCTTTCTTCTCCCTTCCCCTAACCCCCACCAAAAGAAGCCACACAAAAGAAAAAAAAAACTTAAAACTGCATTTTCATTTAGGATTCTTTCTATTCACAAAATCTTAATTTCAAGAAACATAAAATACAAGCTAAAATGTATCAACTGGCAGAGATATAGATATATATGTTACAAGATTCAAAAATCAGAAAATCAATAGTAATTTAGCTATACCAAATGAGTTCTACTTAGTTTATTTTAGGGAAAATAAACAAAATTAGAAATGAAATTTAAGTTGCATGAAGCATGCTTACCGGAAACCTAACTACTGTCACATCTGTCTTTGTGGCTTCAACCAGGAAATCCATCCAGAAATCCACAAGCTCTTGCTTGGCTCCATGTAGTTCTGTAGTCAGTTTCATAAAATGTTTATATATCAAAATGGTCTCTACAATAGACTTGAGGTACCTACAAATTAGAAAATCCAATCCAATTAAATTAGCATTTATTAGAAACCTACTATGTTCCAGGAGCCGTGCTAGATGGTTGGGACACAAAAACAAAAATTAAACAGATCTTGTCCTTAACATCTACTAGGGGAAAATGACATGTGTACAATAAATTAATTACCAAATAAATTAATTTATTACTATGTACAATCCCAGTTTTTGGTGAATTCAATGATCCCAATCTTTCCCCAACAGTAGGGAAGTTATCCAACTATATAGAGAGAGAGAAGAAGAGGGAAGTGTGCAGGGGATCTGAGTGACTTGTAGATGGGAAAATTAGCTCATAAATTACTGAAAGTTGACAATAAAAGGAAGGGATTAAGTATTTACATTGTATCTACTATGAGCCAGGCATTATGCTAAGCTTTTTTTTTTTAAAACAAATATTATCTCCTTTGATACTCACAACAACCCTGGGAGGTAAATGCTATAATCATCCTCTTTTTACAACTGAAGAAACTGAGGCAAACAGAGGTTAAGTGACTTGCCCAGGGTCACAAAGCTAGTAAGTGTCTCAGAGTGGATTTGAACTCAGGTCCTCCTGACTCCAAGTCCAGTGCTCTATTCACTAGTGCCACCAGCTGTCTCTATACTATCCCATACTATTACTAACGAATACATACTATAACTAGCATGTGGGACACAGCATGGTATAAGGAAAACAATGGTGAGCTTGGGAATAGAAATCTGGCTCTGACAACACCTATCTGGCCCTAGGCAAGCCACCTGGCTTCACTGAAGTTAAGTTGCTTCATTTATAAAATGGGGATAAGAATATTTGCACATTGCACTCCCTACCTCACAAGGAAAACCTAAGCACTTCATAAAACTGAAAAACACTATGGATGTGTGAGTTATTATCATGGGATGCTAACTGGCCTAAAATTCAATTCACTTCAGACAAAGCAGAATTCCAGGCCATCAAGCGCTGTCTGCTAACCACGGATGTTCTTATAGATCTAACACAGGAGAGGACGGAACCTGAGGCCCAAAAAACACTACTGTCAGAAAATGCTCTGCCTGCCAGGAGCCCTGTAGGCAGCCTCAAGGCAGCAACATCTGTGTTGGAATAGAGGTTATTTTTTTTCACTTGCTGCTTCTCTCTGTTTGAGATGAAATATTTAATTCAAATGATCTGAGTGGCTTCTACATGCCAGGAATGCCTGAAATGAGTAGGGTTTTGGAAATGAGGCTCCAAATGCAGATTTTTTTTGGGGGGGGGTAGTGGGAAGTGAGGATGGTAACCTTCTCTACCTATAGTCCCATTCTGTCCTACCACCTTAAAAAAAATCATTTCATGAATGATGAAACCTAATTCCATTTTAAAAATGGATGGATGGGTAGATCTCATATAAACAGTGGATATGTAATCAGCCGGTCTAAAAGCAGTTTAAGCGCTATGTGACTGTGCTAAGTGCTGGATATACAGAGAAAGGCAAAAATTCTGTCCCTGCCATCAAGGAATTCACATTATTATGGGGAGAAAACCTGTAAATAACTTGGTATATGTGAGCTATAGTCAATCAATTAATCAATTTATTAAGCACTTACTTGATGGCAGGCACTGTGCTCAATGCAGGGGAAACAAAAAGAGGTAAACCAATCCCTGCCTTCAAAGAGTTTACAATCCAATAGACTGAGGGTAGATGAAGATAATTTGAGAAGGGAGGCATTAGTAGCTGAGGAGTGGGAGGGTGGGTGTTGGGAGAGTCCACAAAAAGCCTAGAGAGGAAAGTGGGATTTGAGCCACTTTTTTAGGAAGCCAGAGAAGCTAATATAAATATAATATTAAAACATGTTATTCAAAGTGTAAAGAAGGCTAACTAAAAATAAACAATGAAAATTCCAGAACTGAGAGTGAATTCCCTGGAAAAATAAAGGAACGTACTGAGAGAAAAGGCCATGGAAACTGAGTTGGGAAGCCTATAAATAAACTGGAGTTTCCTCCATCTTTGTGTGTATTTCATTAGATTTGCAATTGTAAGATTCCTATAATCATTAACGTACTTAGGACTAACAGACTTGCTGTTAGTGGTTTTTAAAATGTGACATAAACACCTAATTAAGCATACAATGACATCATGGGTCTGAAGACCTAAAGTGTATTACTCAACATTTATTTTTCTCATAACCATCATAGCTTTTCTCTAGAGGCTCCATTTATTCCATTAAACACACACACACACACACACACACACACACACACACACACGAAGTACAAGTCAGTCCTATAAATAAAGGTAATACAGTAACACATGGCCTTGAATGGTTTGTGTACAAGAAATAGTTGCATATAAGAATGTTAACTTAGCAGAAAATTACCATGCAGGTGTCTTCAGTTTAAAAAGTTTTTCAGAAGCTTGTATCACTCTCAAATGATCATTAGCAAGTACACTGGCACCAAGGAAAAATCCAACTTCCCAGTAGCTCTGGAGTTTTTCTAGGTTTCCCTTTTTACCAAGCAGACTACTTAGTTTCACTCCTGAAAAAATAAAAAGAATTCAGATTTTACAGATGTATAGTAGATGCACAATTTAGGACTTTCTTAAAGCATAATTAACTCCTGATTTCTAACAGAAACAAAAAAAATGTCAGTCACATTTTGTCTTCATTTATGCAAACATCTGATAATTTTTCAATTACTGACAGACTTCTAAATGTGTACCCATTTCTTGTAATTTTGTAACAACAGTCTGAATTCTGTGTATTCTTGAAAATCAGGGCTGTTCAATTTCTGAACAGTTTTAGTGGCCACAGACCCATAAATCTTTCATCTGGATAAAGAAATAGGTCACATAAAAAACTTTGGATGCACAAAAAAGGACTAGTTGAGCATCTCAAAGTGTAACATGCAACAAATAACAGTCACACCATATAATAGGCCCTCAATACAGCAAAATCCTCAAAAAAGCATATTTTTGAAATACGTATACCCTTATACCATTTGTGTGCTTAGTTCTTTCTCATCTTCCACATGCAGTCAGTTGCCTAGTCCTGTCAATCTTGCCACAATGATAACGATAACAATAACAATAGACAGTATTTATTAAGTGTCTACTATGTGCCAGGTACTGTGCTAAGCACTTTACACATATCATATCATTTGATCCTCACAGCAACTCAGAGGTAAGTGCTTATTATCATCTTCCTTTTACAGATGAGGAAACTGAGGAAAACAGAGGATAAGTGACTTGTCCAGAGACACACTGATATGACATCTGAGGCCAGATTTGAACTCAAATCTTCTTGACTCCAGGCCTTCATAACAACACTCATATGTGGCCCCCTTTTCTCAATATGGCTACCACCACTGTGCATAACCTCATGCCTGGACTATTGTAACAGCCTACTGGTTGGTCTCCCTGACTCACGTCTCTTCTTTGGTTCTGTCTATCATCCACTTAGGTATCAAAGTGATCTTTGCAAAGCTTGGCTATGTTACTTCGCTTCTCAATAAATTCCCAGTGGCTTCCTGTCATCTTTAAGATCAAACAGGATAACACCTTTATTTGGTGTTCAAAGCTTTTCCTAACTCCCCCACCCCTTTTCCAGTTTTTTTATACCTTTGTCCCCAAATACATCGTGTATGTACATTGTGACCCAATAAGATCAGTTTCCCTGCTGTCCCTTGAAAACGACACTCCATGTCCCAACTCCAGGTAGTTTCATTGACCTTCTCTCTCTCCTCATCTCTATCTCCTGATTCCTTCATATAACTCACCTTTTACATGAAGCCATTCCTGATCTTCCTTGTTGCTAGTACCTTCCTTGTCTTAATTATCTCAAAATTTATCTTTGTATATGCCTTGTTTGTGCATAGCTGTTTGCATGTTTTCTCCTCCATTAGTCTGTGAGCACCCTGAGAGCTGGCACTGTCTTTTGCCTCTTTTTGTATCCCCAATGCTTAGTACAGAACCTGGCACATAGTAGGCACTTAATGAATGATTGTGGATTAATTGATATCCTATTTTTCCTTGAAGAGTTTCTTAATCCTTTCTTACCTAGCAAGCATAAAATTTAGCCCAGCAAGAAGAAACATAAATTCTGAAAGAGCAGATTCCAAATTAATAAAATTTTATTTGCATTTATTGTCTTGTGTATCTACCTTCAAAGGCAGAGATTTTAAATCAAACTTTTTTTCCCCAAATATATTCTCCTTAGGCACAATTACTACAGTTGTTAGAAAACAAAATAAAAATCCTTTGTACTTTAGAAAGACGTATGAAACACATTTGCCTCTAACTTCATAATGGTGACTGGCTTTATCAAGCCTGTCATAACCATATTCAGTTGGAAAATGACACCTTTGCAGAAACTCTACTTTCAAACATCCAATTGTCATCAGCTATTACTAAACATGCAAGCAGAAATTCAGCTGTCTTCCTGTGTAACTGGAAGTAATGATGTGTCTGTGAAGAGTCTGAGTGCTTGTGACCCATTTAAAAATAAACTTACATATCAAAGAATGTATGACATAAAAAAAAACATTTAGAGTCTGATTTTCAGCTACTGTATTTTTCTTCCCCTTCATTAACTCTAGGTATCAAGTTTCCTATATTTATTAGGCTTCTGAAAAGCGCAAGCAGTAATTTCTTTTTGTAATTCTGTGTTTTATTTACTAATTGATAAGTTCATAACAAAAAGGAAACTCAGGCCCTATAGTATGGAAAATACTTCTAATCTTGCTCTGACAAGTATTTCATCACAGTCTCTTCAAATTGACTGGACAATTTCTTAAAAGCATCTTACCATTTACCAAATCCATTTTACCTTCAAAGACTTTCTCTGAAGTTTTAATGCTTTATATATTAGTAAGCTCTCACTCACATAGCAATTACCTAGAACCAATGATATATTTTTCTTTGGAGGGAAAGGGATAAAAAATTGTATTTTCTAGTTCAAACACCAAAGCAGAAATCAGTTATATAGTTTAGAATTTTACCAGGGGTCAGGGGGTTTGCTTTTCAGAAAAATGGCTCATAATATTTATAGTACGGTAGCTCCTCTAGAAGCTGCAACACCCACCAGAAAAGTAGTGTCTAAAACCGAAGACAGCAAAAATTGATTAACCATGACCTCAGGGTAGCTAAACAAATGTATCTAATATCCTGGATAAAAGAAAACATCTTAGAGTTGTGCACTCCGAGAACCAAATATTGGTTTCTAGCATAACAGAATGAATCATTAGTCAAAGGAAACCTTTTTTCAAATTAGACAATCAGCTAAAGAATCAAAATGAGTTTGGAAATATCTAACAGTGAGGCATAGGGCCTATCTGTCCATAATTTATGAATGATATGAGGCAGCCAGGTGGTACAATACATACAAGTCCGGACTCGATATCAAAAGGTTGTTCAGTTTTGTCCAACTCTTCATGACCCCATGGACTGTAGTATGACAATACTGTCCATAGTTTCAGGGTTTTTTTTGTTTTGTTTTGTTCTGTTTTTTTGGAAAACCAAGGTTTGTTACTTTCTTCTCCAGGGGATTAAGGCAAACAGAGGTTAAGCAACTTGCCCAGGGTCACACAGTTAGGAAGTGTCTGAGGCTGCATTTGAACTCAGGTCTTCCTGGCTCCAGGCCTCACTGTTCCATCCACTGAGCCACCTAGCTGCCTCTAACATAAAAAAAGATCTGATTTCAAATCCTTCCTCAGACTTGGCTGTGGAACCCTGGGCAAATCACTTAACTTCTCTCAGTCTTAACATTAGTTTCCTCATCTGTAAAATGGGGATAATAATAGCACTGACCCCAACAGGATCAAATGGGATAAAATATATATAGCATTTGGCAAACCTTAAAGCATTATGTAAATGCTGGCTAGGTGAGGTTTCCCTTTCTCAATTTACTTGGGGATCAACAAAAGATCCCCAACAAAAGGTAATCAAGCATAAACTCTAGGTAAGTGAGGCTTCACTTTCTTGATGTCCACATAAAACAAGAGGGCAATTACCAACTTTACGTAGCTCAAAGGAAGATTCGAACTGGTGTCCAGCTGCCAGAAGGAGGACTGCATAATTAATTCCTGACTGTAGTGTTGGCTCAGACTCAAATGCCTTTTTGAACCTAGGAAAACAAACACATAAGTTTACTTTCTAAATCATGAAATCCGGGGTGTGCTTAGCTTCTGTTTGCATTACTACAACGTTCAAGCAAGTAAAAAGATTCCACTGCCTTTCACCCCAGAGTCTCAGTCACAGCTAAGCATTCAATTGTTTACATAACCCCTTTGGTGGGTGTCCCTTCAGCCACAACATACCACTTTTTTGCATTTTATGATGGGGACTTGAAAAAGGAGCCCCTGTAGAAATCAGATATGGACATTAAAAAAAAAAAAAAGGCCTGCCTCTACTGAAACACATTGTTGGAGAGAGGGAGAATCTAAAAGAAAAATCTCATTTCCTTGGATTTGACACAGTTCTGTAGCAGTTGTGCAAAAGATGAAAAATGAGAATATACAATCCACAAACGATGTAAATTAAGAAAGAGGGATTGCAGCTATGCATAGTAATTTGGATTCAAAGACAATCAGCCTGAAATGAACCCTTTCTGTGAATATTCATGAAAAGGAAATAGCAGTCCCACATCATATGCCATTCTGGCAAAGGTTGAGAATTATGCACAAGCCCCAGGATGAGAACAGCACATCTGTTGTATTTTCCTGGTGACGCTTTTCAGTGTCAGTTTTTAGACAGTTTCTTCATAAACTACATCATTATTTAGGTAACAGTGTCATCATTCAATCATATTTTATTGAGGGGTTCTGGGAAAAAGAAAATTAATGGGAACGTAGGGCTGCTTTCCAGGTATTCAAACTGAGAAGCACAAAAGTTCATTTTTGGGTTTTTTTTTTAAAAGGTCTACTTTAAAAGCAAAAGGGCAGCTGGGTGGCTCAGCGGATAGAGCAGTGGGGCCTGGAGTCAGGAAGACCTGAGTTCAAATGCAGCCTCAGACACTTCTTAGCTGTGTGATCCTGGGCAAGTCACTTAACCTCTGTTTGCTTTAATCTACTAGAGAAGGAAATGGCAAATCACTCCAGTATCTCTGCCAAGAAAACCCCATGGGGAGTAAAGTCTATATGATCACAAGGATAGGGCTGAATGACTGAACACAACCACCTTAAAAACAGAAAAGGTGATTAAATACAAGGAAACCTGCTTACAATCTGTTATTTTAAGGACACTAAGAAACTTTAAACGTGGGGACAATGACATCCTCAAAGACGTTACAATTTCAAAACTTAAAATGGGAAGCCGTCAAGGTAGGAATGATGAAATGTGATCTGAGGCATCACTGTGAAAATGGCCTTAGAGAGGAAATCAGGAGGCTCATGAAAGTTCCAACTCTGCAAGTCGTTTAACCTTTGGAAGCCTCAGTTTCCACATCTGCAAAATGGGAATACTTGCATTGCTTACCTCATAGCACCAGTGCAAGTATCAGGGCTTTGTAACCCTATAGAGTCATGGAACTGTGCGCTATCATTATTCACTGATGAAGGCTAAAGATCATCTTCTTTCTAAAGGTGGCATCTTAAAAACTAGAACACACCTCTGAATGAAAGCAAGAAACCAAACGAGCATTAATCTTAACTAGATGGCTCCTGTAATTACGTGCCCTTGAATTGGGAAAATAATTTATGGCATTTAGCTGTTCCTTTATTATAGCCATTAAAACACTTTTTTTTCCCCTCTCCACAAAGTGCAGGTCTTTTACATGACAAAAACAGAACCAAGTACTCTGGCAGCAGGTAATCAAAGACACTCCTACCAGGGAAAATGTGATTTGTAAACCTTTCATTGACTCATGGGAGTACATCAGACGACCAAGCAGGCACAGCATCAACCCAGGCAAAAAGGAAATTCACCATTTAGATCTAAAGTTGAAAAAGAGGAACTGGACAATATTTGCACGCCGTTCATAGAATTTGGAGTTGCAAGGGGTCCTAGAGACAATCTAACCCAACTCTCTCATTTTACAAATGAAGAAACTGAGACCCGGAGAAGATTACTGACTTGTCTGAGGTCACCCAGGTAGTAAGAAGAAGAGAGAGGATTTAAATCGAGCCTGGCATACACTGTAGTAAGCACTTAGTAAATGCTTGTTGATTGACTGATGATTTAATCACTTTCCTCCTTTCTGAAGGTTCCTTTGAATTCTAAATGCCAAGTTTTCTTGCTACCTCTCCGGGCACTCCATTTCTGTCTCTTTTCAATTATTCTTCTTCCTCTTCCTCTCTCCTAAATGTAGGCATTCCCCAGCATTTTGTTTTGGGTCCTTCTTGTTATCTCTCTCTTTTATACACACACACACACACACACACACACACACACACATACACACACACATATGAGGCAATTGGGGTTAAGTGACTTGCCCAGGGTCACACAGTTAGTAAGTTTCAAGTGTCTGGTCTGAGACCAGATTTGAACTCAGGTACTCCTGACTTCAGGGCTGGTGCTCCATCCACTGCGCCATCTAGCTGCCCCCATCAAATCTCTCTTCTTTTTTCCCTTCTTGCTATCTACTCTCTCCTTTGGTGACCTCATTTTCTGCTTATGGCTTCAACTATCACTTCTCTGTGGCCCCCAAATCTCTCTCTCTAACTTGACTTCACTGCCAAGTCACATTTTCCCAGTTGTTTGGTAGATTTCTTCATCTGGATGTCCATTGACTACCTTATACTCAACGATTCTAAAACTAAATTCATCATTCTTGCCTCAAAACCTGTTCCTCTTCCACTTCTCTATGTCTGTGACTGGTATCCTTTGTAACCCAAACTTGAAACCTCAGTTTCATCTCATACAACGAAAGATCTTTGAGAGCCGAGACAAAATCATTTTTATCTGTGTCCTTAGTTCCTAGGGATGAAGTTCCCTGACAAAGTAGACATTTAAAGTTTGTTGACTTTTTAAATTAATTCTTTGACTTGTCTTTCTTACCTCCCCCAGCCCCATCCAGATTTTAAAATCCCAGTGATTCTGTTTCAATTCTATTTCTGATTCAATCTCTCTCAAATCTACCTTCCTTTCTCTATTACTTATACCACCACCACCACCATCCCAGCCCAGGCCTTGTTGCTTCTTGCTCAGACTTCTGTAATAATCTTCTTTCATACTTTCACATTTTCATGTGTTTACCCTATTTCTAATCATTTAAATTATGAGTCCCAACAAATGTGCACACATTTTTCAAAGACCAGTTTACATTTCACCACCTGAAAAGTCCTGTTTTATCAATGCCCTCCCCTTCCTCCAGCAACCCAGAAGTACTCTTTCCTTCCTTTAAATTACCCTAGCAATCTTTTGCTGCATTTCTAAATTTTACTTGGAATTACAGCCTTGCATGTAGAAAATATATTTGAAAACAGCTGCCACTTCCCCCAAATAATCTTTTCTTTATGTTACAAATTGCCGGGTCCTCCAACTGATCCTTACATAACATGATCTCAAAGGCCTTCACCATCTTGAAGACCCTCCTCTGTATGCTTTCCACTAGTGGCTGAATTTCTTAAAATGTAGCACAAATATTAAAGCATGATCTCACTAGGTCAGAGTACAAAGGGATGATAACCTTCCATATCTGGACACCATTCTTCTCTCACAGCATCCTAAGATAGCATTAGCTTTTTTGAATGTCACATCACAAAGAGGAATCGTTTTGTAAGCCCTTAACTCTCAAATTTTTTTTTCAGAAGAAATTCTGTCTAGCCAAACCTCACTTGTTCTTGTACTTGTGAACTTGATTTTTTGAACCCAAGAATAAAAATTCATATTGATGCTTCTAAATTTAATCTTACTGAAATTTGCCCAATGTTCCAGCCCACTGGAATCTTTTCAGATCTTAACTCTGTTACCCAGTATGTAAACTATCTGAAAATTTGATGAGGTTTTCTATACCTTTTTCCAAGTCCTTTCAGTCAACCTCAGGTCCCTAGGATATTCCACTGGAGATTTCCTTCTAAACTGATACTATCCTATTAATAGATACCCTTTGGGTACAATCATTAAATCAATTTGGGTTCCATTGTTTTCCAGACTACATCTCTCCATTTTGTTCACAAGAACAGCATGAACTGTTTCGCTATCATAAAAGTAAATTATATCTATAGTATTCATCTGAAGTATCACTTTAGCAACTCTGTCAAAAAAAAAAAAGGAAAATTAGGTCAGTTTAGCACAACCAACATTCTTGAGGAAGTCAAAGGCTCTTTGTGACCACTGTTCTTTTTCTAGATGCTAACAGTTCATTTTATTTTAACCTTCTATACATTCTGGAATTTTTCCAAGAATAAAATCAAGTCCATTGGCCTAAGGCTCATATATTTCATTCTCTTACTTTGAAATTGGGACATGGTCCCTTTTACCAGTCCTGCCATACTTCTCTTGGTCTCCATAAGATCATGGAAGGTGACTTATGAAGGAAGAGGTTATCCACCCTCAGAGAAACATAGGATAAATAAGTACAGTATGGTCTTGCATAAATGCATATGAATGTATGTCTATATATGAGTATGATTATAGATATCTAAGTATATGTATATGTGTGTAAGTGTACTTATGAATGTGTATATGTGCATATAAGTACGTTGGTATGTGTATATATGTATGTATACATGTATACATGTGGTATGTATATTTATGTGTATATATAAATATATCTGAACATAATTGTACCTTCTGGGGGTGGGGGAGGAAGGGGAAAAAAAGAACAAAGTAAAAGTGTACAGCAGAGAACAAAAGAAAATTTAAAAAGGAAGCAAAGAAAGGATGGACAGCTCTAAGCACAATGAGTAGTATTTATTATACAGGTTTTCTTGAAATGGAAATTTATTGCTGTATATTTTGAATTCTCTCTTAAGTTCTGATATGCACATGGCAATACTTTTTTTTCCTTTTCTTATTTTGTATTTAAGTTGTAATATTTAAGTTTACATTTCTTTTTCTTTTCTTATTGTGTATTTAAGTTCAAAATAAATTAATTTAAAAAATTTTTAAAAATAAATTAAAAAAAGATCATGGAAGGTGGCTCAGAAATTCCATCTGTCAATTCTTTCAGTATGCTGGAATGTGGTATATTTATGACTGATGTCCTGAATTTACCAAAGGCAGCTAGGTGCTCTTTAATTATCTTTGCATTTAAATGAGGTTACTAACTTCCTATTAGCCATTTTTGTTCCACTTTTCTAACTTAAAGAGAAAACAGTGGCAAAACAAGCATGGGGTGCCTCTGTATTCTCTTTGTCAATCATCATCTGGAGGGGAGGTGTCATCATTTCTTTACCCCAACATGATTTGGGTCTTTCTTTACTTTCTGGATTTCTGTCTGCTCAGTCTAAGCTGGTAGCACCCCTGACACTACACTCAGTAGATCAGGTCCCACTTCTCTATTCATGCTCTATTACCTAGCCTGACTTTCATCCTATCTACATGTATTTTCAAAATCTATGTCTGTCAGTGAGTCCCTTATATACAAATGTAGAGATCTCTTTACACCCAAGGTAACATTTTTGGGTCATGGATGCCTCTTGACTGGGTAGTGAAGCTAATGGACTTCTTTTCAAAATAAATATTTTAAATGTACAAGACAAAACACATAGGATTATGAAGGAAGCCAATTACATTGAAATGGTTATCAAAAAAAAATTAAGTTCATGAATCTTGGGTTTAAATACCTCTGCTTTAGAGAATTTCACACATACTCTTGCCCTATTCTTCTTCAAAACGATCTTTGTGCTTTCAAAATGCCATTCTTGATAACTTCCCATCCCAAGACTACTAGGCTAACATGAATGAATGAATGAATAAAAGAAAAAGCATTTGTTAGTGCTTATTATGTGCCAGGCATTGTGTTAAGCACTGGGAATAAAAATACAAACAAAAAAAGTCAGTCCCTTCATTTCAGGCCCTTACATCTACATAAAGACATTGCATAAAGTGGAAGCAGTTGGGAAGGTCATGGTTTGGGCTGGTTAAGAAGTAGCATGGCGGCCTGGCTCTCAACAACATAAGGTAAAAGCTTACCCTACCAGAGTCCAGGGCCCCAAAGGAGAGACTCCAAGTTCTGGTAGTAGAGGAAGATGGCCAGAGTGGCAGAGGCCGTGGCTTGGTGCTGGACAAGAACTTCCCTTAGAAAAAATTTAGTTTGAAAGAATCTCACTCTTTTCTTTCCTTTGAACCTTTAGAAACCCATTTGCCTAAATTCTAAGTACATCTCAGACCATGCTGGACTTTCTTCTTCCCTAGCACAAATTCTAAGATGAAATACTCACTTTTTTCTCCTAGCTCTTACCACTTACACTTCACAAACCTGTTTTCCCTTGGTGAGAAGCAAGTTGAGAACAGTTCACCTTTCCATTCCCCCTCCCTTTGTTTGTTCTTCCTTTTGAAGGATAAAATTAACAATGTGACAAGTCAATGCATTATTAAGTTTTGGCACAGAGATCATCAGATGTTCATGAATACTATATCATACTTCCATTCTTGCTGTTTAACTAGGTGATCTTAATAAACTCCAATGACTATCATTTCTGATTCTGCCTCCACTGATCTTTCCATGATTCCTCCCTTTGTTTTCTGGATTTCCTCCTTAATTACATGTAAAAATAATTTTTAACATTTGTTTTTAAAAAATCTTGAGTTTCAAATTTCATCCCTCTCTTCCCTCCCCACTTCTTGAGAAGGCAAGCAATTTTATAAAGAATTATACATGTGCAGTCATGTAAAACATACTTCCATATTAGCCATGTTGCAAAAGAAAACACAGACCAAAGAAGAAAAGAAAAATAAAGAAAATAAAGTATGCTTCAATCTGCACATGAATATGTATGTTCTTTTTTCTCCTCTTACTAGTATTTTTTCAATTATATGTAAAGATAGTTTTCAATATTCATTTTTATAAGATTTTGAGATTCAAATTTTTTCCCTCCCTTCCCCCTCCCTCAAGACAGCAATCCGATATGGGTTATACATGTACAATCATGTTAAACCTATTTCCACATTAGTCATGCTGTGAAAGAAGAATCAGAATAAAAGGGAAAAACCATGAGAAAGAAAAAACAAAAAAAAAGTGAAAATAGTATGCTTCGATCTGCATTCAGATTCCATAGATCTTTCTCTGAATGAGGATAGCATTTTCCATCATGAGTCTTTTGGAATTGTCTTGGATCACTGTAATGAATATATATTCTTTTTGGGGAGGCAATCGAGGTTAAGTCACACAGCTAGTAAGTGTTAAGTGTCTGAGGCCAGACTTGAACTCAGGGCCTCCTGACTCCAAGGTTGGAACTCTATCCACTGTACCACCTAGCTGCCTCTTGAATATATATTCTTAAGAGATAATCCTATTCCACTTGTCTTTTCTTTTCCTATTTGGTCCCTTCTGAATAAAGTATATCCTTTCATAGGCACATTCCAGCCATGGGTTTCATTCCCTTAAGTCTAAGTAAATCCTATGATATCCATTTTGCTTCTTTACATTAAGAGTTTTAGTTTGTCTTGTTACCCATGCTTTGTTAAGTACTGTACATCTTTAGAATTAATAATCCACTTAATTCTAAAACACAACGGTCAAAAACCATGAGACATTCTCTCTGCTATGCAATATGCTTCCTGAAAGTAAGTTACTTGTCCACGAAGATGCAACCACTACTGCAGACGTGGAAGATAGCCACAAAGGACCAAATACCATTTTGAATTTTGCTCTGTTTCATGGGTTGTCACAGACACACAGGCAGACAGGCAAACAAGCATTTATAATACACTTACAATGTGCCAAGTACTATGCTAAGCACTGGGGGAATACATACAAGCAAAAAGAAAGATAGCACCTGCCCTCAAAGAGTTTACGTTCTAATGGGGATAGACAACATCTAAAAGGGAGCTAAAAAGTATGGTGGCGAGGAGTGGAGAGGATACCTGCAAAGGTGCATGGTGCTAAAGTCTAGAGACGGAAGCACAACTGGGAGAGGGATGAAGAATGACTATTCTTGACCCATCTTCAAAATGGATGAAATTTACCAATGGGAAAAGAGAGTCAGTGGGTATGGCAAAGGAATGTTCCAAGTTGAGAAGATTCTTGGATTGCGTGAAGTTCCAGGGTAAGAAGGCAGTTGAGTGATAGGAGTCAAATCTAGAGAAAGTCAGATGTACAGCCAGGAAGAGAATGAAGCATTGTCAGCTTGGGCCCATCTCTAAAATGGAGCCCCCAGAAGGAACATTTTACACGGTCAAATAATTAATACCATGGCCACTAATTAGTGATGCATCTATCCATACTTGGACATGATTGTCAAAACTATACTAAAAACCTTTCAGCAAACTAGAACCTCCTATAGCTTGTATCATAGTGCCACAGCTTTTGAGAACTCTGGGGCTAACCTCCATACAACGATGAGACATCACAGTAGGACTTCAGGGGAATATTCAACATATTTAGTAATTGCCTACTATGGTGCTTTGTACATAAAAACCATATGAAGATAGAATAGAAATGAAATGCTTGGTTCATGAACTTCAGGAATTTTATAATTTAGAGAAAAGTCAAATTGACATAAAAAATATGAGAACAAGTTGAAATAAACAGTTAAATTTTGTATAAACCATATACCCAAGCAGAATAATGGAATGTCTGGAAGAAGGTGCAGTTCAGGATGAATTTATAAATAAAGTGAGTTTTAACTACTCACATTTTAAGAGAGGAATTGATTCACTGTATGAAGAAAAAAATGGTTTTTCAAACATCAAAGCAACATGTAAAATTCATTTCTACTAATTCTTGTTTCTTTGATATTAAGGTGAGATTATTAATTCTTCCATGCACTTTTTTCCTTTTAAAAGATGCGAACTTTTCTTGCCTATGTGTTTACTACCATCATTTCAAAGCAAAGGCTTTTAAATCTCAGTACCTATTTCCAAGTACTTGTCACTTGATCTCCCCAGTGAAATTAGCTCTGAGATCAATGAATGAATCCTTAATTTCGAGTGAATGAAGAAGACTTAACAGCCTACACTTTGACCAGCTGTCATTGCTTCTGTATTTAGAAGTTAAACCCAACCAGGAAGGGCACACTACTGAAATTAATGTTTCTAGTAAAATACCACCTAGAGCCCATCTAAAATAATAACAGAGCTTGAGCAAAGCACTTCTAATGAGCTGAATATCTTCCATGTCTCTGTGATACCAGCTGTGAAACTTATATGTACGAAGAATTACATTAGAACGTCATGGATACTAGCTGTGTGACCCTGGGCAAGTCACTTAACCCCACTGCCTAGCCAAAAAAAAAAAAGAAAGAAAAACTTCAAGGAGGTTCATCTATTTAGGGGTATTTCTGAAATCATCATTCATAAAAGAATCCAGAGTTATGAGAACAACATCAAATTCAAATTGCTGATTGATCCAGAGGGAAGAAAAAAGATATTCACAGTAATATATACAACTGGAATTCTTTCTTTGGGTTAGCTTCCATTTTTTATTAAGAAACAAAACAAAACAAAACAAAACATTAATACTCTTGGAATTTCCTTAAATGCCAGCCTAAGAAATCTGGACTTTATTCTGAACTCTTGTAATATACTTAATGTATTACCATTCTAAAGAATTCAATCTGGAGACCACAGCTTTCCCCAAAGATGAATACTCGATTAGTGTACATATGAAAAGGTTCAAACATTCAAAAATATAGATAAAATCAATAAAAACACACATACAAATTCTATAAGAATTACTATTATTCTTCTCAACTATACATCATTTTCTTTATGTACCTAAAAAGAGGGCACCATTAGATCCTGATAGGACTTAGCCTTTGCTTAAGACTCCTCATTTGCAAAAGAGATAGATGTAGTTATATAGTATATATAGATATAGATACAGTTATATAAATAGTTTGGCTCTCCCCCACAAGAAGCTATCACTGAACTGCTATTACTAATTTACATTTTTTTCAAATTAGAAAAAATGCAGAATTCTATGTAATAGGCATATTTACAAAACAAATCTATGCCCTTAATTAAGGGGGAAAAATCAAGAAATCTTTCTACCTATACATTTCTTACCATGGGAAGACTTTAAATTTTCCTTTCAGTTCTACCAAATGTGTTAACAATCACAAACTGGTACTCATAAAATTAATTATTCCAAAACCCTGTCAATTTCAAGAACACTTTATAAACATAATAGGTGAGGGGTTAATGAGTCATTATATTTCCAGATATATGTTACAAATATACAATAATATTCATCACTAAAATCTAACTTATGCTATTATTAAAATAAAAAATGAAGAGGAAAGTTTTGAGTAAGAACTAAATCCAGTTATTCAGTCTGACAAACTATGTATTAAGTATGTTTAATTATTTGCATGAACAAGTTTCACAGCTAGTATCACAAAACACGGAAGATAGATCACTGTAGCTCTGAGAAACTGGATAAACTGAATCAAAATAAATAAAATAAAAAGCATTTATCAGGCAAGTAAAATGTGCCAGGCATTGTGCTTGGAAAACAAGTACAAAGAATGAAACAGTCCCTGTTCACAAGGAGCATATGTTCTAATGGAGGAGACAAAAAGTACATACATTATATACACATACATATCACACATACAAAGGGAGTAACTACAAACATATAAGGTAGTTTAATAGAAAGTAGCTCAGTTTTGAGTGTCCTTCATTTCCAAAGATGTAATCACTATAACATATAGGGAACTGATTCAAATTTGTAAGAGCCATTCTCTAATTGAAAGGTCAAAGGCCAAGCCAGCAGTTTGCAGAGGAAGAAATTCAAACTATCAATGGCTACATGGAAAAAACAATTCCTTAAATCACTAAAAATTAGAGAAACGCAAATTAAAAGCATCACTTCCCACCCATTAGTTCTGCAAAGTTCACAAAAAAGGAAAATGACTGCTGGAGGGGCCGTGGGAAAACAGGCACAATTTGTAATTATGCCCCCCAAAGTTACTAAACTGTGTATATCCTTTGACCCTGTAATATCACTCCTAGGTCTACACCCCAAAGAGATCAAAGAAAAAGGAAAAGGAATCCTATATACAAAAATATTTGTGGTAGCTCTTTTTGTGGTGGCAAAAAATTAGAACCTGAAAGGGTGACCATTAGTTAAGAATGGTTGAACAAGTTATGGTATGTGAACATGATAGAATACCACTATGTTTTAAATGATGGAAGGAGATAGTTTCAGAGAAAGCTGTAAAGACTTGTATGACCTGACACAATAAAATCAGGAGAACAATTTAAAAATAACAATACTATAAAGATAAACAACTCTGGAACACGTAGGAACCCTGTCTAATTACAGTTCTAAAGGGTTCAGGATGAAACATGCTACCCCACTTTCTAGTAATAATGTATTCAAAATACTGACTGAGACATTTTTTTTCCTTTTTATACATAGCCAAACAAAGTACAAAGCCAAATTGCTTGAGGGGTTTTGTTTTTTAGGAGTGGAGGGATGTAGGAAGGAGAGAATGGGGACCTAAAATAAAACAAATTAAAAAAAAATTTTTTTCAGGGATGTAGTTCCCATATTCTAGAAATTTCTAGATAATACAGATAGGTAAATGGTTAAATAACTATGGGACTTAAAGCATATTTCAAGTAAATAATAAAAGTCAAAAGGAAATCAATTCATTTGACTAGTTAACAAATAAATGAAAATGGCAATAAACTCAAACAAAATTTCAGAGGAAGAGCATTCACTTTATTCTTGGGTGGCCAAGGAAAAGGTTTATGGAGGAGGCAAATCTGAATTGATATTTTAATACATGTATAGTTTGTACAGAAAGAGATAAAAGAGACAGTAATATATTAGAGCAAAAAAGAGATGTCACAGAACATGCAAAAACATCAGAAAATTCATATAGGAAAGAAATACAGTATATGTTTAGAAAGTAATGAGTAATGTGCTTTGTATGAGGCAAAAGGCTCAATATGGAAGCCAGATAGAGTGGTCTACAAATTAATGGAGACAAAGAAAAACAATTAATTCATTGAAATAAAATAAACTTGAAACTTTTTTACGTTAAAAAACTTTTATTATGCATTATGCCCTTCTTTTGCTAAAGTTATTTGCTTTTTCTTTTGCTTTTCATTTTATTAATCTTATCTTTGATTTTCAGAGTTTCTCTTTTATTTAATTGGAATTTTTTGATTTTATGCTTTTTAAAAGTTGCATTATTAATTCATTGATCTCTTTATTTCTTCTTATTGATGAAAATACTTAGATATACATTTTTTCCCCTGGGGATTACTTTGCATCCTTAAAGTTTTAGTACTTATCTCATTGCTGTCTTTTTCTTTGATGAAATTATCAACTATTTCTATGATTAGTTCTTTGAGCCACAAATTCTTTAGGATGAAGATATTTAATTTTTTAACTTCAAATCCTTTTTTCAAAGACTATTTCTTGATTATAATGTTATTTTGCTATGGCCAGTAAATGATGTGCTTAATATGTTTGATTTTCTGCTTTTGTTTTATGCCCTTGAATATGATCAATTTTGAAATTTATACAGATATTTCCATTCACTAATTGCCAGAAATCAATCACATTTAACTTTTTACATATTCTATTTAGGTCCTTAATTTCTTTCTTGTCATTTTGATAGATTTGCCCAAATCTGAAAGGGTACATTAAAGTCTTCAAATACACTTTCATTGTCTATTTCTCTCTGTAATTTAAATCACTTTTCCTTCAAGTATTTAGATGGTATGTTATTCAGTTTCTTTTGTGCCTGTGACCATAATGTACTTTATTTCCCCTGTTTCTCTCTTTTAACCACATTTATTTACTGCTGTCATGTCTAAGATCAATTCAACTGAATTCAATAAATGTTTATTAAGCACCTACTACGTGCCAAGCACTATGCTAAACACTAGAGATACAAAAGAAGCAGAAGATAGTCCCTGGGCTCAAGGAGCTTACAATCAAATGGGATCTAATTACACACACTAATCAGAACAAAATTACTATCTTCACTTTTTGGAATTCATCTAAGGCATAATAAATTTGGTTCCAACCCCTTATTTTAACTATGTGTGAATACTTATGTTTCAAGTATCTTTCTTCTAAACATATGGTTGGATTTTGATTTCTAATCCTCTCCTGTTTTATGGATAAATTCATTCCATTCACATTCATAGTTACGAATGCAAATTAAAATTTATCTTCATCATATTGTCTTATAATTTTTCTTCTCTTTACCATTTTTCCTTTTGCAAACAAACAAAAAACAAAACAAAACAGAATATGACAAAGGAGAAGGCATGTAATAACCCTAGTGAACTATAATCAAAAAGACTGCTTCTAACCTTCTTTTCCCTCCCCTTCATTTCTACCTGGATTCCTTTTTTTCCTTAACTTTCATTTCTCTTAATATCCCTTAATAATCCATTCTGTGAAGCTGAAGTTTGTTTTGTTTATGATTCCCTTCCCCAATCCTACCTTCTCTCATGGAACCCTCCCCCTCTCCTTTCCCAGACCCAAAATTATTCTTTTGAGTTTAATGTCTTACTACACTAAAACAAACAAACAAAAAAACCCAACAACTTTCTGTGTGTGTATGTTCAACCCTTCTTTGCTCGATTCAGATTAGAGTACAATTCATGTGATGCCTACTCACCGACCTCTACGTTCCCATACTTTTCTTCTTCTGTGCTTCAATTAGGAGACATAGTAATGTTCTACTTCCTTCTTCATTTCTTGTTTCATTTAACACAGTCTATGAACCTTGAGGGTTGGAATTCTGAAGGGACATTTGTCTCTTTTCTTTCTCTTAGAATCTAACATTTCATCATTGTTCAGCCTGTTCTAACTGTACATGCATTACTTTACTAATTTTCTCTTGACTCTTATGTCAGTATTTCAAAGCTCCTAATGAACTCTAGTTTCTTCATCAGGAATGCTTCAATGTCCTCTATTCATTAAAGGTCTCCACCCCCACCCCCCTAATTAAATCCAAGTCTTGGAGGGCAAATTATTCTTGCTTGTAAGTCTTTCTTTTTCATTTTGGAATATATTCTAAGATTTTCTCTTCTCTAACATTGCTGCTACTAGGTCTGGTATAATTCTGACTGTAACTTCTTAGTACTTTAACTCTTTCCTTCTGGTTACTTGACATTTTTTTTTTCTTCCACCTGAAAGCTCTGATTTTTGACTAAGATATTCCTGGAAAGTTTCATTTTGGTCTTTCTTTCAGGAAGTTACTTGTGGATTCCTTCTATTGTCCTCTAGAATATATCAGGGCAGTTTTCATTTCAGCTCGAGGTAGCTGGGGGTGCAGTGGAAAGAACTCTGGGCCTAGAGGCAGAAGTCCTAAATTCAAACCCAGCCTCAGGTACCTCCTAGCTGTGTAACTCTGGGCATGTCACTTAACCTCTGTTTGCCCAAGTTTCATCAATTTTAAAAATGGGAATAATAATAGCACCTACCTTGCAGTGTTGTTGTGAGGATAAAATGAAATAATATTTGTTTTGGGGTTTGTTTGTTTTTGTTTTTGTTTTTTGGCTAGGCAATGGGGTTAAGTGACTTGCCCACAGTCACACAACTAGTAAGCGTCGCTGGATTTGAACTCAGGTCCTCCTGCCTCCAGGGTCAGTGCTCTATCCACTGTGCCACACAGCTGCCCTGATAATATTTGTAAAAAGTGCTTAGAAATCATGCCTGAAATAGAAAGCACTACACGAATGCATATTCCTTGCCCTGATCTTAATAAATGATTTCATAACATATGGTATTTAGGTTTTTTGTTTGGTTACGTTTTTCAGGAAGATGGAAGATTCTTAACTTATCTCTCAGTTTGGTTCTTTTTATTATTGGATAGTCTACATTTTCTTCTATTTTTATACTGTTTTTATTTCATTCTAATATTTCTTGTTACCTCATGGAATCATTGGATCATTCACATACTTAGAGAGCCTGCTACTTCAACAAGGGTTTTCTACCTTCTGTTCTAAGTTATTTATTCTCTGTCTAATTCTTTCCTCCAAGTCTTTTATTTTTACTCACAATTCCAATTTTAATCTCTTCTTTCTCTTCTGGCTTTACTTCTTGTGCGATATTTGACCCATAATATTTCTTCACAGCGTTTAGCGCCTTTTGTTTACTTATATTTCCAGCTTCCGTTTCTGATTTGGGATCTGACCAGGGTCAGGTTTTATCCCCTTTCACATTCTTGATTAGATATTTGGGCCCCACTTGGGCCTAAACTCAATTTTCTGAGGTTCTGTCACTAACTTCCACCTCCTCTGATATATGGGCCTGTGTTCAGAGTCTGAGTCTTATGTGTACTTATTTCCACAATGTTCTGAAGTGAAAATTTGAATGTTCTTAAACCTGAACATGAAGCCGGTCATGCCATATCAGACCCTCACACAGTCCATCATCCACTCAATGTGTGCTTAAAGTATCATGAAACTCTTGGGAATATAATGTTCTGTACATCATTATGCAAAAGAATTCTATGCACATTCTCTGCTATGTCAGTATATCTAGAGCCATGCAGGTATTAGCCAGTAAGCACCCAGGTGGCTATGAAGCTAGATGTCCCACATAGTTATGCAAGATTGTTCGAGAGCTTGAATTATAAAATAATTCAATTTACACATAAAAGTAACATATAAGTATCATAAGAATATAAAGACTTATGTAGTCTTTTCTAAATTGGGTTGCCAAGGTAACAAATCATCAAAAATTAGGTCATTGGAATGGAGTTAGGGAGGGTCTTTTAAGAACAAGAATATAAAACCAGTAAGTCTGTTAATAGAAAGCAATCTCCCTAATTTCTCATTAAAATCCTTAAACATGACAACAGATCTCTTAAAAATTTGAAAATCTTTTCAAAAAATAAATATGATCTATAGTCATCTCTGTTTCTCAGTGGTAATGTATCAATAATGCAGTTCATTCTGGAAATACAGGTAATTTCTACAACTACCAGATTTATTTTAATGAAAAAAATTAGTGTCAGGTAACAGAAAAGAAGAAATTAGTTTTTACTTCTGTTTAATTATTGGTCTGTTATGTAACTGTCCCAAGGTAAAGTCAAGGTCAGTTAATAATGTGAAAACTAAATTTTTATAATTAGGCACACAAAACTGTTTGAATAACATTGCCATTGACGTAAAAGAAAATTAATTGATAAGGCAAGACTCTCTGTTCTTAACCCAAGTTACTATGGAAAAAATGAACACATTAATGTGCTAAAAACAAACTTTGTTCTTTTAGTTTCCTGGCTATGGACCTTTTTGACATTACAACAGGAGAGCTATGACTATTTTAATATCAGAGAGGACCCCAATTTGCCCATCCCTAAGATGACTTCAGACCTCCACTGAAAGAGGAGGGAATCATCTTTTTATTTTCTTTTTTTTTTAAGTAAGGCAATTGGGGTTAAGTGACTTGCCCAGGGTCACACAGCTAGTTAAGTGTCAAGTGTTTGATCTGAGGCCGGATTTGAACTCAGGTCCATCTGACTTCAGGGACAGTGCTCTATCCACTGCACCACCTAGCTGCCCCAGGAATCATCTTTTTCAGAAACAGATGTGACCTAAAGTAATATATTTTCCTCGATGATAATCCATCAGTGTAAAAACACACAACTATATTCATTGGAATAAGAAGGCCAACAGGTGTCTGGTACATTGCTTTCCTCAGAAGCTTAGAGAGCTAGTGAGAAATAGAAAAAAGAGAATGAACAACATCTAGAAATGCTTTAGGAATAGTCAAAGCTTGTCATGAGGCTAAGGTTCAGTTTTAATATGCATAAATGGGACAAATATATAGAGAATCAGAATTTCAGTGTTAGCAGAGACTTCAGAGGTCATCTAAATTGAACTCATACTTAGCAAAATCCATGTGTATGAAACATCAGAAAAGCAGTCATTTTTCCTTTGCCTGAAGACTATGAGACAGAACCAGGGGTGGCTTAGTAAATATTTAACACCTGGTTCTCCAAAAACTCATGGCACACTTTCAAGTTTAACCTGTGTTATTAACATTTCCTCCACCACTTTCTTAAGTCTCAACGAGCAACAAAACAATAAATCAAGCCTCGATTTGTAGCATTTGCTGATTTCCTAGGTGTCAATGCTCACACTGAAAATTTAAAAATCAGCTCTTATAAAGCCCATCTGAGCTCACTCCAACACACCCCTTGTTGGAACCCATTGCCTCCCAAGGGAAGCCACTCCTCTTTTGGATATCTCTAATTTTTAAGAAGTATTTTTTGAAATCAAGCCTAAATTTCTCTCTTTGCAACTTCTAATCATTGCTGTTATTTCTGCCTTCTGGAGCCAAAGAAAATAAGCTTAATCCCTCTTTTATATAGAATACTTGATATATAGAATACTTGATTACAGACCTGTGTACTCTCTAAGGCTTCACTTCTCTAGGCCAAATATTCTTCCCAACCACCGGGGCCACTACCATTACCACTGCCAGCAGTTCATTCAACCAATACTTCTACAGAATAAACCCAAGGTCTTTCATCATTGTCTGCTCTCCTCTCTGGATGTCCTAAAGCTTATCAATGCCTTTCCTAAAATATGATGCCTAGAAAAGAATGCACTATTTCAGATATGATCTGAACAGGGCAGAGAGTACAGTGGAACCATCACCTCCCTAGATCTGGGCGATACTCCTTTCTTAATGCAGCCTAAGATTACATTAGCTTTCTTGGGTTCCATATCACACTGTTGACTCATACTGAGTTTATTGTCTCCAAAGGTCTTTCTTCCAATCCACTGCCATACTCATGAAGTCGATTTTTTGACCCTATGTATAGGAATTTATACTTATGTCTAAATTTCTTCTCATTGGATTTAGGTAAAAGCTCAAGAAATATGAACTATGTTTGAACTATGAAATATAAACTACTGCGATAGGCTCCTGGCTCAAGTCTCTCTCCATTTCAATCTATCCTTCACTCAGCTATCAAATTAATATTCCTGAAGCATAGGTCATTCTCCACCTCCACACCCTGATTGCCCCTGCAATAAAGTATAGTGACTCTTTTTTACTTCCAGGATTAAATAAAATCCTCTATTTGGATTTTAAAGCTATTCATAACCTGGCCTCTTTCTACTTTTTTTTTAAATGTATTACTCCCCTTGCACATACTATGAAGTCCAAGGACATTAGCCTCCTTGCAGTTCCTTATACATGTCATTCCATCTCCTGACTCCAAACACTTTCAATGACTGTACCCCATGCCTAGAATTCTGTCCTATCCCAACCTATCTGGAAGAAGCCTTTCCTGATTCCCTTTAATGCTTGTATCCTCTGTCTGTTGATTATCTCTAATTTATCCTGGATATAACTTGTTTGAACATAGTTGTTTGCTTATTGTCTCCCTGCTAGACTGTGAACTACTTGGAAGCAGAAACTTTTTTTTTTTTTTGCCTTTCTTTCTATCCCCAACACTTAGCACAATGCCTGACACATAGTGACTTGATGACTTATTTCTAAATTTCTAGAAATCATAAAATGTGTTCTTCTCTTAACAAAGAGTATATTTATGCATCAGAAAATTTCTGTTTAATGTGTCACCAAATAATTCATTTCCCAAAATAAGTCAATCTCTAGTTCTACATATATAAATGTGATACATAACTTAAATGCTCTAAAAACAGGCCTTCATGAGCAAGGACTCATAACTATTCTTGATTTTGCTTTTAAGACTGGGAATAAAAAATTATGGAAAAAAAACTTTGTAAATTTAAATTCACTAGTGCCCCTTCCCAACCATGTGTAATATAAGTACAGTATTTCCTCAGATAATTTCCCATTTTTCCAGTCACTCACTTCAAAAGCCTCCACAGTCTCCATCTGCAGGATTGGCATCTAAGGTTCTTGAGTCAGACAAGCTCAGATTTAAAATGGAAGCTTTTCAAAAACTCTTTTGAAAGCTAGACTTGCTCCCTTTTTCCTACCCCAGCTCTCCTCCCTGTTGTCAGTGAAAATGTCCTTCAACATCAGGAGCATAAGGGAAAACGTAGTTGTTAAATTATATAAAACTCATAAAACCAAACCAAATAATTTGGACTAAAAATTCTTACCAGATTTTTAAAAAATCTAGCAATCCAATTAAATTTTGTCATTTCCAAGCAAGCCCTGAAAATGAAGGCTGATATGAAATTATTTTACTTTTTAAGTTTAATTTAAAAAACTGAAATTATTATCTGAGCCAAAAATACCTTTGCCTGAATCAGGAGCCTGAGTAAACAAAATAAGGAAATGACAATAGCAAAACCAAAGGTAAGTTCATTTTCAATGTGTCATAAAACAAACTGCCACCGAGGTACTTTTTTTTCTCCTTCTAAGGCATAGGAGATATTTTATACTTTACAGTTTTATAGTTTATGGTTTAGTTTAGTTATAGAATCATAGACTAGCCCTCTATCTTCTATAGATTATGTACTGTTAGATGTAATTACATGTTTAAAAAAAATTCAAAGAACTATTTATTTCTCTAATAATGTCTAAACTTACAAAATTTGAATTATGGACACTTACCAGGCAGCTCCATGATCTCTGCTTTCTGTGTCTGTAAAATTGGAGTCCAAAAACATATCTTTGTAGATTCGGCCCACCAGACAATACATATCAGAAGCAACCTGGCCTTCACATTGCACCAGAGGAATCATAATATCAAGAGCTTTTTCTCTATCTCCAAGGAGATTTCGCCTGGTGGTTAAAAAAAATTGTCATTTTGACATAAATTACAATAGTAATAGGCACAAGGTATCTTTTCAAAACTTCACGTATTAATTACATGCAAATAAACTCTGATAGAATTTGGGTTGTTCAGCTATTGCATACCCTGTCTAGTTTTTTGATTCTTTATTCTAGGCCCATTTTCCATCTTTTTTTTTTTTTAATTCTACCACAACACAATGATCTTGCCATCCTTTATTTATGAAAGGGAATCACTACTGATGCCTTACTGAATTATAAGGTAAGCACTCAGCATTCTCTCTCCCTTAGTGCTGATGAATTGGAACTGATCCATCTACATTCTTGCTGTGTCCTTTTGGGAGCAAAGGCATGCTTTTGTAAGATGGCTAGCTGAGATCAGGGATGCAATTTGTGGCTTTGAAACAGAGCAAAGTTACCTTGGCTCCACTCACTCCTTCTCACCCAGTGAGCTAACAACTAATAACAAACATTTCTAGCAGAACATTTAAAATCACAGGCACAAAATGTTACAGCTAGGAAGGACTTTAGAAGTTCTCTGATCCAACTGCCTCATTTTCCTATTTCTATTCCTTTGCAGTGGCTATCCTAAAATGTGCTCTCTCTTTACTCTGCCCTCTTGGATTTTTTGGTTTCCTTAAAAACTCAGCTCAAATGCCACCGTCTGCAAGAGGCCTTTTTTATTCCTCTCAACTGCCTAAAGCCTTTTCATCAAAGGTTTCCTTATGTCTGCTTTGTATGTGTCTTGTAAGATATGCACACACACATAATATATATACCTATATACACATTCTAGTTTATATATTTACATACACACGTGTATATATGGTATGTGTACATGTAATACACATATATTCTATGTGCACACAGAATTGTATTATATGTACATAGTATATGTTATATAATATATATTCTATGTGTAACAAACACATGTATATTATAATACCCATATGTATAAAGATTATACACATGTGCATGTATTTAATATATCTACATTACATGTTATATGTATATTATTTCCTTCAGTTTCCTCATCTGCAAAATCAGCTGGAGAAAAAAATGGCAAGCCATTCCAGTAAAACCTCAAAGAAAGTAAAACTCCAAGAAAACCCCAAAAAGGGTAATGAAGAGTCAGACATGACTGAAAAATGACTAAACAACAACAAAATATAATTTATGTTTATGTGTGTATATGTCTCTCTACATATATGCATGAGTATATATGAATATGTATATGCATGTGTGTATGTGTGTATATATATGTGTGTGTATATATATAATGTTCCAGCATAGTGCCTGATACATAATAGCCATTTCATTCTTATTGAGTGACTGACATTTATGTCCATGTTATCTCTCGCAATATAACATAAGCTCTTTTGAGGGCAGGATACATTTCATTTTTCTCTGTCTCTTCCAGGACAGAGCACAGGGCATTGGAACAAAGCCAGTACTTATTTTGTGTTGAATGACTAAAGAGGAAAGTGAGACCTAGGCCTCAGGTGAAAAGCATGCTAGGCTTGAAATCACAAAGGCCTGGGTTCATATCTTGCCTGGGACACAACCCTATACCCTAAGTAAGGGTTTTCACACTTTCCAAGTTCAGTGAGTTCTTTTTCCTCCTGTTTAACCACACTCTTCCTTAAGCAAGTTCATCAATGTATTGAAAGAGTTCTCTCAATCTCTGAGTCATGAGCAATTTGTTTTGTTCTTGTTCAGTCATGTCAGTTGTGTCTGACTCTTCGTGACCCCATCTGGGGTTTTCTTGACAAAGATATTGGAGTGGTTTGTCATTTTCTTCTCCAGCTCATTTTACAGATGAGGAAACTGAGGCAAACAGGGTTAAGTGACTTGCCCAGGGTCACATAGCTAATAAGTGTCCGAGGCCAGGTTTGAACTCAGATGTTTCTGACTCCAAGTCTGGTGCTCTATCCGCTGAGCCACTTGCAATTTGTTATCAAACAGTAATTATGCAATGATGTATATAAAATTATGTAATTATGTAATTTTGTGTGGCTCTTTACTAGATTGCACATATGATATTTTTGGACTGGAATGGGTGGCAATGTAATAAAGATATAGTATTTCCATTATTCAGTATGATTTTAGGTCCTAAAGGTAGGTGATCTGACCTTTGCACTCAACAGTGAGAATTCAGAAGCCTGCTTTAAGTAACAACTACATTTACTCTTTCTTCAGAATTTACTTCAGAAGAAAGCAACTTTCAAACATTGATGAGGGACAAAAGATATTTCAGATTAAGTTTTTATGGACTTTGGCTTCCCCTTTGGAAAAATGAAAGTAATACAGTACATTCTATTTTTCTGCAATGATCTAGGTAATACCTGCCTGGAGGTAGCAGTACAAAATCAATCATCTTTGGATGTTCCTTGAAGTCTGATGCTTCTAAGTAAGGAAACATTAAATGGATGGATTGACAGCACAGGGATTGATTTCACTAGTAACATTAGGGAATTAAATGGTTGGTGAATGATAGGGAGCTAGGGATTTGGGGGTGAAAGGTATGCTATCTTTTTAGGGTCTTTTTCTTTCATTTTATCATTATCTTCTTCCCTGGAATGGAAATGATTCAGCCAGTTCTCCCACAGTGCAGATGATCAGTGACATAAACAACTGAAAACAAGACAGTTCACTCGCCATTCCTCTTCATGAAAGTGAGACAGGGTAGGGAGGAAAAAGGAATGCAGTGTGGAGGGCAGTGGGGAAATTCATCTCTCCAGGACCATTCCAGAAACAAAACAGAAAGTGGCATTAGCATATGTAGCAGAGCAGAGAGAAGGCTCCTGGGCTTATAATGAGCAGAAGGAGAGAAGGGAAAGTAGGTAATAGTGGTGCCAGTTAGAATCCATGAAAAAAATCCAAAATGTGAGTAATGAAGATTTGAGTTTAGTCAAGAGTGCTCAGAGCAGTACTTGTGTGAATATTACCAATATTATCAAGACCCAAGAGTGGGCAACCATCAGCCATCACTACTTCTGCTCAGTTTCAGAATGCAATTCTGGGAATAGCTGTGGGTAGCTTGTTTTCATTCATTAAAGATACTTTTGTAATTATATAATTTTAAAATATCAAACCGTATAAAATAAAGGAAGTAGAATTACAAGAACTGAGATCCAGAAAAGATAAGAAGGACTTCCCAATGCACGCCTGGGTGGTTTAATAATTTGTTCACTGATAACAGTATTAAATTCTACTAGGGAATGGTTTCTCTGCTGCAGTAAACATACTCCATGAACAGCCTGCAAGTTAAACAATAATGAACTCCTGAGTCTTAAGAGGAAAAATACTCTTCTTACCTGTTCAGTGCAAATGCATAATGGAACTTCACATGATGATGGGAGGCCAAATCAAAGGTTGGCAGCTTTTCTAAAGTTTCTACAAGCTTCACAATAGAATCATAGTCCTTTTAAGCAAGAAAACGATATAGAATTAAATTATTAAAGTAGTACAGTCCAACTATGAAAATGTTATTGGCAGACAGGAAAAAGATCTAATTCTGAGAATGGTATTATCAAGGGAAGTACTAAATAGTTGGTGAACTTTTAAAGAAATTGAAATCTAGAGAGATGTTACCCCCTAAAGAAATTTGCTTCTCTATAAAGAAACTCTATTGTGTAGCAAAGAATAAGAAGCATCTAAAAAGTTATACTTCTTGAATTAATAAAGAGTGCAGACAATTAATTATTTCTTTCCATGAACCTGGATTCATTGAATTCTTTCTCATATCAACTACCCACAGACTGGTAAATACCTTTTATCCCATGGTCTGAGGACTATTTAGTACCCAGGATTGATAGATTTCTGGTGTAACGACATGGATTCATCCCATGAATACTGTATTGTCTGAGTAACAATATTCTTCCTTAAGGCTTAGGGCTATCTATACATGTAATAGCTATATATGCTTCTATCTCTCTCTCTCTCTCCTCCCATTTCCTTCTCTCTCCCTATCGCTCTCTTCTCCCTTCCCTCACACTTGAAGTGGGGCCTGAGTTTGAAAGGTTGAGGCTACAAACAGGATTGACTTTTAGGGGTCTAAAGACTCACAACATGGAAACAAAGGCCCAAGTCTTAAATTGTTCTTCACAGGAATCATCACTTTAGAACTAGAAGGGACTTGAAAGGGAGTTTAGTTTAACCCTCTTATTTTATAAATTAGAAGAGAAATCCAGAGAGGTAGAAAGGTCATGCTCACACAAATAGTTAGTCCAAAAGCTGGTCTTTGAACTAAGGTCCTCTGACTTCAGAACCCACATTCATTCCGTGTTGCATTTGCTGTTACATTTCCTAATTTTTAATTTTCTTGTCATCGGTTAGTTGTGTCTGACTCTTTGTGAACTCATTTGGGGTTTTCTTGGCAAAGAAAACCTTTTCTTTTCATTTGCAAGCTCATTTGACAGATGAGGAAACTGAGGCAAACAGGGTTAAGTGACTTGCCCAGGGTGACACAGCTAGTAAGTGGCTGAGGCCAGATTTGAACTCAGGAAAAGGAGTCTTCCTGACTCCAGGCCCAGCACTCTATCCATTGTGCCACCTACTTGCCCATTGAATTTTAATACTAAATTAATAAATGTTAAAATAAAATGAATTACTATATTTTAATATGTTAATATATGTGTGTGTTTGTGTGTGTGTGTTATAAAAAATTTTTGAATAACTAACCAGTGGTTTCTCTTGGCTTGTTGCTAGTTGGCTCTGCTGCATAATTACTAGTTTCAAATACAGTAGGTTTAAAAGGCAATGATTTGCTATTTAAGTTAGCTGGCTATGAGATAATTTGAATAATTTTAAAAAACCAAGCCTTTTTATAGCCTTTAGTATAAATCTTCAATTTAACAAGTAGCAGCTGTGTGTCCAGAGAATTGGAATAGAGTAGCTGGATTATACTGAAATTCCTTTTTTTTTTTCTTTTTTGCTGTTTCTGCTCTTTCACAAAAAGTAAGACTGTTGCTATGCAGGGACTTCATAATCAGCAATGTTTTTCATATACAAGGCAAGCTCCACCATTAGGAGAGAAAACAGGGAAGCAAATAAGAAAGAAAATGAAGGCAGATAACAAGAAGTAACCATCACTTAGTTATCCCTGGAATTTCTGACTAACCAACATGTTTCACCTCAGTGTATTCTTACCTGAATATCTCTGTAGGACAGGAGCAGATTTATGACAATATCTGCTGACAAGACTTCAATATTATCCACCCGCTGTCGGATTCTTTCCAGCTCAGCTGCCAATTCTTTACCGGTGTAGAGGTTACGGGCTTTCCTGATATCACTGAGTATGGATTCCCGGAAATACTGGCTAAAAGGAAAACATAAATTCCAACAAGTTTTCACTTCACTTCTTCAAGAATCGTCATTAAAAAGTGCTAATTAAGGAAAGGAAGCAAAGTTCTCAAAAAATATGGCTTTCAAATTATTAAGAAACACAAAGGGATGCCTCATTTTGTCTGACATCTGTCATCCTGGAAAATGAGATATTATACATAAGTGAGTTTTTCAGATAACTGTCAAAACTTTTAATTTTAACCATTTGGGATAAATGTGTTTCTAAAATAGATTATATATTTTTCTGCCTTCTTAAACAGGGCCTGCAGAACAAAATGTAACCTTGATGATACCAGTTCACAATTAGGAAGAATGAGTACTATACTATGGAGTAGCGATGTACTCAGGCCACTGAAGCGATAATGTGCTTTTAAAATTCTTGCCTCTTCTTTGAATTACATTTGTCTGGCCAACATTCATTTAAGATCACAGCATTTAACAGTCAGAAGAAACCTTAGAGACTAACTGTTTCAACCCCTTAATTTTATAGTTTAAAAATTTGAATCCTAGAGAGCTGAAGTTACCTGTCCAAGGTCATTTGGATAGTTGGTAGCAAGGCCAGAGAATCCAAGTCTAAGCCTCCTTTAGTCTATCTAACTGGGTGATGGTGATAGTTATCAACTGCGGTAACTGATACATCTCTTAGGCACACCACAGTTTATCGAGCACATCAAAAATACACTATTTCATTTGATCCTCATCAAAACCCTTAGCAGTAGAAAGGGCAGACATGGTCAACATAATTCTATCAAAGAAAGAAACTCTGGCTCAGAGAAACTGGCTTGGTTAAGGGCCAAGTTCTTGGCAATGGAATCAGGAGTGGATAAAGAGTCACGTTTGGAGTCAGGAAAACCTGAGTACAAATCTGGCCTTAGATACTACTAGTTGCATGACCCTGGGCAAGTCACTTGACTTTTGTCTGCCTCAGTTTCCTCATCTGTAAAAATGGGGATGATAATGGCACCCCCCTTCCTGAATGGTTGTGATGGTAAGATGAGATATTTACAAAGTATTCCATATACCTTAAAGCACTGTATAAATGCTAGCTATTATTAGTATTTCAGAATTCTTTCCATAACAGAATGGTTGTGATGATAAAATGAGATACTTGCCATATACCTTAAAGCACTATATATATGCTAGCTATTATTAGTATTCCAGAGTTCTTTCCATAACAGCATGCTTATAATAGATTACAGTTCTCTTCTAATCAATTATGGCAGCCTTGCAATCAGTCTTATTAGAATTGTACCTAACTAAACAGATTCTGACCAAGGGTCTGAGAGGCAGATCTCTTATGAATAAAACACAAGATATTTAATGTATGGACTTTGTGACGTCCATTTTTGGCCACTAAGAGGCCATTTCCATTTACTTCCTTGTTTTTCATTGTGTTATGGATAACTGAGGGTATCAGATAAGTGATCTACATGTAAATGAAGTTATTGTACATATGTATTTTCACTAAACTTTATTTCATGGTGATGTAGTCTACTTAGACAAGAACTTGGAGGAGGGGAAGAAAGGGAGAGAGGGAGAAAGGGGAAAGGAAACATTTGAACAGAACACCCATTTATCTGAATGGATAATAAATCTGTAAATGCAGCTTTTGATCTAAAAAGAATTTTTACTAAATCCTTTTCTTATCCTTATGTAGATTATTCAAAGTAGTTAGAATAATTAGAATTATAATAATTACTTGTATTGGTGTATTTTTAAGAGGCTTCAGATCCCTTGGTCCTGCTGAGTAAAAAATCGTCTTCCTCCTCCTCCTCCTCATTGCTTTAGGCCACTCAGGTCCAATCTACTCATTCCGGACAGGGTTAGCTGCCTGGGATTATCAGGTGTGCAATACTACCTCTGGGAACAAGCTCAAACGTTGTCCCAAAGGTGATATTAAGGCAGCTGGAGCCCTGGACCCTTTCATGCTATCACCAAACCCTAGAGTCAGATCAATGGAGTGTGGGCTCTGTCTTTTGGCACCTCAAGACTCTGGATGAGACTGATTGTTACATATGTCATCAGAAATTTTACCTTGAACTAGCTTGTGCCACCTTCAAAAGTTGAATAAAACGATCCACTAAAGGCAAGCAGATAGGTCCAAGAAGTAGTTCAAAATTAGGCTGCATTAGCTCTGTTAATCCCTTCATAAAGCTGCTATCACAGCAGTAGACTTTGTTATGGGGGGTGATCATGTATGGAACAAACGTGTAGTTCCCAGTACACATCTGTGGAGAAACAAAGCATCAACATCAACGCAGGGTTAACAGGCATATAGGCTCAACGACGGTTGCATATTGGCTTTTAAAACTTTCTACTTGCTAAGAGAGTGAAAAAAAGTTATTGAGATCTCTTTCATCTCCAGATCTTTCTGTAAACTTTACCACTGGCATCTTATCAATCACAATAGCTCTATTCAAAGATGGAAATTGCTTAAGTAGAAACTGCTAAAACCACCTTCACCTCAAAACCTTCCATATATCTTTTAAAGGGGATTCTTTTTTAGCTATGGGTTGGACTCTGTTGAGACAGCTCTCCTTTCTCAAATTTTCCTAAAGCACTTAATCTGCATATCTCCTTTGCCCCATCATTCACTACCTAGTATTAAACTTATCTACATGTGTGTTATACCCTCTCCTTTCTACCACCATACCTTGTAAAATATAAGCTTCTTTGTATTCCCCAGCACCTAGCATAATGCCTTTCAACATGGCAGACACTTAATAAATGTTTGTCAATATGTCAATGAAAACCTTAGTTTCTCTTGGTTTCCATCAAAAACAAAATTCTATTTAATTTGCTTAGTTTGATTTAAAGAATTATGAATCATCACAACTTATGTAAGAGTATGGAACAAATCCTAGTAACTAGATAATTACTGAGTACTTACTGTGTGCAAAGCACTGTCCTATGCATGGTAGAAACTAAAAAGAAATATAATAAGATGTGGTTCCTGCCCTTAAGGGAGTTACAATATAATTGGAGAAAAAGAGTCAAACATGTGAACAGTTAAACGGTAATAGAAGAGTTAAATAAGAAAAACTAATACAGCATGATAGCTGCTAAAAGGCAAGACATGACTCTCAAATAATTGGAATGAACAGCAAATGTTTTGAATTCAAAGGAGTGAGTTTGTTGTGGGATGAAAAATTATGAGGAAACCTTCACAGAAGGGGGAACTTGAACTCTGTTCTGTAGGAACTCTTGAGTAGCTATTAAAGGTTTCTGGGTAGTGAAAAAATATTTTCACAATGGTATTTTCCAAAACTCAGCACTGGCAATGGTGTACAGGATAGATTATAATGGGGAATATAAATGAAGTTATTGTACATATGTATTTTCACTAAACTTTATTTCATGGTGATATAGTCTCCCCCCTTCCCTTCCAAGTTCTTGTCAAAGTAGACTACTTCACTTTATGTTGGTCTGGATATGTTAGGTAAATTCCTGGTATCCTATTTTCAGTCTCTCTGCAATAGCTCTGCTTCAAGTGCATACCATGACAAATCATTGGTACAAGTCAGTTTCTAAATCACAGCTCCTAGAGAAATGCATTAGCACTGAACAAGAACAATGACCTAGACTTTCCCTTTCCCTTCTCACATTAGCACAGTTGTTCTCTAAATCAGCCCTTCCGTACGAGGTCACCACAACAGTCACACTTCATGTAGGAAATTATCTTTTCTGAGGCTCTGCCAGAAAATGACTTTAGAATGACAGAATCTTTATGCAAGCCAGATGCACTATACTGTCAAGAAAAGGAGAAGTACCAGGCTGCTTTGGTTAGACAGATAGGTTTAAATGACTTTGATCTTAGATACATTGAGGTATCTTTCAAAGTCAGGACAAAAAGCATACAGACTGAATTCCAATTAAAAGTGTTAGAAGTCCTTCAAGACGGTGTGATTCAATTGGTAAACTGCTTCAATAAAACTGTTCTTTTCTATGATTTATTCATCCTTCCTGGAACAAGGATCAGAACACTAACCTAAAGGAGGGAAAATAAACAGGTTCTGCTTTAAACCGGGCTTTTCAAATCTAATTCCACGTGACTCCCTCCTGATCTTGATCCCCAAAGCATTTGCTAGATCTGAGGAAAAGACAAGCACATCAAATAGCCTGCTTTTCTCAATTAGCAGTTTTCTATAGCTGAACTATGAAAGAAAAAGGGCACCCTGATACTTTAGGGTTCAATATACAACATTACTTGAAATTACGAAGTATAAGGTAACATCAGTGCTATTTACATAAATCAGACAAAGACATATGAATGTAAATCCTATATTAAATGATTAAAAGCTGTTTTAGAATATTATTTCTCTGCTGGATATATATATATATATATATATATATATATATATATCACATCAAAATTAGAAGCTGCCAACCATAAGTATTTAAACTCTACAAATGCATTAAAAATAATACATTTGGACTAACAGAAAAGCATGCATTTTGGATATAACTGGTTCAGTTCCAAAAAGTATGAAGAAAAATTAAATTAATTAAACTAATACTATTGTGTGCCTACTATGTGCAAAGCATTGAGCAAGGCACTAAATAAAACATGAATAAGACAATGTTCCTGTCCTTAAGAGATTTAAAAACTTGTGGAATTCATGCAGACATTTTCTCCTTGGTCTCATGAAATATAGAACTAGGGAGTGACTAGAAGTTACAAAGAGTTAGATTTTGGCCCCACATGTGGAAAGACTTCCTGGCCATAGAGCTAACCAGAAATGAAAGGGGAAGGTGGTCATAAAAGAGTGAGTTCCTCATTAACGAAGGTCTTCAAGCAGAAGTTCTATACCCACTTGTTGGAGATGTAGATGAGGGGATTCGTGATTCAGGAAGGAGTTGGATTAGATCACCTTTGAAGTGTCTTTAGCATGCGTGAGAGTGTGTGTGTGTGTGTGTGTTACCTGGGGTGGAGGGAGGCTAGGAGGGAAACATTAACACTGGAAGAAAAATGCATGTTTTACCAAGAATAATGTGAAAATATATTAGACAGACACAAATAAAATAACACAAGAATTCAAACAAAAGTAAAACCAAATTAATATAAAAACCACTGGTCCATCCAAACTTTCATTTTCATACTCCAAAAAAACACATTAAATAGGCATGGGGCAGGAAGGCTACTAAGGTCCTTGCAAGCATAGAGAGACAAATACAGTGCCTAGTATTCCATAATAATATGATAGACTTAGTAAGTTCACTTGTATCTTCCCCTCCCTCTCCACCTTTTTTGGCTAGGATTTATGATTTTATCAGGGTAATTAGGTTCCCATAAGGAATCACTTTCTCACAATGCAGATCAGAAACTATTCTGCCAGTTATAATCTCAAAAAGTTGCCAAGGTCAAAAAGAGATAAGTTAGAAAATTATTCAACATTTATATGCACTTCCTATCTCATTCTCCAAAGTGCCTCTTCCACACTTTTCCTTTCTCTTTCATCTGCCAACTCTTATACTAGATGACCCAGCCTCATTCATTAAGAAGACAGTTCTTCTGATAGGAGTTCCTTCTTCTGCCCTCCTTCACCTCTCAAAATATCTCAATGTTATTACCTATTCTCTTTGACTTTCTTCTTTCTCATAGGAAGAGATATTTTGGTCAAAGCTGATCCTTTTCTACCTATGCCCCAGATCATACCTCCTCACACTTCCCCCTCAGGACACTGTTCCATTAGTCATACTCTCTTCTCTCACTCATCTTCAATCTCTCTTTCTACAATGGGTCCTTCCTATCTGCCTATAAACATGCTCAGGTCTTCCTGACTCTAAAAAAATGCCTTGCCTTAACCCTCCTACTCTTCTTGTTCAGGTTCTGTTACTTTCCTTCCTTTCATGGCCAAATTTCTAGAAAAAGTAGTACATGCCTGATGCTTCTGCCTCCTAACCATGCACTCTATGTACTCAACCCCTTAGAATCATTTTTTCCATCACCACTGCTCTACAAATACTGATCTCAAATGTCATCAATGACTTCTTAATGGCCAAATCAAGTGGCCTCCTTTCAGTCTTCAATGTCCTTGAACTCTCTCTAGCATTCAACATCTACCACTTCATCCTCCTAGCAACTCTCATCTCTCTTCATTTTTCAAAACACCCCATTGTTCTCTTCCTACCTCTCTAACTATTACTTCTTTATATCCTTTGTTGTTCCACATCATACCCTCAAAGGTCCTATCTTTAATTTTCTTGTGTTCCTTTTCTATACCATCTCCCTTGGCAAACATTCATACACAGATTCAATTACCACATCTAAGAAGATGACTTCAGAGGGCGGAGCCAAGATAGCAGACGGAAAGCACTGACTTGCTTGAGCTCTCCCCCAACCCTTCCAAATACCTATAAAAATGGCTCTAAACAAATTCTAAAGCAGCAGAACCCATAAAAAGACAGTGAAACAAATTTCCAGCCAAAGACAGCCTGGATGGTTGATCAGAAAGGTATATTGTGCTGGGCGGGGAGAGGAGCGCAGTTCGGCGTGGGCGCGTAGGCCACAGCGAACCTGGAGCAGGCCTCAGAGGATTGAATCGCGGGCAGCTGTGGCGGTTTCCAGACTTCTCAACCCATGACCACCAAAGACAACTTAGAAGGTCAGTGGGAAAAGTCTGTGACTGCGGTGAGAGAAGGAGCTAGGTCTCAGCTGCCCCTGGGGCCGCGGCTGTTTCCTGAGCTTCTGGCCCACAGACTGAGGGGGAATTAAGTAGATGATCAGAGGGGGATTGCAGGGATCTCTTTGCCAGTGCTGAGGCAGGAATCTCTTGCTTTACCGGTGCTTGGATCTGGGTTGCAGTTCTGAGCGGCGGTCCTGGGGCGAGGAGGAATGCTGGTGTGGTGAAGCTTGTAGAGGTGGTGGAGAGGAAACACCTCACCCCTTATCATAGCATCTTGGAAGAACTGAAAATTTTCAGGTCCCTAGAAGTATCTCTGAAAACAGCTGTACAAACCCCCGAAGCTTGGGACAGTACATTCTCCACATTGGAAGCAGACTTTTACCTTAACAAAGAGTTTAAAACTCAAGTAATTGGCCAGGATCATGAGTAAGTAGCGCAAAAAGAGTCAGACTATATTATCTTACTTTGGTGACAAAGAAGATCAAAACATACAACCAAAAGAAGACAACAAAGCCAAAGCTCCTACCTCCAGAGCCTCCAAGAAGAATATGAATCAGTCCCAGGCCTTGGAAGAGGTCAAAAGGGATTGTGAGAAGCAAGTAAGAGAAGTAGAGGAAAAACTGGGAAGAGAAATAAGAGTGATGCAAGAAAATCATGAAAAACTAGTCAACAGCTTGCTAAAGGAGACCCAAAAAAATACTGAAGAAAATAACACCTTAAAAAATAGCCTAACCCAAATGGCTAAAGAGGTCCAAAAAGCCAATGAGGAGAAGAATGCCCTAAAAAGCAAAATTGGCCAAATGGAAAAGGAAGTCCAAAAGATTACTGAAGAAAATACTCCCTTAAAAATGAGAATAGAGCAATTGGAAGCTAGTGACTTTATGAGAAATCAAGACACTGTAAAACAAATCCAAAAGAATGAAAAATTAGAAAACAATGTGAAATATCTCATTGGAAAAACAACAGACCTGGAGAACAGATCCAGGAGAGAGAATTTAAAAATTATTGGACTATCTGAGAGCCATGATCAAAAAAAGAGCCTAGACATCATCTTTCAAAAAATGATCCAGGAAAACTGCCCTGATATTTTAGAACCAGAGGGCAAAATAGAAATTGAAAGAATCCACCAATCACCTCCTGAAAGAGATCCCCAGAAGAAAACTCCTAGGAATATTGTAGCCAAATGCCAGAGTTCCCAGGTTAAGGAGAAAATATTACAAGAAGCCAGAAAGAAACAATTCAAGTATTATGGAAACACAATCAGGATAACACAAGATTTAGCTGCTTCTACATTAAGGAACCGCAGGGCATGGAATATAATATTCTGGAGGGCAAAGGAGATAAGATTACAACCAAGAATCACCTACCCAGCAAAATTAAGTGTAATCCTTCAGGGGAAAAAATGGTCATTCAGTGAAATAGAGGACTTTCAAGCATTCTTGATGAGAAGACCAGAGCTGAATAGAAAATTTGATTTTCATATACAAGACTCAAGTGGAACATGAAGAGGTAAACAGGAAAGAGAAAATCATAAAAGACTTATTATGGTTGAACTGTTTACATTCCTGCATGGAAAGATGATATTTGTAACTCATGAGACCTTTGTCAGTATTAGGGTAGCTGGAAGGGAAAAAATTATATGTATGTATATATAGACACAGATAGATAGATAGATAGATAGATAGATAGAGGGTACAGGGTGAGTTGAAAATGAAGGGGTCATATCTAGAGAATAAAATTAAGGGATGAGAGAGGATTATACTAGGAGAAGGAGAAAGGGAGAGGTAGAACGGGGTAAATTATCTCACAAAAAAAACAGAAAAGAAAAGGCTCTTATAGTGGAGGGGAAATGGGGGAAGGTGAGAGGGAATGAGTGAATCTTATTCTCATAGAATTTGACTTAAGGAGGGAATAACATACACACTCAACTGGGTATGGAAATGTCTTACCCTATAGGAAAATAGGGGACAAGAGAGTAGAGGGATGACAGAGAGGAGGGCAGATTAGGAAGAAGGTGATCAGAAACAAGTACTGCTGAGGAGGGTCAAGGTCAAAAGAAAGAATAGAATAAATGGGGGGATAGGATTAAGGGAAATAGAGTTAGTTTTTCACAGCATGTCTACTATGAAAGTGTTTTGCATAACTGCACATACATAACCTATATTTAGTTGCTTGCCTTATCAATGAGGGTGGGTGGGGAGGGAGGAAGGGAGAAAATTTAGAACCCAAAGTTTTAGAAACACATGTTTAAAAAAATGTTTTCACATGCAAGTGGGAAATAAGAAATACAGGAAATGGGGTACAGAAATCCATCCTGCCCTATAGGAAAATTGAAGGGGAAGGGGATAAGAGAAGGGGGGGAGAGATAGAAGGGAAGGCAGACTAGGGGAAGGGGTACTCAGAATGCATGCCATCTTGGGGTGGGGGAGGGGCGAGATGGGGTGAAAATTTGGAACTCAAAATCTTGTGGAAGTAAATGTTGAAAACAAAAAAATAAATAAAAATTACCATAGTAAAAAAAAGATGACTTCAAAATCTCCATCTTCAGCGTCAACCTTCTTTCTGAGCCCTAGAACGATGTTTCTAACGACTTACCAGATATCATCCAGATATCCTGTTAGCTCCTCAAACTCAATTTATCCAAAACTAAACTTATCTTTCCACCCAAACATCTCTCTCTCTCTCTCTTTTTCTCTCTCTCCATTTTTTTCTGTCATGGACAGCATTAGTCTCTTAGTCTTCCATGTTCCATGTTTAGAACTCTGGTGTTATCTTTGATTCTTCATTCTCTCTCACTTCTCATATCCAATTAATTATTAAGTCTTCATGATTTTCATCTACTGTCCTCCATATTCTAACATCCATTCACCCAGGCTACTAGAGTAGCCTCCCAAAAGGCCTTACCAGTCAGTTCACACTCTCTTCTTTCCCATCCAACCTTCACAATATTTTCAAATTCATCTTCCTTATGTACTACAAAGAAATGGTCAAAATTCTTTAACAACTCCCCTCTGCCTACTGTGAAAAGTTCAAACTCCTTGACCCGGAATATGAGGACTTCCACTATCTGGTGCCGGCGGCGATAAAGTGTAGTGGGAAAGAGCATTGCATTTGGTATCAGAGGGAACTCATACAAGTCACTCCACTCCTGTGGGCTTCACTTTCCCCCTATAGAATGAGAGGGCCACACCAGATGGCCTCTAAGGCATCTTCCAGCTCTAAATCTATCATTCCATGTTCAACTAGTTCACTCATTTAGTAATTATTGAGCATCCACATAGAGTTTGTGCTGAGGAAGGCTTTTAAAGAATAAAGAAGTCAGGCCACACTTTCTCAGGATGGAGGGAAATATATTAGATTACATGCTTTCTTTTTTTTGGGGGGGGGGGTTGGGCAACGGCATTAAGTGACTTGCCCAGGGTCACACAGCTAGTAAGTGTTATGCGTCTGAGGCTGAATTTGAACTCAGGTCCTCCTGGATCCAGGGCTGGTGCTCTATCCACTGTGCCATCTAGCTGCCCCAATTACATGTTTTCTTAAGTAATAAGGATTTGGGTCTCAGAAAGAAGATTCAGTAACTTCTTCAGTAAGATTTTATAAGTTAACTCGTTTTTGTTTTTTAAGTTTCCCTTTTTAATTCTACAACATTCATTAAGCACTCACCAGGAACTAAGTACTGTGACAGGGTTTAAAGTGTGGGGACAAAAAGGAGGGGCAATCAGCTTTAAGACATATATGACAGCACTGAGGTCTATCCTAAATAGACTAAGACTAACCACCCAGGGGAAACTCTTGTAGCAATCATAAAAAATAAAATAAAACTAAAAGAGGACTCTCAGGTTTCTTCAACTTCTAGCCAAAGCCTTTTCCAATTTCCAAAATGAGGAAGATGAATACTAAAGAAAGACCAGTTTCCTACATTAATTTCTATATTGTCTAGAGACTTGGTTACTTCCAGTTTACCACTTTCTACCATTTCCAGTTTGCTATACAACCCACAATTAGAAATAATTCAAGAAAAATAAATAAAAAATAACTTGCACAAAATCAATTACTGGCATATAAATTTCAGCATCAATATCCTCTTTTAACAAGTAGCCACTCTGAAATATTGTACCATGTTTTGTTGATTTAAAAAATGTGTAACACATTTCATTTTTCCCAGAGGCTAATAGTTCATTCTATTTTATTTTTCAAATTCAATTTTATTTTCAGGTATGAATTCTCATCCTTTCCTCCTTCCCCACTGAGAAAGCAAGAAAAATAAAACCTGTTAAGAAAAACAAATTCAAGCATGGGCCATGTCCTCTCCCAAAAACCAAGCAAAAAACCCATAAGCCTCAATCTGTATTCTGAGTTAGCCTTCCTATCTGGAGGCAGATAGCCTGTTTTGTCATGAGTCCTCTGGGATTGTGACTGGTCAGACTGTTAATCAGAGTTATTGTGTAATTATATAATTGTTATTGTATAAATCACTCTCTTGGTTCTGCTCACTTCAATCTTCATCATTTCATACAAATCTTCCCAGATTTCTCTGAAACCATCCCTTTCTTCATTCTAATGGTATGATAAATAGTATTCCATCAAATTCATATACCATAATTTGTTTAACCATTCCCCAATTGATAGGCATCCCCTCAGTTTCCAATTCTTTGCCGCCACAAAAAGAACTGCTATACAGATTTTTGTACATATTGGTCCTTTTTCTCTTTCTCTGATTTCTTTGAGGGTTCAGACCCTGTAGCAGTGTCACTGGGTATTACATGTTTCTTGATGAAAACCTCTAAAAAATTCCTCCTCCAGTGTCTCAGGATGGGGTGGAAGTAATTCTGAGTTTTATAAGGTCATACCAATGAAGCACAAGCTCTGGCACAGACTACCAAATTTGAAAGATTTCAAGTATAATTCTAGGGATAGTCTTGAGTCTGCTGTCCAAGGACCAGATCAGCTAAGTATGGAGAGTCCCAATACCACGTGAGTTATCTTTGGTCCTGATAATTCATGAAAAGAATAAAAAAATGGAAAATAGCCTTCTGCCTGGTGTGGCTTCTCTTCGCTTCTGCTATGGAATGGTGGAAGAAGGTGAGGCAGATGGTCCTAAGAATCACACAGTTCTCATCCATCTACAAACCTTAATTTTACTTCCAGTACTCGTAATGTGGGAGTCTTAGGTCATAACCAATGACTTAACTACCATACTGCAAAACAATTCCCATATAAGCACCCCACCTCTTCCCCTACAACAAATGAAACCACATAGTTCTACTTCCACCTCTAGAGGTCTTCTCAGTGTCTCCTTTCAGTTGGTGAGTTTCTCCCTAGAACCTTCATTTAAGGAAGGACCCGTTCAACTATGCTCACTTCCAACCAGGATCGGTCCCAAAGTGACCTTTTTCCAGCTCTTTTTATGGGTTCTGTTGCCCCGTTAGAATGTAAACTCCTTGAGGGAAGGGGCAGTCTTTCTTTTTACTTGTATTTACTTGTATGTGCTAAGCCAGCACTTAGCACAGCACCTGGCACATGTGTAAGGCTTAATAAAAGCTATATCTTATCTTTATCTAATTGAAAGCACAGCTCACAGGTTTATGGACAGAGAGCCAAATAATGAAGTTACAAAGTTTATTCACTTTATTTTCAAAGGCTAGAAGATGTATCATCTCATGGGTACCATTTTGCTAAATTTTTCTCAAAGTACTCTCGATGAACAAAAGGAAACATACCATCCTGAATTTGCAACAGCATCCACAGCAGAGACTAAAGAAAGACATTCAGTGAAGAATGTGTCAAGATCTTACAAACTAAGTGAATATGTAACTTGATATTCATTGTCCTCAACATGAAGGTGAGCGAGTGAGATGCCAAAAACCAGGTTGAAAGATATAGTTTAGGGGGACAGCTAGGTGGTAGATAGAGCACCAGCCCTGGAGTCAGGAGGACCTGAGTTCAAATCCAGCCTCAGACACATAACACTCACTAACTGTGTGTGACTCTGGGCAAGTCACTTAACCCCAATTGCCTCACCCAAAATAAAGGAAAAAAAGAAAAATATGGTTTAGTCATAATAGTAAAAAAGTTAAACAAAAGAAAACATGATTTGGAACCTACAGATGACATCAACCAAAGAAAGGCCTTGAGTAAATTATTTAAGATCCATGAGCCTTAGTTTCTCCAATTTGAAATATGACAGGATTGGACTAGATGAAGTCCTTTCTAGCTCCAAATTTATGATCCTATGATCAGTCATGAATTTGACATGAATATTTTCCTAAAGGGAAACAAAAAGATTTGAACAATGAATGTATTCAACAGGATTAATTTCATTAAAAAAAAACTTAGAAAAAGATTGTTCACCAATGTGGGAGTCACTTCAGAAACAGCTGTCTATTTACAGTTAAATCATTAGCTAGTGAGAAGAAGGTAAAAATAAATACATAAGAAAAGATGAAACACAAAATTTCAGCAGCTTCCACCTACCTACCTGTTCAAACAAGCTGTCAATGCCAAAAATGGTAAATACACAAACATAAAGGCATTTCTTTTTTAAATTAATTTTTATTTTCTTTTCAGTTCTAAATTCTCTCCTTCCCCCACCCAATGAAAACATGAAAAAAACAAAACTCATTGCAAATTTATATAATCAAGCAAAATAAGTTCCTGTATTAAACATGTCAAGAAAGAGAGAGAAATAAAGAAAAAAAAAGAAGGAAGGAAGGAAGGGAGAGAGGGAAGGAGGTAGAAAAATGTTTCAATCTGTACTTTCAGTTCATAACCTCTCTATCTAAGGTGGATAGTATGTTTCATCATAAGTCCTTTGAAATTGTGACTGGTCATTGTGTTGATCAGGGTTGACAAGTCTTTCAAAGTTGTTATCTTTACAATACCGTTGTTACTCTGTAAATTTTTCTCCTGCTTCTGTTCACCTCATTGTGCATCAGTTCATACAAGCCTTTCCAGGTGTCTCTGAAACCATCCCCTTCTTCATCACTTCTTACATTGCAATAGTATTCTATCACATTCAAATACTGTAACTTGCTTACACATCCCACAATTGATGGGTACTCCCTCAGTTTCTAATTTTTGTCACCACAAAAAGAGATGCTATACATATTTTTGCACAAATAGGTTCTTTTCCTTTTTCTTTGATCTATTTTGGGCATCGACCAGTAGTAGTACTGCTAGTTCAAAGAGTATACACATTTAAATATTTTTTTTGTCACAGTTCCAAATTGCTAGTAAAGGCATTTCTTAACTCAAAATAGAAACCATAAAGAAGAGACTAAAAAAAGCACAGAAAATGCCTGAGGATAGCAAAAACTTGATCTCCTTGCCAAGCAGAAAGATATAGCAGGAGGAATAACATCAACTTAAAGTATAGACTCATTTGAAAATCCTTTGAGGAAGGTGGCCAAAAATCATGCATAGCATTGCTTCATAGTATGAGGAAAAGCAGTTATGAAAGAGAGGAATCAGAAAAGATTCTGGTATGAGATCAAGTATAATCAGGCCATGACTAAAGGGATGACAAATAGATGTGAAATGAAGCAGATTGGCTAGAGTTTTTACATGGATCTATTCTCGGCATTGATATCACTGAAGTTACCATATCTAATTCAATGTACTGTATGAGAATCTGGCAGCTTAAGAAGATGAATTCAGATGAAAATGTTAAAGTGCCACCCGCTCCTTCAACTCTGTTCTCCTTGTTTGTAAACTTAAGTGTGTATCCCAAATATTTGAGATAATTGTTGTGTATTATCTTCTCCCAATCGCCCCTAATGGGCAGCAATGTGGTGCAGTGGACAGAGCGTCAGGCCTGGAGGCAGGAAGACTCATCTTCCTGAGTTTAAATCTGACCTCAGACACTAGCTATGTGACACCTGGGCAAATCACTTAACCCTGTTTGCCTCCGTTTCCTTATCTGTAAAATGAACTAGAGAAGGAAATGACAAACCACTCCAGTATATTTACCAAGAAAACCCCAAATGGGGTCATGAAGAGTCAGACACGACTGAAACAACTGAATTGTCTTTAAGTTCCTTGTGAGCAGAAACAGTCTTTTCCTTATTTGTATCCCCAGTGCTTACTTCTGTGCCTAGCAACACAGCAAGACCTTAATAAATGTCTATTGATTGACTGATGACTGTTTTTGATTCCAGAGGATCAATGATGACACGTGCTCTCCTCTATGGGGAAGTGTTAGATTTAGGGGGTAAAATGAGACATACACGTATATATCTATTTATGTACAGCCACTGAAGGAATTCACATTGCTTGATTATGCAGCTTTCTTTTAAGAAATTAGTTTTTCTTTTCTTTTTCAAACTTTTTTTTTTTAAGGCAATTGGGATTAAGTGACTTGCCCAGGGTCACACAGCTAGTAAGTGTCTGAGGTCACATTCGAACTCAAGTCCTCCTAAATCCAGGGCTGGTGCTCTATTAACTGCCTCATCTAGCTGTCCCTTTCTTTTCTTTTTCAATGTGGTGAGGGTGGGAAAGAAAGAAAACAGATTTCTATTAATTAAAAAAAAAAGCTGGGAAAGTTGCAATACATGTAGAAAGTTCACTTTCAGATAAGGTCACTGTGTTTTTAGTTTTGCTTAAGGTTTTACTTTGTTATAAGAGATCTCTCATGCAGTGGAAGTAATCTATAAATGTATATAATGGAAAAACAAAATATATTACTAAAACTTTTTTTAAAAAACAAGTGAGTAGAAATATATGAGCCAAGAAACCTGATGAACACTTAGAATCTGTAACAAGTTGATATGACATTTTACACACTAAATTTGTTCACATAAATGTAAATTATTGCAAAGTAAGCTAATTGTATTGATTTAACTATTTATTAAAAATATTTTAAAAATACACCAAAAAGGCATTTGCATTTGGTAAAATAAAAATGTTTTCTTCAACTCCAATGTCTCCTTATAATCTCTTTTCTTTTCCAATTAAAAAAATCTATGAAGCTAAATGCATGTTGATGTGTAAAATGATAATAGCATTTGTCAAAAATGTTCTTAGTTAAAAGACTTTTAAATCAGAGGTTCTTAGTTAAAAGACTTTTAAATCAGGAGTTTTTAACCATTTTGTGTCATGAACCATTTTGGCAGTCTGGTGAAGCCTATGGAGCCTGTCTAAAAATAATGTTTTTAAATGCATAAAACAAAATACATAAAATAGCAAGGAAACCAATTATAAAGCAAATGTGATTTTTCTTTAAGTTTATGAACCCTAAGTTAAGAACGATAGCTTTAAATTTTTCATCTTTTCTTCAGAATTCCTGGTCTCTAGCATAGTGGTTAAATCCCAAATGCACTGATATTTGTAGACCAACATCTACCTTTTTCAAATTATGGTCTCATTAACAATATGATTGCCTTTACTCTTGGACCACTGATATTCCTATTAGGAGTTAAACTTCAGCAGATCCTGACTTGGTTCCCCAAACTGCAAGTGTTACTCTACCCTCTTCTTTCAAACTTGTTGCATGTTTTAAAATTTCTGATATTTCAATAAGATATTTTCTAATCACTGGCCTCAGCTTATCCTTTCCCCATTTTCTTTATTTTGGTCACTGCTCCTCTGTGGACCTTCAAAAATCTCTTCACCTTTCTTTAGAACTTGCATCTAATTCCATTTTCTTTTTTAAAATTATTTTTATTTAATTAAATATTTTCCAATTACATGTAAAAATCTTTTTGACAATCATTTTTTTTAAATTTTGAGCTCCAAATTCTTTCTCTCCCTCCCTCTCAACTCTGCTCCTTGAGAAAGCAAGCAATTTGATTTTGACTATGCATGTGAGGTCACGTAAAACATATTTCCATATTAACCATGTTGCAAAATAAAACACATACAAAACAATAAAAAATAAAGAAAATTTTAAAAGTAGGCTTCAATTTGCATTTAGAATTCATCAGTTCTCTCTTTGGAGGTGGATAACATTTTTCATCACAGGTCCTTTGGAATGGTCTTGGAACATTGTCTTGAACACAGTAGCTAAGTCTTTCATAGTTCATAATTGCAGTATTGCTGTCACCGTGTACATGTTCTCCTCGTTCTGCTCCCTTCACTTTGCATCAGTTTATGTAAGTCTTCCCAGGTTTTTCTGAAAGCATCCTGCTCATCATTTCTTATAGCACAACAGTATTTCAGCACAACCACACATCACAACTTGTTCAGCCATTCCCCAGCTGATGGATATCCCCTCAATTTCCTGTTCTTTGCTACCACAAAAGGAGCTGCTATAAATATTTTTGTACTTGTGGGTCCTTTTCCTTAAAACAAAACAAAACAAAAAACACTGCACCGCCTAGCTGCTGGACTTGATCACGTTGTTGTTAATGTTCTGTGACCCCATGGACCAAAGCATACCAGACAGACCTTTCTATCCTCCACTATCTCCCAAAGTCGATCCAAGCTCATGTTCATTGCTTCTGTTATACTATTTATGCATCTCATCCATCCCATTTTCCTTCTGCCTTCAATCTTTCCCAACATTAGGGTCTTTTCCAATGAGTCCTATCTTCTCATTTCGCAGCCAAATTATGTAAGTTGATCATGAAGGGATCTAATTGCTAGGCTAGGTTTGTACGTGGCACGACAGAAAAGATAATTCTTGGGTTCACGGAAACTGGACCACACCAATATTTTACTAGATGACTGACCTTGGGCAAATTACTCTCTCTGTGCTTCTCTTTCCATAATTGTAAGATGGCTGTAACGATAATTACCCTATTTACTTCTTGCAGAGGTCTTGATAGTTTACAATGTAGCTGAGAAGACAAAGATAGTTTATAGTTAAGTTCTAAACTATGCAATACAGACTAAGTTCAGACAGGAAAATGACGACTATGTGCTGGAAGAGTCAGAAAGGCTTCATTAAGGAGGTGACTCCAGACCAAAGGCACAGGACAATAATACCAGTCTCATTGGTGCAGAGGCTGAATATGGAGAGTAGCACACTCTCAAAAAAGCACACTGTATTTAGAGTCAGAGGATTTCAGTTCAAATCCCATCTTCACCATTAATTACTTCTGTGACCTCGGGCAAATCACTACCTCTCTGGCTTCAATTTCTACATGTGTAAAATGAGATTGAACTAGCTGACCTCTAAGGTCCTTTCCAGCTCTAAATCTATGCTCCTACAAATACATAATTAGGGAAAAGGTCGTACAGATTCCATGGGTCCTTTTAAAGCTAAGCAGAAGACTTTGCACTTGGTGCAGGAGCAGTAAGAGGAATTTTATAGTTTCTGGAGCAGGGAGTAATGATGAAAATGGTATTTGATTCCACAATTATCTCACTGTATACAAACCAAAGGTAAACAGTAAATACATAACATATATACATATATATGTATATGTATAGATGAATGATTGTTTTCAGAACTCAGAGAAGTGCCAAAGGATTGCAATTGAATGCTTGTATAAAGTGACATGGGGACCAATTCAAAAGAAAAAAAAAGATAAGTAGAATTTTTAGTGATTTTAAGGATTTGAGGAAACATTACATTGTACAGAGCCAACCCATTTTTCTTTTCCTGCTGAGTTCTTTTGGGGATGTCTGACTCATCTTTATATGCTTTAAAGGGGGGAAAACACACACAAAAAAAGGTGGACTGTAATATCACCTCTTAGTCTCTATTTAAGTGAATTATAGCTATTTTTGTCATTTGAAACTGCCCCATTAATCAAAATAGTATAAAATAGATACAAAGATCTCTCCAAAGGAGATGGATAGGACTGAACCTCCTGAGAAAGAAGTAGCTTCTGCCCCACAGAAGGATAAAGAGCCCACAGATGTTCCTATAGCAGGGATTCTTAATCTTTGGGCATTAGTGAGGTCTTTGGCAGCCTGGTGCAGTCTAAAGACTCCTCAGAAAAGTGTTTTTTAATGGAAATAAGTTCTCAAAATATATTTTAAAAAAATGTTCATGGATCTCTACTTAAGAACCCCTCCCTGTGGATGAGAGTCCTGGACAAGAAAACTGAAGATGTATGGGCACAAATAATAGTTTCATCACTACTACAAATGGAAAGTAAGGATCTTAACAAGGAATGGTTAGGATATGAGGAGAGAACAGCCAGATAAGAAGATGGTGTCAGGAAATGAGATTTGTTTTGGGGACCATGTGAAATGAAATAAAGCAATGATGGATTTCTAGCCATTCTAGGAATGGAATACATCTCAAAAAGAGAACAAGAGAATGTATTTGGCTGGGAAACGGCAGATCTGAAGAGTAGAAGGAAAACCAGTATAAAGATGGAATTTTGTTGTTCAATGGGAACAACTATTATCAAAACCAGACCAATAACTGTAGTATACTTTGGATGAAGAAAGAGAATTCTCAAGCATTATTTGAGCTAATAGTTTCTTTCTTCACCTTCTTAGTACTAAAATGGTCCAGTGGTTGCCAACAGGAAGAGAGAAATGAAGCTAAGGGCTTGAATTACTAGTGTTTCTACACAAATATTTACATGCTTTGCCAACACACATACACAGTTTCCTAAAATTAATTTTTAAAAGCTTTGGCTCGACTAGAAGTACATGTATCACCCACATTAAAAAACAAATGAATTAAAAAGCACTAAATAAATGTTTTCCATGGGCTGGGCATTGTGCTAATGGCTAGGAAAACAAATGTTTAAAAAAAAAGACCCTGTCCTCAAGGAACCCAAATTTTAACATGGCAAGAAAACACATGTAGCAGAAAAGGTGATGAGGGAAGAGTGGCAGGCATATAAGATGGCTTGGCTGTGAGATATGAGATAATATTTGTAAAGCATTCAGCACTGTTACTGGCACATGCCTAAATAAATGTCTGTTTCCCATCCTCATTTCCAAGCATGATGTGATATCTAGGGTCAGCCAGTTATGGCAAGCTAAGTTTGCTCAATCACCAGAACAATGGGTTGGGCCTTGGAGGAAGAGCTCCAAAGATGAGTGCACTAACTTCCTCAGATACTGGGGCTTGATTCCAGAAGACCTGACTATGGAGGTTCAGGTCTCAAGTCAGGTGCAGAGATCACTATTCCAGGCAGGAAACAGCAAGTCAGTGGCAATAGGCAGATGGTGAATGTAGGTGTTTATTAGCTGAATGACCCAAGGCAAATCACTTAACCTCTGTCTGCCTCAGTTTCTTCATTTGTAAAATGGGGATAGTGATTGTACTGACTTCAAATGTTTGTTAGGAGGATAAAATGAGATATCTGTAAAGTGTTTTGCAAACTTAATACATTATAAAAATGCTAGCTATCATTATTGTTATTGTTATTATTATGGTCCGGAGGAATAACTGGAAGGGATATAAAGCTGAAGCATATTGAATTGAATTGACATTAACCACCATGAACCCATCTTAAAGAATATTTCACATGCAGGGCTAGAGCAAAAAGCAGTAAGAAAGAGCCCAATTTAAATTACCCAAACAAATCTTTGCCAAAAGAAAAGACTTCATAGCTAGTAAATACACCATTATTCAAGGTAATATTTCTCAAACTTAAATAAGCACCTCTAAATGGAAATGGTGGAGCACACACTATCAAAGGTGGTCGAGATTTCAGCGATCACCTAATCTAATCCATACCCTAGCAGTTGACTCCTCCACAATATTCCTAATAATTGGTCATCGAATCTCCATTTGATAACCTCAAGTGAAAGAGAATTTACTACCATCTCAAGGCATCTCATTTGGACAGCTCAAATTATTGGTAAGTTTTCCCCTCCATTAAGCTAAGATTTGCCTCTTGGCAGCTTCTATCTATTGCTCCCAGTTCTGCCTACGGGCCCCAAGAAGAATAGACTGGGTCCCTTTTCCACATGACTGCCCTTTGAACTCCAGAAGAAAACTATCACATTCTCCTGAAGTCTTCTCCTCCCCACTATATATATATATATCTTGTTCCCTCAACAGATTATTGTAGGGTATGGTTTTAAATTCTTTTATCATTTTAGTCATCTTTTTTTGTACCTGATTTAGCTTGCCCATCTCCTTCCTAACATGAAACATCCAGCACTTAACACAATACTCCAGGTGTGGTATACCTGGTCAAAATACAGAGACAGACAACCACTTCTCCTGACTGGGGCATTATATCTTTATTAATACAACCTAATATTGCATTAGCTTTTGGAGCACCCTGTCACAGTGAGCCTTTAAATTGAGTGTCTAGTGCCTAGAACATAGTAAGTACTTAATAAAGCATGTTGATTGCTTGATTAATTAATTTCTTCAAGTTCATTAAAAAACCCATCTTTCAAATGAACTGCTGTCCAAGCATATTGCGTTAATTTTTTGGGATCCCAATTATGTCATTCAATGTGCTAGCTAAGCTTCCCCAGCTTCATGTCATCCACAAATTTAACAAACATGACATCTATGCCTTCAACCAAGTCGCTGATAAAAATATTCAAATGGCTAGAGCCCGGTGACATAGAGTACCCCCTCCCCCAAGGTGACATCAAACCATCGATTACCACTCTTTGCATAAGGTTCTTCAAACAGTTCCAAATTCCGCTAAGTGAAATACCTACTTCATATATCTCCATCAAGGCTAAGGTGGTATGCCTCAGTAATTGCTTTGCTGAAATCCAGGCATGCTGTCCATGGCCCTGCCCTGATCTGAGATCAGGAGCTTGAACATTAATGAATACCAAATAACCTCTTCTTCTTCCACTCACCACTGTCACTCACTCACTTAGCACTGTGAAGATTAAAATTCCCCAAATATCCCTTCATCCCCAAGCCACTTTGTAAAAGAAGCTAGCTATGTTCCAAGGAAATCTAAGTGATATGTCACTGTGAAAATTTAATTTTTCCTCAGAATAAATATTTGAAGCAAATTAACATTTCTGAAAAGTCCTACATAATGCTAAATAAAAGCCCCAAAAAATCACAGGGGAAAAATAATAATTGTGTTTTTTTCTTTTTATGTTCAAAGGAGAAAGGTCAAGAATTTAAAACTTACAAATGCCCTAAGGTTCTTTTTATAAATGTTCTCATTTCTCACTGTTCTCATTCTCATAAGACCTAAAAGTTTTTTAAATGTGATATCTGTAAAGCACTTTGCAAATCTTAAAGCATTATATAAGTAGTAGCTATTTAACTTGTAATGGTGGTAACTTGGTAATCAGAAGAGTGGGGCAGGCAACCCTGACCTTGTAAATAGCTGCATGGTGGGTTTTAGTTTCCTTGTCTATAAAATGAAAGGATTCCAACTCTATAACATAATAACCTCTATGAAATACTATGAACCTCTGCATAAAAATTCTTTTTTTTTGCCAATGCAGTTCAAGTCAACATTTATTAAGTTCCTGGAACACAGCAGGAGCCTAATAATTATTGTACTATATGATGAGTGCCTCATGTGTGTCAGATGCTGTGCTAGATATTATATGCTTGGTTATCAAGGGTAAAGTGCTAATAGTCAACTTAATTTTTTTTAACCTTTTCACAAAAAGTATAAAAGCACTTTGTCCCAACCCGAACATGTTTCCAAAATGAAAATAAATAAAAATCTATATAAACTTTGGATAGAAGAAGCAGAGTCTACTTTTTGGTTTTTTTTTTTTGAAGACATTTATTAAGCACATACTATGTGCCAGGCACTGTGCTAAGTGCTTTACAGATATTATCTCGTTTGATCCTCACAACAACCCTGGGAGGTAGGTGCTACTACTATCCCCAGTTGAGGAAACTGAGGTAGACAGAGAATTTGCCTAGGGTCACATAGCTATTAAGAGTCTGAGGTCTGATTTGAACTCAGGACTTTGTGCCTACAGGTCCAGGGTTCTATTCACTACATCACCTAGCTGCTGCTAGTCTCATACGCTTTCCTACTATGATACACTGCTTTCTTATCACCTCCAAACATACCACACCCTCGCTCAAAAAATCTTTTAATGCCCCCCCCAAGAGAATTAAGTCTATATTCCCTAGCTTGTTATTCATGTCCTGGTCCTAACCTGTCTTTTTAGACTAAGTTCCAACCACTCCCCCATATGCATCCTATCCTCTAGCCCAATTTGTGCTTCATCAAATATGTCCTATACTTGTAAGCCCTGGATCATAACATTCTCTCTTTCTGGAATAGACTCATCACTATCTCTACCTTTCAAACCCTGCTAATCCTTCAAGGTTCAGCTCAAATATTTCCTCCTTCCCTCTTAACCGATGTAATCTCTCATTCTTATGAACCTCCAACACCATATTACCCATACTCTTCTTGCGGCACTTAAGACACTCACAGAATTTTAAGAATTAGAAAGGATCTGAGATGTTAACTCATAGTTAAAAAGGAGTATCTTACTATATGGAGAAGAGAGGAGAGAGGAGGAGTGGGGAGTGGGGAGGGGAAGGGGGTGAGGGGGGAGGGGAGAGAAGAGGAGAAAAGAAGCAAAGCGTCTTCTATGTGCCAGACATTACACTAAGCGCTTTACCAATATTATCTTGTTTTATCCTCACGACAACCCTGTGAGGTCCCCATTTTAGAGTTTAGGAAACTGAGGCAAACAGAGGTTAAGTGACTTGCCCAGGGTCACACAGCTGTTGTCTGAGGTCACATCTGAATTCAGGTCTTCCTGACTTCTGGTCTAGCACTCTATCTATTACACCATTTAGCTGCCTACTTATATATACTTCCTATAATATATCAAGCAAGTTGTAGTTTAGGTGGCACTTTTCCTCAAAGGAAGTATCTTTGACCACCCAAGGCAGCCCATTAAACTCTATTAGAACATTAAGCCGAAATAAGCTCCTGAAACTCCCACTTCCTGCTCTAGGTTCTGCCTCTGGGGCCAAGCAAAGGAAGTCTAATCACTTCTCCACATGACAGCCTTTCAAATCCTTAAGATTTATCATGCTTTCCCTCGCCAAATATCCCCAGTTCCTTGCTTTGGCCAATCCCTACACAACATGGAAACTCAAGGCCCTTTACCATCCTGGTTACCCTCCCTTGGACACTTTTTGTTGTTGTTCAGTTGTGTCAGTCGTGTCTGACTCTTCATGACCCCACATGGGGTTTTCTTGGGAAAGATACCGGAGTGGTTTGCCACTTCCTTCTCCAGTTCATTTTACTGATGAGGAAACTGAGGCAAATAGGGTTAAGTGACTTGTCCAGGGACACAGAACTAGTAAGTGCATGAGGCCAGATTTGAACTCAGGAAGAAGAGGCCCGGCGCTCTATCCACTGTACTACCTCGCTGCCCATTTGGACACTCTAGTTGATCGATATCCTTAAATTGTGCTCCTTCCTCCCAGAACTAAACACAGATGTGGTATGGTCCCGGGTAGAGAACAAAGAGACTATTTATTTCCTGTTCCTGAAAGCTGTACCTCTCTTTTAATACAATCCTAAATTAAATTAACGTTTTTTGGCTTCTCTAACAAATTGTGCCTTGTATTATAATTATGTGTGTACTTGTCTTGTCCTTCCCTACTAAGCTACAAACTTCTTGAGGGTAGTGACTGGGTTGTCTTCATCCTTCCATCTTTCACAGTGTTCTCTCCGGGTCATGGTTTCCTCATCTATAATGATGGGGTAGAACCAGATGACCCCTAAAGTCTTTTTTCTAGCTCTAAATCCAAGGAAACACAAGTCGAAGTTAATATTCAATTACCTATCAAGTGCTGCAAATGCATTTCTCATCTATTTGCTTTTCCTTGCCCTTCTCAACAATTATTTCAGGCAGAGTCAGAATTAATCCTCTCTCATGGCCAGACACAAACAGTACTGCCTACAGATAGTTCTTTCATTTGGCAGCATATCTCAACATTTATTCCTCTCCATTCACACAATCTTTATTGCTCTTTGTTTCTCCATAAGAAACTATCTCCTCAGACCTTTGGTGACCAGGGCAATTCTTTATGAAATAAGTTTTCTGTTTGGTAACATTAAAAAGTTTCTGCATCACTAAGGAAAAAACACGTCAAACTGCTCACCCATGAATCAACACAAAAGACAAACCAGCACCTTCTAAATGAATTAGTCCAATTTTACACTTAAAATACATTGACTGAATTCATAAATGTTAGTCCAGGGCAATTTCAGAGAAGGGTAATATTACTGGAAGAGGGAAGGGAGGGACAAAAACAGAAGCATATTTTCATAAATAGGAGAAATTAATGAGAAAATACAGCATATTTCATGAAAAAATGCAACATGTAACAATGTATTTTACAAATGTGTACTTGGATATTAATAGCTTGATGAAAATATTATTGCTAGAATCAAAATCTTCCCACAGCACCCTAGTTCACATCACAGGGAATATGCTCCATAGATGCCAATTTGGGAAGCCCTGTGTAAACAGGAATCTGACTACTTACGTTATCTGAGAAACCAATGTAATAAATAACTAGGCAATGCAATAAAAGAGTATTATGTTGTTGCTCATAGTTATATAAATTCAAGATCAAAGTAAAGCTTCTGAAACATAAGTGCCATACTCAGAAAAGCTTGTAACACACCTACTAAGGCAGATATTAGTACAAATCTTAATACAAATTAGCATTAAGATAATGTTTCACTCTATTGGGTCAATTTAAAAAAATAAAATGACAATTCTTCTACTGTCCCATAGATAGTGGAAATAGTACTGGAAAACTATTTTTTCAAAACTATTTTTAAATTATTATTTTAAGGGAGTACAAAGCATAGAACAAAAATAGCAATTAAATGTTTATGAAAAAAGAAAAGTTCATTTTTTTCAAAGAATCAACGAGAGAAATTACAAATTTGAAAAAAATATATATATAATATAAAAATAAAATACTCACAGTATTCTTCTGACAAATGATTTCCTGCAAAATAAGAATAATATACATTAAAACAAAAAATAAAGTCAAACATATATTTAACATTTGGCACAGAGATTATACTAAAGTGAAATTTTAAAGGAATCAAAGTACAAAAGGTAACATAAATCCAATCAAAGGTTCTATTAATGTGCAAGACATTCAAGAGAGTATAATTGTTAAAACACACACACACACACACAGACACACACACACTCTCACACACACACACACACACACACACACACACACTTTTCTGTGGACTCCAATGTATTCTGTGACTAATGCTGCCAGGAATAATGCTTTCCTGAGCTCCTGTCCTGCTTCACTAATTTCCTACTACATGTTTCCAACTGGATGTCCTGTAAGCATATTAAACTCAACATTTTCAAAACAGAATTAATTATCCTTCTCACCCCCTCCCCTAAACTTTACCTTTCCTAACTCCTTTGTTTTTGTTGATCAACCACCATCCAGTCAAGGAGGTTCACAACCTCGAAGTCATCTTCAATGAACTCTTCTATATCTCTTTCTCCCATAGCCAATCAGTTGACAAGCATCAACAGTTCCACCTCAGTGACGTATTTTACATCCATCTCTTTCTCTACTAGTTCATCATATCTCATCTGGACACCTGCAATAGCCTCCTCATTGGTCTTCCCACCTCTAGTCTCTTGAATTCCTCCTCCATACACTTGCCAAACTGATATCCCTGACCACGGCACTCCCTTGCTCATGAAAATCCCAATTCATACCATAATAAAATACAATTTTTTTTTGTCATTTAAAGTCCTTTACAAATTGGCTCTGGACTACCTTCTTCTAGAATTTCTGCATATTACTCTCCTTCATTCATTCTACTTTCCAACTAAAATGACCTTTTTGTTGCTCCTTACAAATATCTCTAGAGCTTCATGACTTTACAAATAGGCTGGTTTTTCTGATGCCTAGAATGTACCACTACCTCCTTACTCCTGCTACATAGCATCCCTAACTTCCTTCAAGGCTTAGTTCCAGGGAATAGGTTTATTTATGTATTCAGTATTTTATAATATGTTTATATTCTTTTAAATATATTTGTTATTTATTCAATCATTTGAATAGACTCCAAATACAAAGTCTATTCTGATTCCCACAGTTGCTATTAGCCTCATCCTGCTGTTCCATCCAGAAATTACTTGGTAATTACCTCATTTGTAGGGGCAGTGTGGAGTAATGATTAGAGAGCCAGCCTGAGAACCAGTAAGAGTGAGGTTCAAATCCCTTCTTTGACAAATACTGGCTGTGTGAACTTGTGTAAAACATATAACCTCTCCATGCTCCTGCCAGCTCTCCAAGTCTTATATTCAATGCCTAGCAAGCTTGTGACACACAGCAGGTGCTTAATAAATGCTTCCTGAACATAAGGATAAAACAAGCCCCCATCCCCACTCCAGCTCCAGGTGAAATCCTACTTATGCTCTGAGGCCCACGTTCAATAGAACCTCCTTAATGGAGCCTTCTCTGATCCCCTCCCATATGTAATGTTATTTCTATCCTCTGAACTCCCACAAGACTTTGTTTACAGCTCTGTTAAAGTACTTCTCACCTTCTACTTCATATTATAATTATTCACAGAAATTTTTTTATTCAACTGCTCTCTCCTTAGACATTAAGCTCCTGTGATTCTATAAACACAATACAAAATTAAGGCTTGAAATGTGCATGCAGTAATTAAACTTGAGTTCTACCTTCTGTAAAAAGCCTTTCTCAGTACTCAAAGATGCTAATGGTTTCCTTTCTTGGAGTGCCTTATGTCTATTCTTACGGATCTTGTTTGTTGTTATCCTTTATGCTTGAAGAAGACCAAAATGACATCACTATGTTGGAGTCAAGGTAGAGTGTGTCCTATTGTGGCTGATGAGACTAACACAAGCTCAGGAGGCTCTACCACAGGTTGGGCCCAAATATGAACCTTTGGAATGGAAATAGCTCTAAATTTGCACATCTCATATTTCTTTTGAGCTACTGCAATTCTGCTTTCTTCATAGAGCACAATGCCTTCTTTGATATGGGTTCGCCATGATGGGAGATCCTGTGCCAGTGTCTCCCATGTCTCCCAATGGATTCCAAAGATCTTTGAAGAGAAATGGATCTTGTATGTACCTAGTTATTGGTAGGTTGTTTCCTTCATTACAATGTAATCTGCTTCAGGGCAGGAAAAAAGTAGTCCATGCTCCAGAGCACATCACCAAGACCTCTACTTTCTTTATAGCATCAGCCCTCATCGTAGTACCTGGTACATATTAAACACTTCGTAAATGCTTGTTGATTGACTAAAGGAGTGGGAAAGATACAGAATGAAGGGAAATAGCACTATATTGACCACAGTGACTATAAATAGTAGAAATCTAAGATTTTGTAGAGGTTGGGGTTATTATCCATGAAATATGCTTTATTTTCTCATTAATTTCTCCTGTTTATGAAAATATGCTTATATTTTTCTCCATCCCTCTCTTCCCTCTTCCAATAATATTATCTGGATATATTATCCATATATCCAGAAGAATACGGAAGGATAAGGCACGTGAAGACAAAGTGAAAAGCATAAGATAAAGTATTTGTGGCTCAAGGCCAGTACATTCATCTGGCTAAAAAGAATGTGACAGACAACATCTAGTAAGAGAGAAAGTGGGAAAGAGGCCTTCTAGTCTAATTCCCTCACTTTATATATGAGGAAACTGAAGTACCTGCCAAGGTCACACAGGTAATAAGTGACAGGGGTTATATATCTAAACTCAGGTCCTCTGACTTCCAAGCCAACATTCTTTTTATTGGGCTTCACTGCCCAGTAGAAAGCTCTAAATGTGTGTGAATTTATTTCTATTTCTATACTTCACGGATCCATGATTTAACTTCTGTGGATGCTCCTTCTAAGCTTCAATAGATGATCTTAGTGAAGATCTCTAGCTTAAAAAAAATCCATCACTTGGTAGCTAACCTTCTGTTGATAAGCTTTGCCAAATTTAGCTAGGCTGGCTCTCAGATGACCTATATCATGGAGGCCATACTTGAAACCCTTCCAAGCTGGCAGGTCTATGTTTGGCTGGCACAACCCTTAAGAACCACAGTTATCTCCAGACCACAGTGAGGCAGCAAAGCAGGGCTTCAGATGAAACCTAAACATGTGTTCACATACATGCCACCAGGCTAAATCTTCTGGCTTTTAAAGCCTTTCATCACCTGGTCCAAGTTTCTACCTCTCCAAGTTTTGTTTTGTTTTGTTTGGCTAGGCAATGGGGTTAAGTGACTTGCCCAGGGTCACACAGCTAGTAATTGTTAAGTGTCTGAGGTCACATTTGAACTCAGGTCCTCCTGACTTCAGGACTCATGCTCTATCCACTCCGCCACCTAGCGGCCCCTTCTCCAAGTTTTCTTACATCTTCCTATCCTCTATGTACTTTGAAATCCAACGACATTACCCTCCTTGCTGTTCCTTGCACAAGACACATTCCTTACTCTATGCATTTGCATTAACTGTCTCCCATCTTCCCTCATCTCCATCACCTAACATCCTACCTTGGCTTACTTCAGGCTTCAGCTAAAACCCTTCAGCTAAAAAGTCTGCAAAAGGCTTTTTCCGGTTTTCATGCCTCCCCTTTCTTGTTTGTACATAGCTGTCTCCCCAATTAGATAGTAAGCTCCTTGAGAAGAGGGACTGGGTTTTTTTTTGTTTGCTTTTTTTCCCTTTGTATCCCCAGTGCTTAGTGCAGTACCTGGCATATAGTAGGTCCTTTATAAATACCTGTTGACTTGACTTGATTATAGGTGTGTGTCTATCAATCATACACATGTGTAGGGATATGATATCATTCGTGCTTTCTTCCACCCTGCTGAACACTCTATTATGGCTTAACCATGAAAAACACATAGAACAGGTGGTCTCCCACAGCCATTGCTAGGACAATGCTTTTTATTGGAAGGTAAGAGGTTCCCAGGCTTCCCCAGCACACCATCTAATCTGCCACCACCTCCTGTTGAGGCAGGAACAGCGATGGAAATGGGAGACACAGTAGGTTTGCCAATAAACAGGTGAGTTTAAACCAGTCCTCTGACCTACACATGAGCTCAAATTACTGGCACACCCTGGCAGAAAAAACAATTCCTACTCTAGTTGGTTAAATTTTAACATTTTCCTAAAGAATTACTAGGCTGAATTACTGAATTACATTTTCCTAAAGAATTACTAGGTCCTCTTAGATCTCTCATTTGTCTTCTTCCTGCCATTTTATGTATCATAGAATGAAGAAAGAATATTTAGACAATTTCTATAATAACCTACCAAATCAGAATCAAACTATAGTTAGGTTGGCTTACATTCTGAGGACTTTAAAAGGAAACAAACTGTTCTCTTTGAGGCACAAATAGTTTATTAGAAGTTCATGGGAGTACCTAAGAACGTGGATATTCAGCAGTTCTTCTACTTACTGGGACATAATTAAAAACAGATAACATTCTGGGCATTTTAACTTAGTAGGAAAAAAGTAGTCCATGCTCTAGAGCATGTCACCAAGACCTTAGAAAGAAAGTGTACAAACTGCCCAGGTAGGAAAACAGGGGGAAGTTAATTTGTGCTAATTAACCAGAAAGAAAAGGAGGAGGAAGAAATGAGAAGCATAAATGCTAGGCTTTCCAACACTGAATTGTATAAATAACCTAGAGCTAACTAAAAGATCTCATAAAACCTGTTATCTAACAAGCCTATAAGTGAAAAGATAAAAACAGCATATAGAGGCCACTTCCACAAATAACACAACTTGAGTGGTAGTGAATGAAAATTCATGCGCTGCCATAAAACCTGATTCATTCTCAAAGCATTCTTCCAAGACCTCCTTCCATAAAAGGGATTAGAGTGAGAAACTACATTCAGCCTAAATCAAGGACAGGCATTTATTTATCAAGCAATGTCCATGGGCTAGGCACATGCGCATACAAAGAAAGGAAAGAAATCCTTTCCCAATCCCTCTTATCTAGTGCCTTAACTATTTCATATTTATCCTGTATATTGTTGTTGTTTAGTTGTGTACGACTCTTTGTGGCTTCATGGATCACAGTCTGTGGAATTTTCTTGGCAAAGATACTGGAGTCCTTTGCCTTTTCCTTTTCCAGTAGATTAAGGCAAACGGAGGTTAAGTGACTTGCCCAAGGTCACACAGCTAGCAAGTGTGTGAAGCAAGATTTGAACACAGATCTTCCTGATTCTAGCACTCTATCCACTGAGCCACCTAGCTGCCTCCACCCTGTATATGGTGCACACATGTATGTGCGCGCGTGTGTGTGTGTGTGTTCTCTCTCCCACTTGATTGTGCATTCCTTGAAGGTAGCGGCTGTCTTTTGCCTTTCTTTTTTAATCTTTGGAGCTTAGTGTAGTTTCCAGCACTTAATAGGCACTTAATAAATGTTTATTGATGAACAGAAAGCAATTCCTGCTCTCAAAGAGCTCACAGTCTAATGGGAGGGACAACATGCAAACAGCTACATACAGACAAGCTAAATATAGGATAAATTGGAAATAATCAACAGAGGGAAAGCACTAGAATTTAGAGAGCTTGGAAAGTGCTTCCTCTAGAAGGTTTAATTTTAGCTGAGATTTAAGGGAAGCCAGGAATACCAGGAGTTGGTGATGAGGAAGGAGAGCATGCCAGGCATGGAGGGGCAGTCAGTGTCTTGGACAGGGAACAGCATGGAGGGTGGTGTCATGGGATAGGTAGATGGGGAAAGATTGGAAAGGTAGGAGGGGCCAGTTTGCATCGAGATTTGAACACCAAACAGGATTTTATATTTGATCCTGGCAGTGATAGAGAGCTCCTAATTGACTGTGAAAGGGGGAAGAAGGGTAACATGTTTAGAACTGCAATTTAGGAAGATCATTTTAGCATCTGAGTAAAGGATAAACTGTAATGGGGAGAGAATCAAGGCTACTAACTACTACAATCGTCCAGGCACGAAGCGATGAGGACTTGCATCAGAGTAGCGGCAGTGTCATAGAAGGGGGCATATGCATGAGCTGTTAAAAGGCAGAAATGACAGAACTTGGCAATAAATTGGATAATGGGGTTAGAAAGAGTGAGGTGTCGAAGATGACCCCTGGGTTGCCAGCCTAAGAGAATGTTGGTACCACTGACAGTAATTGGGAAATTAGGAAGAGGGGGAGGGCGTGGGGCAGGAAAGATAACAAGTTCAGTTTTAGACATGTTATGTTTAAGAGGTCTACAGGATATCCACTTTGCTCAATAAGCAGCTGGAGAAGCAAGGCTGCATCTGGGAGAGGTTAGGGCTATAGAAGTAGATCTGAGAAGCATCAACATCCAGATAATAACTGAATCCATGAGAACTGATGAGATCACTGAGGAAAACTGTTATCGAGGAAGAAGAGAAGCCTTAGAATTAGAAGTGAGATGGTTGCTAAAATGATGGGTTACCGGATGTGGACACAACTGCTCTAATCACGATCAAGGGTCAAGAACTAATCCACAAAAACAAGCAATTGTTCCTTAATGTCAAGTATAAAAAAATCAAGCAAATGAGAACCAAAGCCAGCAAAGTAGCTTTCAAAGCAACCGAACGCACAGTGCATCTCATCCTTAATCCCTTTTACTTGGTTTTCGTGCTAATTATATAATTGTGTCTTTACCTGCGTGTCATATAGCGCTTTTCAAACTGGGGCTAGGACAAAAGGATGAAGTAGTTCTAAGAGGTTTAGGAGGGGATTGGGCACCACAGGCAGGGAATTAACAGAGCTTATTACTGAAACAACTTTCTCACTGTGACTGAGTCAGCATCGTCAGTATTCACCTCTTTCTCATAAAAAGCATACGCTCCTCAGTACTCCACATTATTATCCGTTACACACGGGAGAGAGAGCATTCCAGGTTTGGGAGAAGGCCAGTTGAAATGCCCAGAGTCAGAAGAAAAGGGTATCTTGTTTGAGAATCAGCAAGGAGGCCAGGGCCCCTGGATTGTAATAAAGTGTGAGAATACTGGAAAGGCGAAGCGGAGAGGTTATGAAGGGCTGTGAATAGCAAACGGGGCTTTATATTTGATCCTAGAGGTGAAAGAGAGACACTGGAGTTTATTGAGGAGGTGATGTGGCATGGAGAGACCTGAATTTTAGGAAACACCGCTTGGCAGATATACACAGATTGCCCAATTCCAAACCCTTTCTTCTACTTCTGTGATTCTGTAACTGGAGAATCCACCAATACTAAATGGACAGGCCAAATACGTAAGTTCTGTTCTGCAGAGGGCGAGTCTACATTTTCCAAGGTATTCTTTACCTCCTCTTCCTTGTAATTATCTCTTTTCTTTTTTTTTGGAGGGGGGGGTCTAGGCAATTGGGGTTAAGTAACTTGCCTAGGGTTACACAGTTTTGTCAAGTGTCTGAGGTAGAATTTGAACTCAGGACCTCCTGACTCCAGAGCCAGTGCTCTATCCACTATGCCACCTAGCTACCCCAATTATCCCTTTTCTATGAGCAGCTCATAAAGCAAGTAAAAATCTGATCACTTCTACAGTAAATATAATAAAGGAAAGACTGTAAGATAACTACTTGTCAAGTGCTGTTAGAGTAATAACTATTAATACTACTACAATAATTCAAGTAAATTGGCACAGTAGTGACGTTGAGAAAGGAAGTCGAAGCCTGGAAAGCTTGGGGAGTGCAATGAAACACGTGGAGGGTGTGGGCCTGGTGATTATGGAAAGGACCCAATGCTTCTGGGGCGCCATCTGTAGTGAAATCATCATTGTTAAGCTAAAACTTTACACCTCTGGACAAATGAAAATTCTATAAAAAATTAAGTTAAATTCCAATCTGTTCTAGTTGTTTTATTCTGGGCTAAGTATAAAGATGAGGAAACGAGGTGGAAGGTCAAAGACTAAGACAGGTTAGAAAGCATTTCTGTGTAAAAGAACGCTCCAGAATCTGCTTTCTTTCACCAAAGAACAGGCTGAAAATTCAACTGAAGAATGAAGTTGATTCGTAAAATTGCTCTTACTAAGGCCATTCATCTTCTAGAAAAGGCATGATCTTTCACACAGTTTCCTCACTTGTAAAAATGGAGGGTGTTGAATTAAATGTTCTCTAAGCTCACTTATAGCTCTAAATCTATGATCCTATATGAGAACCACAAGCTAGAATTGAGCCCAGGTATTCTAGACCAGTTAAAAGCAACTAGAGGCAGTGGATACAGCACTAGGCCTGAAGTAAGAAAGATCTGAGTTCAAATCCAGTCTCAGACACTTACTAGCTGTGTGGACCTGAGCAAGTCACTTAACCCTTATTTGCTTCAGTTCCTCATCTGTAAAATGGGAACACACCAGAGAAGAAGATGGTCAACCACTCCAGTTATCTTTGCAAACCCCCCCTCCCCCCAAAAAACCAAATGACTCACAAAGAGTCAGACACGACTGAATTGACTGAGAAACGACAACAGCAAATTCTAGACCAGTGGTGTCAACCTCAACAGAAACTGGGTCACTAATCTGTACATAAGGATCCCTGTGACCATACTGACTTGCTTTTAAAATGTAATGTTATCTATATTTTATTGTATTTTTATTTATTTTGTTAAATATTTCCCAATCACATATTAATCTGGTTTGGGCCACACTCTGTCCTAGACTTCAAGCTCAGCATCCTATCCATTAACTCCACTGCCTCAATACCAGACTTTCTCAACCTGAGTGTTCATGAACTTTTTTTCAATCATTTGATAAATATTTCCATATAATTGATTTATTTTGTAATCCTATATATTTTATTTGATGCATTTAAAAACATTATTTTGAGAAGGGCTCCATAAAGTTTAATCAGATTGCATTATACACACACACACAGAGTTAAGAATTACTCCCCTTCTATGCACTAAATGTTAAACATTTTCATTTTTAACACAGTTCAGTATTATAAATTGACATTATTTGCTATCTTGAATTTAATCCAATATGAAGAATATGAGTGTCTTCAATTAATCTCTAGTGACAGAACACTGGACTTAAGTTCTCAATAAAGTGATGTTTAGTTGAAAAAATAACAAAATATAAATAGTATTAGCTAGGCAAAGCAGGTTAAATTTTATAGGAGTCCTGCTCATTAACTGGGCTTGGAGTATTGCTAAGAGCTGTTTGTCTTTAGGATATTAAAAATAGTTCTGTATATTTAGGTTTGTTCTTCCATTTTTTTTTTAACACAAGCCAGACCTCTCTGGGTAATGATTAGAGCAGTCCCCTAGAGTAAAAATGTTAGCCATAGTGTATACAATCTAGTTGATTAGTCAAGGAGTTAGCAGCAGTATAAATAACTGCAGAGAAACTCTGTGAAATCCCTTCTGTTAGTTTTAATGAAGTGACTTTTCATGTAGCACTTGAAAGAAAAAAATACTGCTTGATTTCTTGAGTGAAGAATAATCGAATAGAATTATTATATTTCAGCTCAGATTTATTCACCACAAACCACCACAAAATATTGATCCCCATGCAGAGAAGTAACCTGTGCTGCATTTATATTGTAATGGATGAAAAGAATATGGAATCTATTTAAATGTGGCAAGACAAGATTCAAATGCATTTTCTCACTATATATACTACTCTCTCTAACCCCTACTATAGCTTATTAAGAAAAAGAGACTAAAATATCTTGGAATTCATTAGTTAATAATTTTATGTATGTCATCCTCATTGACAGAAGAGATACAAAGGCATTTCTTGAAATTTATGGGTGTCTGATGATAGGAAGAGAGGGGGAAACCAGAGGGACAGCAATTACTCTTCCCCCTTAATACTCAAAGAAGGTCAAATGGAGAGTCATAAGGGGGTTGAAATTTAAACCTTAAACTGTTCTGTGTAACAAAAAAAAAGACTTAATAGTATAACTACCTCACTCCTATAGAAGCCACTAGATTACAATCTCTCTTATAAATGCCTGCACCCATTGTTTCTTATTATCAAATGCTCCTTTTGCACCTCATTTCATTAATATCCAGTTTCCAGCCTTCCTCTCCAAAATTTGACCTAATTTACATATTGGGGAAAACAAAGGGAAAAAAATTCTATCACTTTTCCCTTCTCAACAAAGTAGAAACCCTGGTTACTCTCCAAACTAATCTGTCATTTTCCCCTCTTTACTTCTTCCTTCTATAACCTATTGCCATTCCACAATGGCTTCCCCACTCCTTTTGGTAGAAGGCAAATAACATAAGAGAGCACTCAGGAGGTTTGTATAACGAAAAATTTAATAAACTACTGTAATAGTACAATACGAAAATGATTCTCCCATAACATCAACTTGTCTTCACACTGTTTAACAATCTGTTTTCAGAGTTAAAAAAACAAACCCACATGACGTGACTCAATTCAACAAATATTTATTAAGTGCCTACTATGTGCCAGGCACTGTGATGACAAAGATTAACCCCTCCTCCCCAATACAACAGTCTATAAAATAGCACTTTTGGCTTTAGAAGATGAATGTAAACTATCTGTTAAAGGCAGTAACTCCTTAATTCAAAACTGATGAGATCCAATTACTATTCAACTAAATTGTCCTAATTTTAAACATGCTTCTGAGGTGAATTTTGTACACACCCATATATATCTCTTTATGGTCCTGTTAATGGTTCTTCAGGAACTTGCAAATGGTTTCTTTTTTTTTTGTTTCCTTTTAAAAAATGCCAACTCCTCTGTGCATTTCCTCAGGGATTTTGCTGACACTGAGAATCTTTTCCTCTTCAGCACCAACCAGTGGGTCAAAATGATACCAGCTCAGTCTAGTTACATACATTCTAGGCTGTTCAGTAATCATCATATGTAAGACCGGATATATACTATGGTAACGTTGAAGCCTGTGGTTCTAATTCTGTCCTTGCCCTCATGAGAAGAGACAGTTGATGTTTTGGTCTGTCTTTCCCATATTTTTAGTTTAACCATATCCTGTCAATAAAATGCTGGTCTTCTTTTCAGATCTCTTTGTAGTTCTGTAACCTACCACTAGATGGAAAGAAAAGAAAAAGCCAGTCTATACCCAAATATGGTAAAAATAAAAATAAGACTTTTTCTCAGAAGGAGAGCACCCTAGGGGTTGGGGAATGGGGGTGGGGAGGTGGGGAACTCTTCTAAATTATCAGCATGTTACTAAAACTCTCTCTGGTCAGGAACTTTAAAAGGGTAGAGGGACACCCTTTTTCATAACTAATCACACCTGATCAATACTGAACTGAATCACTGAGAAATCCAACTGATGAGAAAGTGAATATATCAGTGGGAGTAAAAAAAGAAGGGGAAAGATAAGAAAGGGTAGAAGTTAAGGCAGAAAAAGGAATACGAGTGTGCCCAGGTTCATACAGCTACTAAGTGTATGACAAGTCAGGCCAAATTTGAACTCAGGTCCTTCTGACTCCAGGTCTAATGTGCTACTATACTACCTAGGTCAAGCCACAAAACAAAAATGACACTAAAACCTTTCCTAATCGCTCTTAATTTTAGTGCCTTCCTTGTGTTAAGTATTTCCTATTTATCCTGTATGTGGCTTTTTTGTGCCTATGTGCGGTCTCCCCCATCATACCATGAGATTTTTTTTTCAGCTAGGCAATGGAGTTAAATGACTTGCCCAGGGTCACACAGCTAGTAAGTTTTTTTTTTAATGTGTCTGAGGCCAGATTTGAACTCAGGTCCTCCTGAATCCAGGGCCTCCATCCACTCTACCAGCTCTATCCACTGCGCCGGCTAGCTGCCCCTATACCATGAGATTCTTAAGGGCAAAGACTGCCTTTTGACTTTTTTGTATCTCCAGTGCTTACCACAGTGCCCAGCACATAGTAGGCACTTAATAAATGCTTGCTGACTGACTAACTCAAAGGTTCTGAATAGATTTAGCCTTTATATAGGCATTTATTAGTGCAGACAAAGTTATAAGGTAATAATAACCTAGACTTTTTTGGGGGACTTAAGATGTAGCAGTCTTTGTGAAAACATTAAGTAGTTCCATGAGGATCAGTTCAAATTTGCTCAGAGTTGATGGTAATGGTCATGCCAAGCCTGATATCTCATAATGGCTGAGATCTCATAATTTTTGAGAAACTGCTAAAGCAATTAGATGGTACAGTGGATAGAGAGCTGCTGGACCTAGAGCCAGGAACACTTATGTTCAAATCCAATCTCAGACATTTACTAGCTGTGGGACCCTAGACAAGTCATTCAATCTCCGTCAGCTTCAGTTTCATCATCTGTCAAATGGGGATAATAACAGCATCTACTTCTCGGAACTGCTGTGAGCTTAAAATGAGATAATACTTGTAAAGCACTTTGCAAACCTTAAAGTGCTGGTTGTTTGTCCTTCATTTTCATATAGGATTAATGACATTATGGGAATGGGGGTGTATGTAGGGGAGCCAAGGATGTCCTGACTTGTGTCAAGATTTAAGTGAGGCAGAGTTGCACAAAGTCATCAGCCTCACTCTCTCTCCCACAGTCATCAAAGTCCAGCAGTAAAACAAAAGTCAAGACAACTGGTGATGGTCTAGGATGCAGTGGATGACCTTGGCATCTTTGCTATCTGACCAAGCATTTATAAAGTGCTATATATAAGTGCTAGTTATTATTATTATTATTATTATTGTTAATTATTATTATTGGGAGCAGCTAGGTGGCACAGTGGATAAAGTGCCAGTCCTGGAGCCAGAAAGACTCATCTTCCTGAGTTCAAATCTGGCCTCACATATTTACTAGCCTTGTAAGTCACTTAACCCTGTTTGCCTTAGTTTCCTCATCTGTAGAAATGAGCTGGAGAAGGAAACGGCAAACCTCTCCAGTATCTTTGCCAAGAAAACCCCAAATTGGGTCATAAAGAGTCAGAGACGACTCAACTGAACAACAACAACAACAGCATTGTGCCAAGTGCTGGAAACATAAAGAAAGAAAGCAAAAACGGTTGCTTCTCTTAGAACGCTCACTTTCTAATGGAGACTGGGGTAAACAACAGACAACCAAGATAGACATAGATACATGCAACTATATATATAAACACACACAGGGAAAAGAGGAGATAATCTCAGAGGAAAGACACTGGCATGTAGGACTTAGCTCTTGAAGAGTTGGACATGGCTGAAAAATGATTGAACAACAACAAACATTACCATTATTATTATTAATCAACAAACATTTGTGAAGCATTTACTATGTACCAGGCATTGTGCTAAAGAGCAGGAATACAAAGAAAGGCAAAAATAATTCTTGCCCTGCTCTCAAGGAGTTCACAGTCTAATGGGACATGCAACATGTAAATAATTAAATATATTCAAGATATACAGAGGAGAGGAGAGGTAATCTCAGAAGGGATGACAGTAGCAACTGGAGGACTCAGAAAGGCCTCTTGCAGAAGGTGGAATTTAAGAAAATGAAGAGGAGGAGGTGAGAAGGAAGAGCCTTCTAGGCCTCCAGATAGAAGATGAACAGTAAGGGAGTAAGAACAGCAAGGAGGTCAGTGTAACCAGACTGCAGAGTGCATGGAGAGGAATAAAGAGCTTTAATTGCCAAACAGAGGATTTTATATTTGATTCTGGAAGTAATAAGGAGACAATGAAGTTTATTGTGGAACGTTTAGGGAGGGGAAGACCCATGCTTTGGGAAAATCACTCTGCTAGCTGAGTGTAAGAAGGACTGGAGAGAGGAGAGATTTGAGACCAGGATACCAATTTGAAGGCTCTTTCTTGCCATATTCCAGGCACAAGGTGATGAGGTGGTGGCTATGTGAGTAGAGCTAAGAGGATATGTGTGAGAGTTGTTGTGAAGATGAACACAATGAGACTTAACAATAGACTAGATATTCAGGGTGAATGACAAATGCGATCCATCTTGGGAAAAGCATAGGAGGATGCACTGGAAGAAAGGAACTGGCCTTCTATTGATCATCTTCCTTTACTGGGTTGCCGACACATAGTATAAGTAGGCCAGTGTCTAGATTAATAGGAGGCAGTTGTTAATTCAGCGTCTGTACAAGTCTAAGAGATACAACCTGGATTACATCCCCCTGTAAGCAGCTATGTCAAATTCATCATGATTCACATGTTATCCAATTGTTGATAAAAATTTCCATCCAGAGGAAAATAAGTCTTTCAATGGGAAGTATTATTAGCTAGATCAGATGTACCAAATGAAGGCCTCATTAGTGACCTTATATTTGGACTGAAATTTTCTCTATCCAACCAGCTTTTCTTTTTCATTAAATCTCTTAATGAATTCTTTGAGCAAAATCTTCTTTAGGTTATATCACTCATTGGCCCTAAGGACTCCATTCTAGATTTTAATATTTCTAGCCATCAGACTTGTCTATTGGATAGCCATATGAAACTAATACAAATAACTAACAATGTCTGCCTTAATATCGCACTGACAAAATCATGATTTTCACATACATCAAAATGGCTGAGGTTTGGTGGGAAAGATATGTCCCAGTGAAATGCAAGGTATATAAACACTGAAATAGAGATGTACCTTCAATGACTGAAGAGAATCTGAATTGGTATCACAGTAGAGGATGATATTGTTGGCCATGCTGAAGCTCTCCCTCACCCCAAGATGGTAAAACAAGGAAGGTTGACGGAAAGCATCACTCATCTCGACCACAGCGATATCTGAAAACAGAAAACAGATGAGCCACACAGTCTTGACAAGGGTTGGCATTAAATCATGCCTCACTAGCAGTTTCAACAACTTAGTATTTCAAAGAGGAAATGAAGAAATGATAGGGATTTCCCCCTTTCCTTTATCTCTGAACTTTGAATGCAAAATTCTATCAGGAAGTGGTTACCCATTTCTTCAACATGCCTCCATTTCTTAAACAAGAAAATGGTCACATATCACTGAAAAACAAATAACAGGTAATGGTAGAAAATGAGTACAAATTATCTTTTAGGGACAATCCAATGAAAAACAATCAAATGTTATGTGATGAAAGGCAATGCCAAAACATTGCACAAAGAAATTATTGCAGAGTAGGGAAGATGGATCATTTTGGAAGCCATTTCACGGATGCAATGATGAAGTTAAAGCTAGCTCCAGTGATTGAGAAACAAATATGTAAAATAGAGGTTAAAACTATGGCTGTGCAAACACTAGGCAAGAAGAATTGCAAGTTTACAAAAGCAAAAAAAAAGTGATTAAAAAGACTAATTGCATTGTTTTCCAATTGGAATTTAGAGGGGTTTTCTTTCTAAAAGGCAGATACGGAGTTTTCTTCTAGGGTCTGCAACATTCCTATGTTGAAAATTAACACTAGAGAAATGACTCATTTTAATTTTAACCACACTCACCATCTGTCTCTTGCACCTACTTTATTTCTTCTTCCCACTGATATCAACCCCTCAGAGTCCATCAAAATGTTTAAAAGTAAGAGACAACACAAAACAGTGGCTTAAAAAAATCTAGTAAAATACTAGCTGATGAAAAATAAGTGACAAAAGCAAAGAAAAACACAAACAATAAAAGCAAGAATAGTTGAAAAAAAACAAGAAGAGGGTTATTTCCCAAGAAGTAATATTTAGAATTTTATGCAAAATTGAGACTTAAAATGCAGAGGGGGATGTTTCTGATTAATCAGGATGACTGGGCTCTTAAAATAATCTGACAAAGAAAGACAGAAAAGTATATTCATTAGCTTGGTGTTTCCAAAGTCAATCTGACAAAAAATAATGACAGAAAAGTGTATTCATTAGTTTGGTACTTCCAAAGCGTGAGACAGAGATATACTTTTTCTAAATGCTATATGACATCTAGAATACCAATGAAACTCAGCTGCTTATATTTATAATGAAAACAACAACAACCCAGAGATATACAGTAACTCAAGAATCAATTCTATCTGTTACCAATTCAGAAAAGACATTAATTCTGATTAATTCTTTTGAAAAAGGGGTATTTTGCTGGCTTTCTTAAAGGAATGTCATGGCATCAGCCATATGGGTGCTTACTGCTACCTTTTCCAATATATTTTAAGAAGTCATGGAATGAAATAAATTGCTGCATATGACATGAGTCTTTCTAAAACCAGAATGAAGCTCTGCAAACATTTATCAAAATATTTGTTTACCACTCTAAATAGAATTGCACTGTGAACAAAACGATATATTCAGAAGCTCTTTGGCAAATAAAGTTGACTAATATCAGCATAAGTGAAAAATTTGTACAACACCTTAATCCAAAAATTCCCTATTCTCTAATATTACTGCCTTCTTTTTATGGGGAGAGGGATGGAGGGGCCGACACAGCTAGGTGGCACAGAGAGCAGGGCCTAAAATCAGGAAGGCGTGAGTTTAATTCACACACACTAGCTATGTGACTCTGGGCAACTAACTTGATATCTGTTTGCCTCAGTTTCCTCAAGTGTAAATAATAATAATAGTAATAGGATTGTTGTAAGGATCAAATGATATAATAATTGTAGAGCACTTAGCATAGTACCTGGCACATAGTAATGCTATATAATGCTAGTTATTATTAGCTATCATTATTTAAGGACAGCGGGGTGATAAAGTGCAGAGAGCCCAGGGCCTAGAGTCAGGAAGACCCAAGTTTAAAACTAGCCTCAGACTCTCACTAGCTGTGTGACACTGGGCAAGTCACTTAATCTTGTTTGCCTCAGTTTCCTCATCTGTCAAATGAGTTCAAGGAGATGGCAAACCACTCCAGTATTTTTGCCAAGAAAACCCCAAATGCAATCACAAAGAGTCAGACGTGACTGAAACGACTGAGCAACAATAAATTATTATTTAAATAATACAATCTTTTAGAATAAAAGTATTGACAAAACCGACCCTCAACTTTAAGTATCACAAATGAAAAAGAACCTCATCCTCTGTAGGCAGAACTAGTTAGCGAAGCTCCCTAATTTAATTTACTACCTTCCAGTGCAGTTTCTTCCATTGGTTTGCTTTCGGGTCTCAGACAAGTAAGTGCCATTTCCCTGTGTCCATTCCCACGTCTCTAATTTTATATCTATGGAATAAGTTTAATGAAATTACCTGTATCATAGGGCTACTGTGAAAACATGATCCTAAGGCACATTAGAATGCAAAGAAGTGTACAATCTTATGTATGGGATTTATGTAAAGCACTTTCCAAACTTTAGAGCACTATATAAATGTCAGTTATCATTATTATTACATTTAAGTCACTTCACTTTGACCTAATCCAAACACTCCATTTATTTCCAATATAGTTTAAGATTGTCTTTTGTGTCTTCCTATAATTCAGCAGTAGACTCCTTTATAATTCCTCTCCTGCTTTCTACTTAACATTTTATAATGTTCCTTCATTTAATCTAACTATTAACAATACCAAACCTCCTTTATGCAACTGTTTGCTCCACTTAACTTCAGCCTCATTATCTCTCAGTGTTTTATATCTCAGTGAAAGAGATTTTTTTCATGGCCTTCTCATTTTATCCCTCTTTTTTTGTTTCTAGAAGGACCAGAATTTAAGAATACCTTTAAGAACCAAACTACATCAATTGATACAATGGATATTTTTTTTATCCATAAGGCAAAGAAAATGGTGATAGGATGAAAAATTTTCATTTCAGAGTAAAATTATAATAAATTTTTTTGTATCAATTGATGCTCCTGGTCAATTTTCACTGAAATTGGATTCCAAGATGTCTGGAAGAAAAGGCAACAATATACCAGTAAATTTCTCTGCACAATATGCCAATAGGAAAGTAAGGTTTGCAATCAATGCATTTGTTTTTCAAACATCAATAGCACGTGTGTGTGTGTGTGTGTGTGTGTGTGTGTAATAGTGCATAGAAAAGATACCCATAAAAAAGCTATTTATGCACCAAAACCAAAATACTTTCTATGCTTAGTATAAAAATTTTAACTTTTCAGGTACCATTATTGGCAAAACTGACATTTCCAGTTTAGAGCTGTCCATATAGTCTGGAAGCATATATTAAGACTCCTATATATCCCAAGGAAAGTCTAGTGGCAATCCTAACCTCCATAATTGATACTCTCAGAGCAGAGGTATCAAACACATGCCTTGGACAATGACATGTGATTTGGGCAACTCAAACATGGTCTTAACCAAATAAAAATGTAATTGGAAAATATGTAACAAAAGAAATAAAAATACAACAAAATACATATAACATCACATTTTAAAAATTAAATTAATATGCCATTGGTAAGGATTGTTATGTATACATTAGTGATCCTTGTTTCCATTTAAGTTTGACACTACTATCTTAGGGAGCTTGCTAGGGCAGGGAGAGGTTAAATGACTTACCCAAGATCACAAAGACCGTAAGAGTCAACACGTGAACACAGGTCTTCCTGACTCCACAGCTAACCTATCCACCACACCATGCTGCCTTTCACTTGTACATCTGTCTTTGATTTTCACCTTGGGCAATGCTACTGTTTCTCTTGCCCTGGGTTTAGTAAATGATCAATGAAGTATAAAATTAGGCTCTCTAGATAAGCACTTAGGGCATAATAAACCCTTAAAAGCAAATAATGCAAAACTGTAGTGACTAATTGCAACTTAGTCATAAAATGTCAGCTATGGGGACCCTTGACTCAGTCCTCTGCTTCATTTTTTTTTTTACTTCACAGTACACATCTGTTACAAGTAACTATTTCTAACCAGCTACAGCTGACTTCCTTTTTAATCAACGGAATCATATCTCCAGGAACATAAGCACTGATTTATAATCTCAAGAGTCAAAATGTCTGGATCAAGGGTTACAATTAGTATGACTCAGGACAACGTCCCACAATCTGATATAATGAAAAGGTTGCTGGATCTAATGTTAACAGACCTAGATTTGAATCCCAGTTCTACCAGCTATAATCATACACCAGACATCTCCCAAATCACTTTCCTTTTAGAAATGATGGTGTAACAGGAATACGTGGGTGACCTTGAACAAGTCACTTCCTTCTCAGAGCCTCCATTTCATCATCTACAAAATTGGAGATGACCACTGAAGTCTCTTCTCTTGTAGCATCTGAGTCCATTACCTATAAAATGCTGAAACTGACATCCAGAACCTTCATCAATACCAAGTTAAGAGTATACTGTGTGTGGCTCAGCTGATGCCAGTATCATATCTGAATCCCCTATAATCCCAAATGCCTTTGCCCACACAGGAAAATTATAAGGTCTGTTGTTTCAGTAAAAGAGGAGCTCCCAAGAATGTGAACTCCCTCCATCAATGCAAATGATCCCTGCCTTTGCAGGTTCACTCTGGAGACCTGCCTGAAGCACAGAGAAGTTAAGTGATTTGACCAAGGACACAGAGCTAATGTCACAGGTAGGCTATGAGCCTTTGTTCCCAAGTGCATTTAATAACTGTTGAACTGAATTCTCTTGATCACAAGATGCAAAGAGCAGAAGTGTGTGAATGAACTAAGGATAAGTGATCCTTAGAAATCTTATAGCTGACATAGATTTGCTAATATGCATTTAATCAATCATCAAAGGACTTAATGAAGATGGATGGGTAGAGGCACATATTCTAAAATGTATCTAAACTCCATCCATTAAATTCAAACAAAAAAGAAATAGACGTGGCAGGATAGAAGCTTGCACATTTGGGGTGATCAGGTAATCCTAATATCTTACATTTGTATAGCACTTTATGATTTTCAAAAAGCATTTAGTCAGTCAATAAACATTTATTAAATGCCTTATATGTACTATAAGCACTGCAATAAGTGCTAGGGCACATTCATATACATTATCTCATTTTAGTTCTTGCATCAACCCTGTGATTAAAGCAAAGTGGAGATTAACATCACCATTCTACAAATGACGGAAGGGAAAATTTTGAAAAGTTAAATGGCTTATCCAAAGTCACACAGGTGACAAGGGGTAGAAGTGGAACTGGTCCCGACGTCTCCGATTCCTAGGAGCCTTTGACTTCACCTGTGGTGTCAAACTCAAATAGAAACAGGGGCCAATAAATTGTACATAAGGACCTAAGTAGGTACACATCTTGACTTAGAAAGCCAGATATTAAAATTATCTATGTTTTATTGTATTTTCATTTATTTTGTTAAATATTTCCCAATTATCTTTTAATCTGGTTTGGGGCATGTGTTTGACCCCTCTGGATTACACCATATAAAATCTTTACTAGCAAAACTAAACAAATACATGCCTTTTGGGAAGCAGAGAGATCAGTAGCATCATTTTTTATACAGAGGAATTGTAGAACATATAAGAGGCCCAGGGGAAAAACTAATGGAATTGGAGTCAGAAGACCAGTACTCAAATGGAAGCTCTGTCACTACCTTCATGACCTTGGGTATATCACTTAACCTCAGTCTTAGTTTCCTCACTTGTAAAATGAGAGTACCGAACTAGACACCTAAGGTTCCTTCCAAATTGCAATATATGACCCTTTGCCACAACTGTAACTCAAGTCCTAAGAGTTTTTTTCAAGTGAATCTCTTCTTCTAGGGATATTCTACCTGATGAATACATAAGTCATATAGATTCATTCATATTGTGCTTATTATTAGCAAGACACTGTCCTAGGTGCTGAGGAAGAGACAGATGCAACACAGGTCATTCCGTCAAGGAGTTTATGATCTGATTGTGGAAGGGGAGATATGATACTAGGGAGAGTGAGATGAGAGAACCAGAAAAGAACAGGCAAAGTGCTATGAAAAATATGAGAAAACACCACTTTCTAAAATATGTATAGCAGCTCTCTTTGTGGTGGCAAAGAACTGGAAATTGAGGGGATGCCAGTCAATTGGGGAATGGCTGAACAATTGTGGAATATGATCGCAATAGAATACTATGGTGTTATAAGAAATGATGAGCTTGAAGATGTTAGAAAAACATGGATAGACTTGCACAAAATAATGAAGAACAAAATGAGAAGAACCGAGAAAATGTTGTATACAGTAACAGCGATACTGTTTTATGAACAACTTTGAGTGACTAAGTAATTTTATTTATTATAAATACCCAAATTAACTACAAAGGACCTCTGAAGGAAGATGCTATCTGCATCCAGAAAAAGAACAGATGAATAGAAGTACATATAGAATGAGTTTACATACACACACACACACACACACATACATATTTGTGTCTAATATTAGCCATCTCCAGGGCAAGGGGGAAGGAAAAAAAGAAAGTTATATGATAATTTTAGTATATACTTAAAAGAAATAGCAAGTTATACATAACAGACTTGTGGTTTCATGTGCAATCATCTTTTTTTTCTATTCTACTATGTTATGGAAATGCTTGTTTTATTTCTTAAGTTCAGAATAAAATAAGTAAAATTAAAAATAAATTTAAAAAGAAGACCCCACTTTCAAGATTAAGGACAGGTGGGAGTGAATTATGTCAGCAAAGATATCATGGGAAGACTTCACAGAAGGTTGCATTTGGATCAGACCTTGAAGAAAGGGAAGTACTCAACAGACAGGCCCAAAAGCATTCCCCACAGTACCTGTTCTATACCTTTTTTATTTCTGTTAGCTCTGAGCCCTACTTCTTTCCCTTAATTTTAGTTGTTTGCCTTCCTTTCTTCTTTACAAAAAAACCCCAAACAAAAACAAAAACAAGACTTTCCAATGTGTGCCATTTCAATTCCCATCTTTCCACAACTGAAATCTCCCTGGACATTTTCATCCATATTCTCTTGTCTTAAATATATTAGTAAGCTTTTTCTCTTTCATTGCTAAACTTCTGCAAGACTACACTCCTTATCTTTAGTTCCTTACTCCCTATTTATTACCATTCTTATGACATGGTTTTTGCCCCACCACTGTGCTGAAACTCTGTTGAAGGTCATCAGTGGCCTCCTTATGGTGAAATACAATGACCTTTTCTTAGTCTTCCTTCTCTTTCTACACTATGTGACACTGTTGACCAACTCCTGCTTCTTTGTCTTTCCTTGGCTTCTGTGCCAATGCATTCCCCATGTACCTTTCTCTGACTCCTCTTTATTATTTAAAAAAAATTATTAGGGTGTTTTGTTTTTTGGTGAGGCAACCGGGGTTAAGTGACTTGCCTACAGTCACACAGCTAGTGAGTGTTATGTATCTGAGGCTGGATTTGAACTCAGGTCCTCCTGACTCCAGGGCCGGTACTCTATCCACTGAGCCACTTAGCTCACTAACACTATTAGGGTGTTTTTTACTTGCATTACAAACATTTACAGATTACCCACCCCCTACTTCATGTGACAAAGTAAAACAATTAGGTAAAACTAACGATATAGTGACTTCACCTGAAAGTATCCACATCTGTAACATACAAACTCCACCTTTCTAATTTTAACTTTTTTTTTAATTAACAGAAATCTATTTTCCCCCTCCCACCTTCTACCCCACTAAAAAAAAAGAGAAAAGAGAAATTAATTCCTTCTCTCAAACATGCAGTCAAGCAAAATACATTCCATCAATAGCTATATACAGTCCCTCTAACATTATCAAATTCCCATTATGTCATCTGATGATCCATCCAATCTGATGGATGTTAGGTGAAACAACAGAATTTCTTTGAGGTCCTTTTCTTCCTCCCATCTCCTAAATTAAAGGGCTCACAAAAGCTTATTAAACTCAAATTCTCTTCTATTCTCTCTCTATTCTCTCACTTCATCTAATCTCACAATTTCAGTTGTCTTGTCTACAAAAAGGACTCCAAAAATCTATACCACCAACCGCAATATCTTCCCTGAATTTCAGTCTCCCATTCCCAACTGCCTTCTACAACTATCTCCATCTGGATGGCCTACTGATATCTTAAAATCAGCCGATGTTAGAAACCACCCACTCCAATCCCCTTGTTTTACATAGGAGATAACTTCCCCCAATAGAACTGTCCCTAAGAAAAACAGACAGAACAAGGCAATGCATTAACCATATCTGTCAGCATAAGCAACATTCTGCAGCCATATCTAGAGTCCACCTCTCTGGCAAGAAAAGAGAAATATGTTTCATCATCAGTCCTCTGGAATCAAAACTTGTCATTACATTAATCTAAATTGTTTTTGTGTTGCTATACTTTGTGCTATTGGGCCATTAAGTATATAGTCCTCTTGGTGATGCTTTCTTTGCTGTGGGTCAGTTCACACATGTCTTCACAAGTTTCTCTTATATTCACAATTTCTTATAGTGCAGTGATACTCTGTTACATTAAAAAAAATCACAACTTGTTTCGCTATTCCCCAATTAATGGGTATCCATTTAGTTTATCATTTAGTTGGGGTTTTTTTAATACCACAGAAAGGGCTGCTATGAATATTCTAGCACATTTGGGAACTTTTTCTGTGTTCGACCTTCTTGTGGTCAATGCTAAGTAGCAGTAAAGATGGGTCAAAAGATAGAAATATTTTAGTCACTTTTCTGGAATAATTTCAAATTGTTTATCAAAGTGGTAGGTTTACCACCAATTCACAGGTCCACCAACATGTAGGAGTATGCCGATCTTCCCATAGCTCTTCTGACACAGATTATTTCTTTCTTTTATCAGCTGCCAAGTTAATTTTCCTTGTGCTATCTAGCACACCGAGTAGTAGATCCTCTTGAGGATTTATGGGAAATCACAGATAAAGAGCAGCTAGGTGGCTCAGTGGATAGAGTGCCAGCCCTGGAATCAGGAGGACCCTAGTTCAAATCTGACTTCAGACACTTACTAAGCTGTGTGACTCTGGGCAAATCTCTGTATTTTCAGTGCTTAGGATAGTGCCTGTCACATAGGCGGTACTTAATAAAGGCTTACTGATTGATTGGAAAAACAGTCAAAGGCTTTTACTGTCACTAGACAGGCTAAAGTTTTAAACTTAATTTATTTGATTTTTGAACAGTAGAGTGACATAATGAGTTATGTATTTCAACAGATCTTTGATTTCTCCAATGTGAGTATCCCCTCCTTGGTTCAGATCACAAACTTATCCATACCTTCTTATGCTATGCAAGTTTAATCTGTTGTTTGTTGTTCAGTCATTTCATTTGTTTCAATTGTGTCTGACTCTTTGGCAAAAATACTGGAGTGGTTTGCCATTTCCTTCTCCAGCTCATTTTACAAATGAGGAAACTGAGGCAAACAGGGTGAAGTGATTTGCCCAGCGTCACACAGCTAGTAAGTGTCTGAGGTCACATTTGAACTAGGGTCCTCCTGATTCCAGGGCTGGCACTCTATCCACTGAGCCACCCAGCTGCTCTTTATCTTGATTTCCCATAAATCCTCAAGAGGATCTACTACTCAGTGTGCTAGATAGCATAAGGAAAATTAACTTGGCGGTTGATAAAAGAAAGTCTAGCTAAAACAGAGACATTCTATTCTATCTTCTGGTACGTATACATACTCATACCATTTTCCTCCCACTACAAAGACCTGATTATGAAAATGAAGTTTTGTGTGTGTGTGTTTGTGTGTGTGTGTGTGTGTGTGTTCACCATTTCTCATAGGGTCATAAATTCAGAGTTAGAAGGGGCCACAAAGGTTACCTAATTCAGGACCCACATTTTACAGATTAGGATACTGAAGGCCAGAGGGATTGAATGACTTCCCTGAGGCCACCCAATTAGTAAGTGGCAGAGGTAAAATTTGAACCCACATCTTCTGACTCCAAATCTAGTCCTCCTTCCATAGCAACATGCCTGTCAAAATGCACTCTACAGATTTTTCTATTCTCTCAATTTAAAAAGCAGGTTAACTGAATCATTTATACTTCTAAGGAGGAAAAACATTAAACTGCATTATACCAAAATGCTGCCTTCAATTTTTTCTCTCTCAGAACATAAGGCTGCCCTATCCCTGTTGAATGGCCAGAGAACTGTGTTCATTCTGGAAGCTTAGGATAGATGGTAGGAGGTGATGTAAAAAGGCAGAGAGAGAGACAGAGACAGACACAGAGAGAGAAGAGAGAGAAGAGAGAAAGAGAGAAAAGAGAGAAAGAGAGAGAAAAGAACATCAAATTTCCATCTCAAAAAAAAAAAAAGGAAAATCAGTGTAAAGTCTTCCTAATATATAATCTCATACTCAATAGCTTCACTGAGTAAGTCTTATGGCCAATGGTTTTCACTGAGTTTAGCATTTAAATTCAAATGTGAGAAAATTTTCAAAATAAGGATAGATTGGAAAAAGTTAGAAATGCCTTATATCCATTTCATTTTCATATTTCAGAGTTTTAGCACTTGAAAAAGTGTTCTCTACAAAGTATACACCTACTGAATATTTCACTGGTAGAATTTTAGGGAGATGCCTGAGGTCCTGAAAATACTCAGAAGTGAAAAAGATCATAAAATATCATTGTGGCAGAAAACTCAATTCTCCAACAAGAATTAATAACCAATTTACCAGTTTGCAGAAGGTGTTTAAGAATTTATTTTTTAATGTAAGGGTAAAATCAGTAGATATCAACAATATAGTAGATGAATTAAAGAATAACGAAATGAAAACAAAATGACCCTATCATTTCATTCATTCATTTATTCAACAAACATCTATTTAAAACTATTTGCCAGGCATTACAGCACTAGGTATTGTTGTTCAGTCATTTTCAGTCATGCCCTACTCTTTGTGACCCCTAGTTGGGGTTTTCTTGGCAAAGATACTGACATGGCTTGCCATTTCCTTCTCCAGCTCATTTGACAGATGAAGAAACTGAGGCCAACACGGTTAAGTGACTTGCCCTGGGTCAAGTCTCTGAGGCTGGATTTTAACTCTGGAAGATGAGGCTTCCTGACTTCAGGCCCAGCACTGTGTCACCTAGCTATCCCTAACACTAGGTACTTTGTTGTTACTGTTAATTTGTTTTTCAGTTATGCCTAACTCTTCAAGATACTGGAGTGGTCTGCCATTTCCTTCTCCAGCTTATTTTTAAGATAAGGAAACTAAGGCAGAGAAGGTTAAGTGACTGGATTAGGAACATACAGCTAGTAAGTTCCTGAGGCCAGATACACAGAGACTAAAAAAAAAGTTTTCTTTTGCCTTCAGTTTTTCAGTTTAATATTCTGGTGATGTGCGGGAATCCATTCATTCAATGAACACTGGTTAATGCCTACTGTGTGCAATACAATGAACTATCTCCTACAAATAATGAGAAGATAAAAGAAGCCAGGTTCCTATTTTCAGGAGTCTCAACATTGCTCTTCAATGAAGATAATGTTTCTGTCTTTGCATCCCCAGAATCTGCCACTGTTAGCGCATAATAAATGCTTGTTGATTTTGTTGAGATGAGATGTGATGCATCTTTGAAAGCAAAAAATCATTTCAGTCAAAATTACTGTTGCTACTATTTTAAAGTTGAAAGGCAGCATGAAATCTATACATCTAGAGCTGACCTCTGGGTCAGAGAAACTTGGGTTCCAGTTCTGCCTCTGACAGACACTGGCAATGTAACCCTGGGCAATCTCCATGCCCCAGACAATTCTCTAAGACTACAAGGTTGTCCATCTACATTGGCAAAGGGAGCTTCCTCACCAAAGATTCCTTTCACAGATGAAGTCACAGGTATGGAGCCCCCCAATTTTTTTTGTTAACAGATGCCAGATTTAAGAGTTTATGATGATCCACTTGCAAATTTATTTTAAATGGCTGCTCTCAGTTTTATTTCTAAGTCCATTTCCCATGTAGACTAAAGGCTTGAAAGATCTATTCATGAAAGTTTGGCTCTGGCTGCTTTTTCCAGAGTTTATTGTTTTCATTGTGTTTGAGGCTCATGTTAAAAACAAAAACAAAATCCACCTCGTGTCCTCCACACAGTTTCATGTTTAATTAAACTGCCAACATGCTCGCCCTCATTTAGGTTTCACTGAAGAGTCTCAACAAAAATGGACAGAAGAGTTCTTTGTAACCACAAGGGTTTTTACATATTTATCTTCCTAAGACTCCATGGTCTGCCTCATTCAATTGGCACTTGTATAATTGGAAGGAGAGTGCCAAAATTTGATTTGTGCCAGCTTTCTTTAAAAAAAAAAAAAAGCTCTGAAGGTTTCTCACAACTCTGGACAGGCAAGGAAAAGATTATTTGTTAACTGTCATTCGATTTTCACACCTGATTTCACATAGGTATAATCAGAAAGTGCCTAGGGTACAGTACAACATTATTTTAGAGTTTAATTTCAGATATAGCTGTGCTGGCTTTATATATTGTCCTAGCAAGATTGTTCTCTCTCTCTCTCTCTCTTCTGGGGAGTGGTCACTGCAGTACTGTTGCTTTCTCAGTGGATAGAGCTATCTCCGTTTCTTCCTTCAGTAGAGGCAAAGTCTGCTGGTAATTATTTTAAGGAAATCATTTGAATCTATTCCTTTTTTTGAAATAAGTGAAATTGATCACTGCTGGCATGCCAAAGAATGTTCTACTTAACAAGAGAAATCATTGACAGCTTGATATGGTGAAAAGAATGCTGGCCCTGGAATTGGGAAGGACCTATATTCAAATTTTACCTGTGTGATCTTGGACAAGGTAATGCTTGTCTCTGAGGCTGTTTTTTTTTTTTAATCTGTAAAATGGGGGGGGGGGGTGTTGGACTTGATAAGCCCTATGGTCCCTTCAGATCTAAATTTGTGATCCTTGTGTTGTGTTTATACTTCATTCTCTAAGAGGACCATGACGTCAGGGAGTTGACGATATAACTTGCAATTGATTTTGATTTGAGTGAGGGAGGTTCACCAGCCTCACTTTCTCCTCCAGAGCCATCTGGGGCCAGTGGCGAGATACAGATCAGAATGACTGGAGATGGTCCCCTGTGATCCTATGAATATATGAATCTATGGAGCAGCTAGGTAGCACAGTGGATAGAGTACTGAGGTTGGAGTCAGGATGACCTGAGTTCAAATCCCCTGGGCAAGTCACTTAACCCCATTTACCTCAGTTTCCTCATCTGTGCAATGAGCTGGAGAAGGAAATGGCACACCACTCCAGTATCTTTGCCAAGAAAACCCCAAATGGGGTCATGAAGAGTCAGATACAACAGAAACAAATGAACGACAACAAAATGAAACAAATGTGGCAAACACCAGTAAGAAATGCCTCAGCCCACAATAATTCTGTACTACTATATCATGTCACTTATTCCCAAACTAATTTGGCCATGGAAAACTGCTCTCAAATACATGGACAAACCCCATAGATACAAAGCTCTACACAAATCAATTCAACACGAATTGAGAATCTACTATATGTTGGGCATTGTACTAGGCAGTAGGGATACATAGATAAAAAATAAAACATCCTCAGACACCGGGAGCCTATATTCTACTAGGTGGGAGGAGCTGTGATCAAGACCTCGCCTCTCAGAAGAAAGAAATACTTTAGTCTAGGTCAGAGTCATCCAATGGAAAAGGGATGGGTATTTGTGAATTTGCCATGTTCTCTATGATTCAGATTGTCTTTTTTATAGTTTGAGGGGAATAGAGAAGAAAATAGAGTATGTAGGAGGGCTGGAAGGAGGTTTCATAGCCCCTTTCAATGGTTGCTAACTTCAGAAATGGGTCATGTCTCATTCCAAGTTGTACCTTTCCTTATCAGATACCCTACCCTCGTGGCCCTAACTTAAGTATGTCTGGCATAGGTACACCCTCCTCAGATCAGAGGGTACTCCTTATGAACTGGAAAGAAGAATGGTTCAATGGTATCCAAGTTTTCTCAAGGAATCATTGTTCCTCACAGGTGGAACTCCAGGATTCTAAGGAACAGAGCTAATAAATGAGACCAGGGTTGCTTAATATTTTTCTCGGATAGATGGTTTCTTGCCCTAAGTGAGAAGACCGTTTAGAGCCTGAATTTATTTTTTTTTTGTATTTTGGACTATGCTCTCCTAGTCACTCAAACTTTAAACCAAATGGATCTAGTAAGCAGGGGTGCACTTCGAGCCAATCCAAAGTGCTCAGGAGGATTTATTTGTTATTTAGCATCATGGTTCAGTTGTTCAGTTATGTCTGACACTTCATGACCCCATTTGGGGTTTTCTTGGCAAGGACACTAGATTCGTTTGCCATTTCCTACTCCAGCTCATTTGAGAGATGAAGAAATGAAGGCAAAGTGGGTTAAGTGTCTTGTCCAGGGTCACACAGCTAGTAAGTGTCAGAGGTCAAATTTGAACTCATAAAGATGAGATTTCCTGACTTCAGGTCTGGCACTCTATCTACTGCACATAGAACACGTGACCACTAACCTTATATGAGGATTCCCTGTGGGCTGCATCAAACTTAAAAACTCCACAAATTAACATTATGTTCCACTGTATTTTTACTTATTTTGTTAAATATTTCCCAATTCCATTTTAATTTGGTTGGGGCACTCAGGAGTATTGAGGACTGAATGTTTTGACACCTCTCTGATTTAACAAGTGGAAACCTTTTATCATAGCCAATATTCAACCACTCCTCCAACACTGTGCCCTGCAGTTATTTTCACTGTCAATACTTGGTGAAAAATGAGAAGGCCACCTAATACAATAGATTGTCTTTAAAATGCCATGTGTCTCCCAATAAGGCTATCAGTATTCTGTGGATATGAAAGATGTGAAGATGACCCTACAGGTAATTATTTCATTTCACTAGTTCATATTTTTGCATTCCCTTTGAGTTCAAGAATTCATTTTTCTGGAGCCTCAGGATCATCTTCTGGTTTTTGTTTTTGAGGACAGGGTACATTCAGAGAAACTAGGTGAGCTTGGAGCTGTTCTCTGAATAAACATTTTGACTGCTAGATGACAGACAGACCTAGTTCCTGACCTTGCCTAGCAATGTAATGAAATGCCATATTGCTTTTCTTTTTCCCATTCTTCAAAGTACCATTAAATCTGTCAGTCTTGAAGTCTCCCACCGGTTTTCTAGGAAGGCTCTTTTGCTATTATTATTTTTAAATCCTCCAGCATAACAGCATACAGCAATTTCTGTGTCTTTGGATAGATAGCAGGGCAGAAAGATGCCACAAATTGATTGTAACTTTGGGCAATTTGGATGGAAACCAAAATGACCGTGGAAAAATGTCAGCATCCACAAAACAAGATTACTTATTAAAGCAAATAGTAGTTTCTTAATATTTCAGGAGAGGTTTAGCTATTGTTGGCCTCAAAGATTGCCCTTCCTGCTGCAGAGAGGAGTACTAAAAAGGTGTCATCCTTATTCATATCTGATTCAGGTGCTATCATCTGTACACTGGGGTGACTCGAGTGGGTGATTTTATCCTATTTTTAAGGTGCAGATGATGCTATACTAAAGTCCTGGAACATTAAAAATACACATTTCCTCCTAACTTCTCTGCCCTTCAAAATGAGATTTCTGAGCCAAACCACTAGCTGCTAGTTGAGCTTTATTCTGCCTAGTATAAAACAAGTTTTTTTGGTTTGAGGACTAATGCATATGTAGGATTACCATTAAATTATCTTCAAGCAGATTATCCAGGACCCCCTCCATTATCCAGTAAGGTACCAGGCCAACGAAGGAAGAACTATGCTGAGGAAGAGGCCAAAGACACAGATGGAGAATGATATGTGTGTACAAGCGTGTATCTAATTCTAATAGCAAGCATTTTAAAATGACTGCTTGATTAGTATTATTCCTTCCCTTTATACAGTCAGCTCTGGACTATCTATAATTTTATATGTTATGTCTGGCACCTCAAAAAGCTCCCACTTTGAATATATCTCTATCTATCTATCTATCTATACACACACACACACACACACATATACACACATATATATGCACACATATGTGTTATTTCCCCCCAATTACATATTAAAACAACTTTTTTACATTTGGGTTTTTTTTAAGTTTTGAATTCCAAATTCTATCCCTCCTTCCCTCCCTCCCTCCCTCCTCTCCCCACTCCTTGAGACAACAAGCAATCAGATACAGGTATACATGTGCATTCATGTAAAACATTTCCATATTAATCATTTTGTATAAGAAGACTCAAAAGAAAAAGAATGAAAGAAAGACAGTGAAAGATAGCATGCTTCAGTGTGTATTCAAAAAATATCAGTTCTTTCTCTGGAGGCAGATAGTATGCTTCATCATTAGTCCTTTTGGATTGTCTTCGATCACTATATTGCTGAGAAGAATAAGTCATACTTTGAATATCTTTTTGCAGCTGTCTGTACATTTAGCATGGGAAGAGGGGTAGATTGAACTATCTACTATTAGTCTTATGACCAAGGATACCAGCTGGCTGCCACAGAGCTCCCAGAGTTTTTTCACTACTACAGTAGTTTTGAAATCTACTCCTTCCTTCCAAATGTGCTAGTCTAAGCCATGGTTATCTTTCATCTGGTCTGCAACTTTGCTTTCTCATTTCTAAGACCTTCATTCTCTAATCATTTCTTTCTGCCATGGACCAAAGTGACTTTGTCTTTCACCTTAACTAGGAATCATTTCTTCTTGGGGCTCTCTAATGTTTCCTATTACCTTCTGAGCAGAATTCTTAGCACCTCCTTCAAATCTCTTCATCAGAGTCCCCCTGAAATCGGTCCCCACTTTGTCTTGTTTCCCTCATGAGAGGCATACATAAAAACTAAGTTAGTCCTGGGAATACTCTTGGCTCTGAAGAGGCAAAATATGTTTTGTAAGGAAGATCTTTATCGACTAAGAGATGCCTTTTCTTTTTCACCCACCTCTCCCATCTCCTCTACCATAGCACCAGATAGATGGGTCATGTACACCTCACAGCTAAAAAAAACCTTCACAGGAGCAATGCTGTGTAGTCCTAAGGTCACCTCACTAACTATGCCTTAAATGCTTTTGGATCTTCTACAGTATCTCTGTAGTATGGGGCACACAGTAGGTATTCAATAAAAAGGTACTGATTGATTAATTGGCATGACTTTGGTAAATAACAGAGAGATTTTTTTTTAATTTTTAAAAAATTGTTTTAAATCTCTTCCACTCCTTAAATCCAGTGGAAGTCTCATCCCCTTTCTCTTCCTTCCAGGAGCAAACCATTGGTCAAGAACAAATCCAAAAGAGGAGGGATGAGCCACACCCTTTCCCAACTCTCCCCTCTTTTTAATAAACTTTTTTCTAAAATGTTTTTCAGGTTTGGGGTTTTTTCTCCATCAACAAACCCAAGGCGTTAAGCTGACACCAGTTTGCATGAACGGGGGACAAAAGAGCTTGCTATAGTCAACGAGAGAAGTGACTCTCCACCCCACCCCCCAAATTACAGTAGTGGACAATCATAATTATAATAACTGTCATTTACAGAATGATTTGAGATCTGCAAAGCACTTGAGATACATTATCTTGTTTGACTCTCACATTGGCCCGGTGAGACTGGTACTACAAATATTCTTATCATAGGTTTAAGGATGAGGAAATGGAAGATTAGAGAGACTAAGTGACTGGCTCTTTACTACACCAGAACCCACCACTTCCCTCTGACAGCTCTTTTCTGAAGCTGCTCTGGGTTATTAATACAGAAAACCAGTTGGACACCTCGCCTCTGCTTCTTAGCTTCCCTGGCTTCCTCCCACCTCCTCTAAGAGGTCTTCCTGGTCTTCTGCCTCACCTCCCCAACTCCCCAAACAGTTAACTCCTTCCCCTCTCAGACTGTTATGGTTGTTCAGTCATGTCCCAATCTTTGTGACCTCATTTGGGGTTTTCTTGGTAAGGATACTGGAGTATCCTTGACATTTCCTCCTCCAGCTCATTTGACAGATGAGAAAACTGAGGCAAACAGGGTTAAGTGACTAGCCCAGGGTCACACAGCTAGTAAGTGTCTGAGGCCAGATCTGAACTCAGGAAGATGAGTCTTCCTGACTCCAGGCCTGGCACTCCATCCACTGCACCACCTAGCTGGCCCGATTTACTCTCTATACTTATTGCATATACCTAGCTATTGGCATGCTATCTTCCCTATTAGAATGTAAATTCCTTGAGGGCAAAGACTATGTATGCCTTTCTTTTGATCCCCAGTGTTTAGCAGAGGGCTTAGCACATACTAAATGCTTAATAAATGCCTTTTGACTGACTGTGACAACATGGGATGGAAGCTGTTTACAATTTCTAAATGCTTTTAAAAATATGAACTATTTCTCCAAATATTTCATAGACCAAGATGATGACAACAATATTATCCCCAGCACTTAGCATAGTGCCCGGTACATGGTAGGTGATAAAAAAAACATTTATCAATTGAAGGAAGTTACATTCTATCAGATGAGATAATACATTCACAAACAGATATATACAAAATAAATTTAAGGTGATTGTGGACACAGGGCACTAGTAATTTTAGGGATCAGGAAAGGCAACTAAGAGTCAACTGGAGAGAGCACCAGGCCTAGAGTCAGGAAGACTTGAATTCAAATCCAGCCTCAGACACTTACCAGCCATGTGACCTTGAGCAAATCACTTAATCTCTGCCTCAATTTCCTCATCTGTAAAATGGGGATAATAGAGCCCCTAACTCTCAGTGTTGTTGTGATGATCGAATGAGATAAGAATTACAAAGTGTTTACCATAGTGCTTGGCACACAGAAGTGGTAGCTATTATAATTAGCTCATGTAGAAAGTGGGTCTTGAAGGAAATTAGGGAGTCTTAAAGACAGTGTGAATTCTAGGCATGGAGGGAAGGGGAGTCAAATGCTATGGAGAAGGAACAGTAAGACAGACAGATTGAAAGCCAGTTTGACCAGATGGTATAGTGTGTGGAGGGAAATAACGTATAATAAGGCTAGAAAGGTAGACTGGGGCCAGGTTGTGATGGGTTTTAAATACCAAACAGAGGAATTTAGATTTGATCCTAGAGGTAATAGGAAGCCACTAGCGTTTATTGAATAGGGGGATGACACAACCTGACTTGCACTTTCAGAAAATCACTTTGGAAACTGTGGAGGGGATGGACTGGGGTAGGCAGAAACTTGAGGCGAGGGGAATGATTTGGAAGCTATTGAAACAGGCCAGAGGAGAAGGGAAGCTGGCCTCAACTAGGATGAGGGCTGTGGGAATGGAAACAGGGGGACATTTGCAAGGGAAGTTGCAGTGTGAAGAAACAAGACTTGACGATGAATTTGGAAATGAAATGAAGAAGATGGTTTCAGTAACTTTCCCAAAGTCTGAGTCCAAGTAAGTTGACAAAGAGGGCTTAAAACTGAGAAGAATTTCTAATACAGTTCCTTCCACTGAGAAGAAAGTAAAGGGGGGAGGGAGTATAAGGGTGGAAAGGAGGGTGCTTCTTAATATCACTTTTTAAAATAAATGCACCTAGTTTTGATACCAGAAAATTCTATTGCCCATGGCATGGGGGTAGTATTCATTTTCTGAAAAGTCAAAAGTCACATGTTCTACAGGCAAGTCTGTGATGGACAGTAACATATAGTTGTAATTTTCCTATCTTGCCTAAAGCAAACTTAATGTTTTCTTCCTCTCTCTGATTTTCCTTCTTTTACTATTTGCTTCCTTTCTTCTCTTTATTCCCCCTCTCTCATCTTGGAATTGTGTTTCCCCTTTTCTACAGAATCTACATCTGTCCCAAAGGGGTGATGTTTATCTGATCAAGTTTCTATTGTTTACTTACAACTTCTTGCTGAAAATACCTACAGCAAAGGTCACATTTCTTCTAAACTTCAACAAGCCTGTACTAGTGTTACAATCATGAGTAAATGTCCCCTGGGTATTAGAGCAAACAGTTCCCAAATGATATCGCTTAGGAATTCTACAGGCTTAATTAAGGCATCCAAAATGAATTACTACCTTTTCCTGAACTTTATATATCCCCAAGTTATTTGTTATACTGAGTTCTGAATAATTTCTAATATTGACTTGATTTTAGAAAAGGTAATTCTCTTAAATCTTTTTTTTTCCTATTCCTTTCATCTTCTGGTCTCCCCCTCCCCACCCCAGTCCCCTGATACAGTTTCTCTGACCACCCTCTCCAGCAATGACTACACTTTCTCTCTGGTTCACTAGTAGTGGTAGGGGGACTAGAATATTCCTTACTTCCCACTGCCACTTCCAGGCTCTCTCTCTACCTCCAGCATTCAGTAACCTCTCCTCTTTTGAGGCTTACTCAATATTTATCTCCCAATCAAGATTCAGGTAGCTATTACCTATTATTATTATTCAGGTAGGTATTATCCTTCCCTATTATTATTACTATTATTATTATTATACTTGATGTCCTTATACTGGGGGACATACACACACACACACATATATACTGATACTCTCAAATAATCTAACCTCCCACTTCCTCAACTTGCTCACTTCCCATGACCTACTTCCATCCCACCTCAGCTTTACACAGAGACAATCACAGTCTTTATCTTGCCATCACCCACAAATGCACCACTTCCATGTTTATGAACTCCGAAATTCCCTTATCTAATCACAGTTTGTTGTCATTCCATCTCTCTCTCTCAGTCTTGCAACCCTGGAACCTTGTTCTTTGTCCTCGCTATGTCCTTGAATACTTTGGCCCCTTAGTTCTCTCCCAGGCCATCACCCCTGCACTGGCTACACAATCCCTCCTTCCCCATGTTGACCCATTAATAAACCAGTTCCACTTTACACTGATATCTTCTCTTGAATCCCTTGCCCCTTATCCATTATCACCAATCTTGCTCTGCAGAGCTTCCCTCTGATTTATTCCCACCATCCATTGCCTTCACTCCTACTGTTATGCTGCTTGAATGAATCTGAAGAAAAATCATAAAACTGCCTTGATGTGTCAGGTCAAGCAAAAGGCTTCAATTAAAAGACCCCTTGCCACCAGCTCTAATGGGATTAGATAAGGCTAGTCTTCAAATCTTTGAAAAATCACAGACCTTATCTAGTCCACAACACGCTTAACAAGTGATCAATCACCCAGCCTTTGCCTGAAGAGCTCCAGGAATTTGAGGGGAACCCACCATCTCCCAAGGCAGTCCATTCCACTTCTGGATAGCTGCAATTGTCATGAAGCTTCTGTTATAGCAAGACTACATCTACTCCCACCCCCCTCCCCATTTACCTTCATCCAAGGGAACAGAGGGTAGGGGTTTGCATGGCCAGGTGCCTGTCACTTTCTTCTTTTTTCACTTGGATTTTTGTTTTCTTTCTTATAGCTCTTACTCCTGCCCTCAAGAGAACAAGGCTACCGTGACTCCCCGAAACACTATATATCCCCTAACTCATGGAGAGAAAGAGCAAGGAGCCTGTCCTCTGGCAAACACCAGCCTGGATTGAAGATTTAAGTTCCAAACTCTGAATCTGAAAGGAAAGAAAATCCTAAATGTAACTAACATCTCCCAGTCACACCGGCAATGTCTTCACCTTCCTCCCTCCCTCTATCACACAAACAGAAACAGAGTTTTGCTTAAAAAGCAGCCTTTCACACTAAGCAGAGAAGAGCTGCTAAAGGGAGAACTGGTAAGAGTTCGAGGATCTAATTACCTCTCACCAGCTTTCACTAATAGTGGCAGCTGATTGCTGTGTAAACCCAGGATGAATCACAGTGTTTAGTAAGCTGAGTGAGAATTTCACAGATAAGTAAAAAAGCTGCCCCGGTAGTAAAGGACTAAGAAAGCTACGCTCACACAATACCTTTCATACTCCACCCCTAAGCTAACATCCTGTTTAGGAGGAAGAAGAAGAAGAAGACAAAGAACAAGAAGAACAAGAAGAAGAACAAAAAGAGGAAGAAGAGGAGGAAGAAGATGATGAAGAGGAAGAAGACGAAGAAGAGGAAGAAGACGAAGAAGAGGAAGAAGACGAAGAGGAAAAAGACGAAGAAGACGAAGAAGACGATGAAGAAGAGGAAGAAGAAGACAAAGAAGAAGAAGAGGAACAAGACGAAGAAGAGGAAGAAGAAGATGAAGACAAAGAAGACGAAGAAGACGAAGAAGAGGAAGAAGATGAAGACGAAGAAGATGAAAAAGAGGAAGAAGAGGAAGAAGAAGAAGGAAACAGAGATTAAATCATGCCAGTAAATACAGTAAATTTCTTTATTGATTTTGTGTCTTCACAAAGGGCACATCCCATCTTCATCGACAATTCTACACCAGCCTTCACATTACATGGATTGTTCCTTTGCACTCATTACCATGAGGGAAAAATATTTTAAAATAGTCATCCCTCATTAAGCTCCATTGGCAAAGTTTTAGTCTTGTGGGATTTAGTAAAATTGTGTTTTCTATTCCTACATCTTCAAGAAAAAATTTGTTTTTAGCATAAATGTTCTAACATATAGCATATAATTATAAAAATATGAGTGGCTGAGTACTGTCCAAAAAGTTGTGGAGGTATATATTTGGCAAAAAAATATTTAAAAGAATGAAATTATGAATGACAAAGGGTAATGATTTTCTACTCATACCTTATGCTTCTCCTGAGCAATTCCTAAGCAGGAACAGGGGCATAAAGGATGTCACCAGACAGATGTATAACTGGAAGAAAAGAAAAATACCTAGGCTAGTTGCATAAGGAAGGGTAATGGATAGGCAGTCTCTGTGCTCTGCTAGTGTCCACCAAATGTCCTAGAATAAGGTCCCCAGCACACTAGGTGGACCCCTTGTAGAAAATTTACAGTCTTAAGATGGCAGGCATAGATGGATTGCCATCTATGTTGTTGGAGAGAATACCAATACTGATGAGCATTAATCTCCTACCCACATCCTTGGGTCCAAGAACAATGGATGACACTGAATACAACATACATTTTTCAATTTTAATTTATACAGCCATGAGTCTGGATCTTGCCTTTGCCTTTTCCATTTTTTCTGTGAGACTTTTGCCTATCTGCTTTCCTTTTTTGTTCAATGTAGTGCACAATGACAGGTACACTTAAGAGTATTATTTAGAGAAGTATGTTTAGGATGATAAGGCACTCCAGAAGGACGTGCCATACTCAGATTGGTTGAAGAAACCTCAGAGAAGACTTAGGTGAATGTTATGATCACTATCTTCAAGTATCTGAAGAGCTATTATATAGAATAGGACCTAGGCTTGTCCTGCTTAGACTTAGAAAGTAATAGGTAGGACCAATTTAATTCAAATAACAAAGAAATATCAAGGATCTACCATATGTAAGGTACCATACTAGGTGTTGGTGATTTGTTTTTCAGTAGTTTCAATTGTGTTCAACTCTGTGACCCCATTTGGGGTTTTCTTGGCAAGATACTGGAGTGATTTGCCATTTCCTTCTCTAGCTCATTTGACGGATGAGGAACTGAGGCAAACAGGGTTAAATGACTTGCCCAAGGTCACACAGCTAGCCTGCGGCTGAATTTGAACTCATGAAGATGAGTCTTTCCTGATTCCAAGTCCAGGATTCTATCCACTGCATCACCTGGCTACCAGAACAAAAAAAATGACATGATCCTTGCTCTCAAGGAGCTTATATTTTATTTTTTTAAGACAGAGATATGACATATATGGACATAAATATAATAGAAAGTGGGAGTGGTTGAGAGAGTTTCTTATGTGTGTGTTCTTTTGTAACATGGCTAATATAGAAATATGTTTTGCATGACTTCACATGTATAATCAATATCATATTGCTTGCATTCTCAAGGAGTGGGAGGGAGGGAATTTGAGACTTAATTTTTTTAAATGTATGTTAAAAACATAATTGGAAAACATTTAACAAAATAAAATATATTTTTTTTAAAAAAGAAAGAGGGAGGGGCAGCTAGGTAGAGCAGTGGATAAAGCACTGGCCCTGAAGTCAGAAGGACCTGAGTTCAAATCTGGCCTCAGAACAAATACTTGACACTTACTAGCTGTTTGACCCTAGGCAAGTCACTTAACCCCAACTGCCTTAAAAAAAAAGAGGGGTTAAAACAATTCTGGTTGGTTCAGAGGGCATGAGTAGGACCAATGTATATAAGTTGCAAAGAAGTACATTTAGGCTTGATAAGGAAAAGTCCCCAGCTCTAACCATTAGCCGAAAGTGGAATAGGCTGCCTTAGGAAGTAGTGGGTTCCTCCATGAATGGAATTCTTTAAGCAAAGGCTGTTATCAATCACTTTTCAGGGATGTTAGCAGAGGAATTCTTATTTAGGTATAGGTTGAACTAGATGGCCTTTGGGTTCTCTTCCAATTCTGAGATTATGTACTGTTTCTGTGGTCACCTCATGTTTGTCGATCTGTAGGTATGTACCTTGCATACACGTTATTTCTCCTTTTTACATTCCTGATTAAATATTTGCCTAGTTTTCTTTATTGCATTTGTTCAACATCTTTCCACAGCAATATTATCTTTCTGAGCTAGTTAAGTTCCCAGAGAAGTGAAATCTTTTCCAAACTCATCTAGCTCAGGAGTCAAGCCCAGGAAAGCATATTTTAAAAAGGCTTCTGGTGGTGATTGTTGTGTTCACAAGTGAAAGTACAGTTTCTATATGTGCACAGCATAGAAGAGTGAGCTGATAAGGCTCTAGTTTTCTCTGTCATATCCACACATAGATGTTAGTTATCATGAGTAATGTTTTCTTTTAAAAATATGTGTATATTTATACACAAATATTGATTTACAGAGAAGTAATCACTGTATGAGGCACGTCTCATATTCAGAAAGAAAAACATTCTTTTTTCTTGGTCAATTTATGCAAAAGAAAGAGAACTATGTGAGAAGAGAAAGATATGCACTTAAAGGCATCATGGAATGGTTGCTGGGATTGGAGTCAAAGGACCCATGCTCTTTAACACACACTATTTGAGTGATTTGGGCAAGTTGCCTAACTGCTGTGCCTCAATGTCCTCATCAGTAAAATAAGAAAGTTGAATTAAGTGATCATTATGATCCCTTCCACCTTGAAATATATCTTGTTGTTTGGTTTTCATTTAGACTCATCAAAACCCATTTGGGATTTTCTTGGTAAAGACATTGGAGTGGTTTGCCATTTCCTTCTCCATTATCATTTTACAGATGAGGAAACTGAGGCAAACAGTTAAGGGACCTGGCCAGGATCATACAGCTGGTAAGTGTCTGAGGCCAGATTTGAACTCAGGAAGAGGAGTCTTCCTCATTCCAGGCCCAGCAATCTATCCACTATGCCACCTAGCTGCCATGAAATAAATAAGTAGTATGAAGTGGGGCTGGAAGGATAGGAAGGTTCCAGATTGTGATGGGCCTTGAAAGCTAGAATATAGAATTTTAATTTTATCCTTTAAATCATGGAAAGGCACTGAATATCGTGAACACCAGGATGAATAGTTTAAAAATTACTCAGACAGCAAGTAGGAGGCAAGATGTGTTTACTACACAGGAAAGGAAATTTTGATTTTGCTGAGATAGGAAAGGAGCCGACTTTATTACAGGGCAGTTAGGTGGCACAGTAGATAGAGTGGCCAGCTATGGAGTCAGGAAGATCTGAGTTCAAATCCAGCCTGAGACACTTCCTAGAGTGTGACGGTGGGCAAGTCATTTAACCTCTGTTTGCCTTAATCCACTGGAGGAGGAAATGGCAAACCACTCCAGTATCTTTGCCAAGAAAATCCCATGGACAGTACTGACCCTGGGGTCACAATCGGACAAGACTGAACAACAAGTAGTTTCAGCTGCCAGTTAGATAAGTCCCACAGTCTTTAGATTGTAGCAGCAAAGCAGATGGTCATATATCTTCTTTAATTTCTACTGAAAAAAGTATATTGTTTCTAATGCTGAACCACTTCACCAGTGCCAAGGCCTTTGGTGGTGAGAACTTCCTTTTCAGGCTGCAGCACCAGCAGAAGCATTTGCCAGGTGGCAATTCCACAGTGGCTGCTTCCCAGGTTGATGGTTATAGGTCTGAGTCTGAAAATAGGACCAGCGGTCTGAGTGGAGGGGGGATGGAATATTGCCACTCCTGGGGATCTTGGGAGTTAATGTTGTTGACAAGTATGGTGGACTAGTTCTCTATAGTAATTGCTCTGCTCGATGACGGCTGCTGGAGTAGGTTGGAAGCAAAGTCCGTAATGGGCAGGGGCCTGGGTAGGGAGCAGCAGTTATCCTCATTGGCATCTGAAGAGGCGTGGTGGTTGAGATGATGGCAGTTAGCGTTGCTTGGCATATACTACATCCCATCTTTCCCTCAGGTGCTTGTTCAAAGGGAGACAATCTAATTAAATTAGTTCAATCGTTTGTATGACTGAAGGAGCCTTAGCTTTCCTAGAGATGTGAATAGGAATTTGAGAGGGAGGAGAGACAGCCAGAGACATAGAGACACAGAGACACAGAGACAGAGAATGAGAATAAAAGCTGGTCTCTAAGTCAAGAAGGCCTGGGTTCAAGTTATACTTTTGCTACTGGGTAAGCTGTAGATCCAGCTCTATGCTGTAATATGGCAGAGAATTAAATTAAAACAGGGATTCTTAACTGTTTTGTGTCATGGACCCCCCTTTGGCAACCTGGCGAAACCTATGGACCCCTTCTTAGAATAATTATTTTGAATGCATAAAATAAAATACATAGGATTACAAAGGGAACCAAATATATTGAAATAAAGCTATTAGGTTTTTTTTTTCCTATCCAGGTTACAGACTCCCCTGAAATCTATCCATGGACCCAATGGAGATCCATGGACATGATATTAAGAAACTCTCAAGTTTAAATGCTAATAAGCAAAACTCCAAGTACCATGAATGCTTTCCATGTTTCACCCCTTAAAATAGGAATACTCCCCTCCAAGCTTAACATGCAATTTGAACCCATTCTCTAAGCTCTTCTTGGTGGGAAAGTGTAGGCTCAGGAAGGAGAAAAGGGAATAAAAAAAGCTGGTCAGTACTCATATAGCATTATTTTATAGACTTAGGAATGGCTAAGACTCTCTTTAGCTTTATCCCCCACAGATTTAAATATATACATTCTTTCAGCCTCTTCTCATGTTTTCCAAATCTTCAGATACTTTGATTACTCTTCTCCAGATATTATTACAAGTCTTCCAACTATGTACACTACTATAATAAAGATCTAGCCAATGCAGAGTGGTTTTCAAAATCATACTAAGAGGAGGAGCATGGCTAAGAGATGCAATCTGGAAACAAGTTGAGTCCCCCTTGGGATAAGGTACCCAATGCTGTCCATGTAGGATCCTACGCAGGAATGAATGGAGATAAGCAAACCTGTCAGTTGAACAAAATAACAGGTTTTTCTACAGTGCAAGGAATAGGTCCCCAACCAGATTAGGTCAAAATCACACAGTCCATGCTGATTCATTTTACAGCTGAGGGAACCAAGGCCCAGAGAGGTAAAGAAGCTTCCTCTAGGTCACAAAGGTAGTAAGCTAAGCTAGATTTAAGCCCAGGTGCTCTGACTACAAATCTCATCTTCCTGAGTTCAAATCTGGCCTCATACACTTAGTAGCTGTGGACCCTGAGCAAGTCACTTCATTCTTTTGCCTCAGTCTCCTTATCTGTAAAATAAACTGGAGAAGGAAATGGCAAACCACGCCAGTCTCTTTGCCAAGAAAACCCCAAATGGGGTCATGAAGACTTACACACAACTGAAACAACTCAACAACAACAACCTTGCTGGGAATACAAAGAAAGCAAGCAAAAACAGTCCCCTCCCTCAGAGAGCTTACTTTCTAATGGGATTGGGATAAATGATGCACAGACAAGATAGATATGGACATATGTATCTATCTATACATTTATATATATACATATATACACACAAGGAAAAGTGGAGATAATCTCAAAGAGAAGGCACTAGCATTAGTAGGTAGGGTTTAGCTGTAAAAGGCATCTTAGAGATTACATAGACCTACCCCTCAATTTTACAGATGAGGAAACTAAAATTCAGAGAAGTTATAACTTCCCCATCAGGTAGCAGAGTTGTGAGTCAAACCTCAATCCTCTGCTTCCAAATCTCAATGTTCTTTCTACTATATCAACACTGTAAAACCATGTTTAACAAAAATTGCTGTACTGTATTTATTCAGTTTGATGTTCACATTGAGCCATCCAGATTTGCACCCATAATTGTAAATTCATCCTACATCCCTTCTTAAACTTGTATAGTTGGCTTTTCCTCCCTAAGTGAATTTATCTTTCCTCCCTAAGTGATTTTGCTTATATCACAGCCCCTGCTCCAACTTACTGAGAGTCATTTTGAAATTTACTCAAGTGGCACTAACAGATTTAATGAGTTCTCTCCCTTCCATCTAAATAATTAATAAAAAATGTTGCATGATCTTGGATCTGGGCCTAATCCCTAAGGCAATTCTCTCACGATAGCCACCCCCTACCCCCATCTCGCTAAATGGCACTAAGTGATTCATTTCTGTTCTCTGAAATGACCTGCTAAATAGCTATACTGTATGCTAAATCACTTCCAGGCTTCACTGTGTCCTTGGACACTTCATGGATCTACTGCGGTGGGAATCTCTACCAATGGAGATTAAAACCCTTCTATGACTCAGAGAGTCATTATGGCCAACAATTTTTAATCACTCTGCAGTCGACCTGAAGATGGAGCTGCTCCAAACTTACTAAGCCTGCCTCCTTGCACAACAGACAAAAGAAGCTGTGGTTTCTATCCTTGAAGCCTTTCTAACTTGGCACAGCCCACTACACTTTTGGATTTAAGGAAACTTGAGGAAGCCAGGGTCAGCTATGGAGCATCAGGGGAACACTACACTGAGGCATAGGGGGTGGGGAGGGTGAAGCACCGGAGATGCACGTTCTGGTTGTTACTCCATCAATAGGGCTTCCTCTCCACTGAAAAATTATTTAGGGTTATCCAGGTTCTTACTTAAGTCCTTCAACTCAGTGACAGAAGTTAATAAAAGAAGTATATAAATCATAATGCAACATGATTACTAGCCAGAACTTTGGGCTCTTAAATTCTGTAATCTAACTGCTTAGATAGGCAACAGGTATTTCCTTTCTTCCTTTGTAGAGGTAGGAGACTATAAGCATGGAATACTGCATATAGTAACAGATTTATGTGTTACTTTTCTTTTGACGTGTTACGCTTTTGTTTTTTCTCTTTTTATTCTCTGTTACAAAGGATGGTTCTCTGCATTGGGGAGGGGGGAAGGGATAAATATATACAGAGAGACAGACAGACAGACAGAGACACAGAGAGAGACAGAGACAGAAAGAGAAATAAAGGTGATAGAAGAATAGAATATACTAATAAACCTTTTTTAAACTCCCCCAAAAGAGGCAGTTCATCACAGTGAACAGAACAGTGGGCTAAGAAACAGAAACTAAGAGCTCTGGCCCCTCTTACTCCTTACTTGCTATGTGATCTTGGGGAAATTACTTAATTTCTCTGAGCCTCACTCAATTTTTTTTCCTAGTTACCTTACAGAGTAGTTGTAGGATCAAAGTTAAAAGCCCCATGATATATTATAAAAGTAGTATGATATACATTAGATAATATATATTAGAAATATATATATGTATTACCTTACAAGGTAGTTGTAGGATCAAAATTAAAAGTAGCACAAGATATATATATATATACATATATATATATATGAGAGAGAGAGATGTGTGTGTGTATATATGTGTGTATAGTCTCAGAGCCAATATGTACCTGCGTTTAAGACTCCAATGCTATTTATTAACTGATCCATAATTGTATGGTTCTAACCAGATCATCTCACCTGTCAAAGCCAGCTGCCTCTTCTATAAAATGAAAGTAACATTTGCACCATGTACACCTCAGCACTGCACAGAAATGTGATGTAAACTAAAATGGCTTAGAAGAAAGTGCTTTTGAAATTATAAATAACTGTACAAGCGTCAGGGTATTATTATTATCATTGTCATTATTGTTTTTAGTTCCAATGAAAAATGGCCAATGGGCACAAAACTCAGACCGATACAAAATAGGATTAAATTCCTCTTCCTCTGTGCAAGCTGCTTTATATATTCTGTCAGAGATAACTGTTTAGGAATAAAAATAGCTCACAACAATGTTGTTGGTAAACTGTACTAGTTATCATTATCCTCCTTTTTTTTTTTAATCAAATAAGAAAACAGACTTAGTGAGATTAAGTGGTTTACCCAGAGCCAGGAAGGACTGGATTAAGTGATTTGCCCATAGCTGGACCTCAAACCCAGATCTTCTGACTATGAGTCTAAAGCTCCTTCCAGTAACTTGTGGGTGTGTGTTTACATTCCATGCTCTGCTTCATCAGGAAAATAATAAAATACTATTCATTAGTAAAGTCATTTCCTAAGAGCCTGATACATAATAAAGCATTTATTTATTGAAAGTGACTCCTCCATAAGTGTTTTTTGACATAGAACTATAAAAGAAGCTCAGTTTCAGCAGGTTTTACTATTAAGATTCTGCAGGGCATAGTGTATAGAAAGACCCGGGTTTTAGTCCCACCTTTTAATCATGGTGGTTGTGGGATTTGGGCAACTCTGTAAGTTTCAGAGAAGGCACTGACCTGCATGGATAGAGATCTTGCATGAGAGATCCTTATCAATGAAATCACAAACCTTAAGGCACTATATAAATGCTATTATTATTTCATTAGGAAAGAGAATAGAAGCCATCATAATCAAATTCCAACAAAACAAAAAAGTGGTCACTGCTTAGTGCTGTGTGTATGGGACTATACCAGAACATCCAGGTGAGCATATCTTGGATATGGTTGGAGTATGCAGAGGTATCCAAGTCTCCAGTATATTACATTGATAAAGAGTACTAGAATTTTTTTTTAAGTTTATTTATTTCTGGCACAAATTTCAAGAAGCCATGTGAAGATAATCAACATAAATGCCCATGTTGTAAGATGATGACTTTTTAATCACTGTTTGGAAAAGAGCTAAATTTACACAGTTGTATATTAGGATTGGCAGGCAATGGTGGAATTATGTAAATTGCTTTGACCAGATGTGCTTGTAAATTGCTTGACCAGATACTGCCTGTGCAATAAATCGGCTCTCAGAGAATGTCAGAGCTAGAAAGCCCTTAGGGGTCATCTATTCTACATCATTAAACAAATGGAGGAAATGGAGGCTCATTTACTCCTCATAATATCTAAGTAAATCCTTCCTTTTTCCTCCAAAAGAGGAGGGGAAAAAATCCCTATTTTAGAACATCCAGTCTGAATCATCCATTCTGCAAATTTACATTCCATGTTTTGTCTGAATGGTACAGTGATGAGGTACTATGTGAGGTAGCTTCTCAGGAACAGCCTCATGAATAATAATGTAGATTTTATCTGGAAAGGACCTCTTGCAGACTGGGTCAATGCTATGGGATGTTTTTGACAAAGTCTTATAAAGGATGTAATTAGCAACTGCACTAGGAAGCTTAGTCTACTTCTCTGTAATAATTAGTCACATTGCTTGGTCCCTAGAGTCATTTATTCCTGTCAAAATCAGAAAATATCCTTCTTCAAACTTTAAGCTAAGTTTGCCTCACTGTGAAAGATTTTCTAACTTTCAGATGTTTGACATGCATCAGGAATTTCTTTACCTCTACAACTCAGTTTCCTTATCTGTAAAGTGATAGAATGGACTACAAGATCTCCAAATTCTAGAGATTCTTGAATTCTCTGCTTTGACTAAACCAAACAGTTTTCTGCACCTAGCACAGTGCTTCACATTGGGAATTGGGCCAGGAGTGGGAGTAGGGCTGGATCTGTGATTTTATCAGTGTAAGAACTCCCCAATGAGGAACATCTCTCTACCAATGAAGACCTACAAGTGCTCTGCAACTTTTGGAGTCTTAGAGAATTGTCCAGAGAGGTAAGGTAATTTGCTCAAAGTCACACAACCAACATGGCACAGGAAGAACTTGACCCTTCATGTTCCTAACTCCAAGTGGCCAACTCTCTATCCACTATGTCACAGTGCCCCTTGTCTTGCATACAGAAGGCGCTTGATAAATGTATGATGAATTGAATTAGCATTCTAATACCTTCATAATGGTAGATATCTCACATCATAGAACAAATAAATCTAGCTAAATCAACAGGCAAATTAATATATATATATATGAAATGAATATGCATTTCTATGGGAAGATGCCTCCTCCAGACCAAGCTTAAAACTTTTTCCAATAAAAAGACTAAAATGGTAAGCAATCCTAGAGTAAGGTATCGTGATACAGAGGTGAGGGATGGTGATGGGAGTTTGGATTTGTAACGATAAGCCCTTGGTTTGAGTATTAATATTCTTCTGGTGATACTTGTGGCTGCAAATCATAGAATATTCATAGTCTTTAAAGATTCAGAATTGTACGTTACCCAAACAACACTGGAGAGGCAAATGGTGCCAAAATAATGGACATATATAGGTTGCAGTATATTACTAGTGATGAAATGGGCATAAGGAGTAAAATAAGAAGTATTATCTAAGATAGATGAATGACTAGAAGAGGAGTGGACCAGTCCTGTAGTGACAATGAGAAATAATACCCTGCATTGATTCCCACATAATGCTAAGAGACATATGGGAAGCATGCCCTCCTCCACCATGATGATTAAATCTCACTTAAGAGGTTTTGCAATAATCCAACACTTGACAGACTCAGCATGGTTTCATCCAGAATTAGGAGAAATACACAACTTACAGAGAATCTCTCTTTCATTTGAACTTTTCATTGAACATTCTCCATGATAGTGGCCAAGACGTTGGACCACACTACATCTCCTTGCTTTATGCCTTGCTTGTTGGGAGTAATTAGAGGATGATCTAGTGAGTTTATCTCTGTTGTTAAGATTGTGTTATGATTACTAGAAATATGTAGCATAAGTATGGGACATACTTCATTGGAAGAGAACCTTTAAGGCTTCATTTTGCTGCTTTTTTTATAGGTAAACAATAAAAATAGTGGGAACTTACAGCCTCTCCACCTTTTAAATCAACTGTGTAACTTTAAAGATATGGCCTACTGAAAAATATCTTTGTAAAAGCCTTGCTGTTCCCTTCTCAGAACTCCATCAAGAATGGCCTCAACACATGTGTAAATTCATCTCAAAAAACTTTGTAGAAATATTGTTACCTTCTACTTCCTAAAAGCTCTGCAATCGTGTGCCATATCAAGAGAAATTAGAGCTAAAGCCACAGGAGAAGACAGAAATCCCAACAATTCCTTATGAATTAACATCAGAGAACTGAATATTTAGTATGCTTACTCAGATTCTTCCTCCATATGGCCACAAAAGCAAGTCTAACCTACCTGGTGCCAGTGGTGCATGTTGGGATTTAAATAACACAAGATTATTCTAAAGTCACAGAGAATCACAAAGGAAGGAGTTCAAGCTGCAATAAAAAAAATGACATACCCTACAAATCTGAATGTAATTATCACTGACAAAAAGATAAACATTTAACAAAAGAGAGTCATTTAATGCTTTACTGAGGATGTGTGTGTGTGAAAAATACCAGACAGCAGAATACATAACTTTTAAGTATTCCTTACAGAAATACAAGAAAAATAAATAAGTACAATTATAAAGAAAAGAATAGGTAACAAATCAATTATCTAACTTATTTTTACTTTTTAAAGTTGAAATTCTAAACTTTATTTTTATATAATTTATATATAATATATAACTAAATTTAAATTTAAAAAATTTTTTTAAAAGAGACAACTATTGACCTCTGGGGAAAAAAGAAAGAAAAAAGAGAGAGCATTAAGGGATTTTTTAAAAAGACATAAGGGGACTTAAATGGGATTTAAAAGCACAGGAGCCCCAAAGGCATTCAGCTGCGATGAAGCATTATAGACTAAATTCCCTGACCCCTCTAGAAGTGAATCAATGTCTTTTGTGGGAAATGGTTGTAGAGTTGGAGGCTGACTAAATGGGAGGTGGTGAACAGAGGAAAAAGAAAGGGAGAGATGAAAGAAGGGAGTGACTGAGGGCAGATGACTGAAAAGGAGACAGTGTCTCACTCTAGGAGTTTTCACTGAGGAGCACTCCCATGAGAAATGTATGTGTCTGCAGCAGAAACCTGGACCTTGTCTTATCTAAACTTATCCAAACTCTTTCTACTTACCCCAGTGACCAGCAGAGTGTTCTGTACACAGCAGGTACTTAATGTTTGTGAAGTTTGCCTGAAGTGTAGATATGATGTGTTGTTTGGTTAAAAAGAGAGTTGTATTCTTTGCATACCAGATATACACCAGAGGATTTATAAGTAGAAGGGATTCCCACCCCATCACTTTGAAAATGAGGAAACCACAGGCCAAATAGGTTAATTGATTTGCCTAAGAGTAAATGGTAACAATAGAGATTTCCAAGTCCAGGTCTTCTGACTTCCCATCCAGTGTCTTCCCACTACATTATGCTGTATCATTTTGCAGACATTTATTATTCTATTATGAAAGCTGACAAATGACATTTATATTTCCCCCACCCAAACAGAAGGCCAACTCCCTTCACAGCGGGCATAGACCAAGGATGCCTGCAGGCATCAAAAACATTTTTCTTAGAAAATTAGTTTAAATTCCCTCAAGCTCTGAAAGGAACATTTGGTGAGAACTCTGGACCATATGAAGAGTCAACTTTTGAGTAAAATATTTCCAGGGCCCACCAGGATATTACCTGTAAAATGCACTTCCAAATAGCTCAGTAAATTGACTGGATAAATCAGATTAGTCATGACTATCTTTTAAAATGCTGATGAATTTCTACCAAATACAACAATTTTAGTTTGGATATAACTGATGCTCCTTTTTACAGTGACTCACCAACAGGCACAGCTGCTTCTTAAGACTACATCTAGTCAGACAGAATAAAATTGTATCATCAGTGTAGACAGTGTTTGAATTCATGCCGGCCACAACATGACATCCAATTTCCTTAATAGCCATACTGTGTTGTTATGTGTCTATTAAAAAGAAAGAATTGTTATTGTTCAGTTGTTTCAGCTGTGTCCAACTCTTCATGGCCTCACTTGAGGTTTTCTTAGCAAAGATACTGGAATGGTTTGCCCCATTTCCTTCTCTAGCTCATTTTACATATGAGGAAACTGAGGCAAACAGGGTTAAGTGACTTGCCCAGGGTCACGCTGGTCTGATGCTGGGTTTTAAGTCTTCCTGACTCCACGCCAGGTGCTCTATCCATTGCACCACCTAGCAACCCAAAAAGAAGGAAGCTAGAACTTCTAACACTTTCAAATTTGGGAATGAATCTGAAATAAGGACATTTTTTTTTGAAAGACTGCATCTCTCCATCTTTCTAAGGCTAAAAGTGCTACTCAAGGATCTGCTCTCTTTCAAACATGGCCCAGCTCATCCCACCGTATTCACACTTATGCTGTACCCTAATGCAGCTATCTGATCAGGTGAGCTGACTAAAGCTCAGAACTCCCAAAGTCAGGGCACCCACCATTTCACATTCCCCAGCAGCAGGGATTACAGGAGTGTACCACCACTCCTGGCCACAAGGCTATTTATGCCAACTGATTTCTGTAGCTTTATTATGATATGAGAAGCTGAGAAGTATGAATAGCCAAGCCTCTATCATCAAGGTGGATCATTCTGGATCACTGAGAGCCATCACATCCAACTCACATACCTCAGGAAGATCACAGACTTCCTCCTCCTCTATCACTGATGAATGAACTCCAAATGATAAAAGCAAATATCCTCCACCGTTCCTACCACACCACCTGCCTATTACTGCAACTTGTATAAAGCAGAAATGAGACTAGAGTTCTCTGGGAAAGTTTAAAGAGTAAGGAAGTGAAAATAAGAAGATTTGAGAGTTTTAGAATCATAGGATTTAATCCTGGATGGAACCTCAGAAATTATCTCAGTCAAGAAGGATTTAATAAGTGTTTACCATATGCCAGGCATTAAGAAAAGGCAAAAACATTTCAATTCCTTCTCCTCTCCCCTAGCCCCATTTCTAGTAATGGACCTAGACTCAGGAGAACCAGCTTGAAATGCTCACTAGCTGTTTAATCATGGGCAAATAACCTAACCTCTCAGGGGAATGGGCAGCTAGGTGGTACAGTGGATAGAGCACTAGACCTGGAATCAGGAAGATCTGAGTTCAAATCTGGTCTCTGACACTTTCTAGTTGTGTGATCCTGGGCAAGTCACTTAACCCTTATTTGCCTCAATTCCTCATCTGTAAAATGGAAGCATAGTGGAGAAAGAAACGACAAACTACTTCAGTATCTTTGCCAAGAAGACATCACGGGATCACAGAGAGTTGGACATGACTGAAAAACAACAATTTGGGGAATATTTGCATTACTCATTTCACAGGGTTGTTGTGAGGACAGTGCTTTGAAAACCCCCAAAATACTATATAAATGTGAGTTATTACAAACAAATAAACGGAGACCTTGTGAGGTTAAATGTCTTACACAAGGTCTTTCAAATATAAGTGAAAATTGAAGTGATGGAAGTGGATAAAATCACCAAAAGAGAAAATGTAAACATGCAAGAAGGGAAAGGACAGAACATTGAGGGATAACCACGCATAAGGGTCTGGAGAGTATAAATTAACTAAGGAAATAGGGCAGCACAAGCCAGAAAGGTCAATGTAAAACCATGAGATTTCAGTGTCTCCAAAGTCAAGGAAGAGGATATAAAAAAGGGGATGACTTTCAGTTCCTTTCTTTCTTTTTGGAGGTAATTGGGGTTAAGTGACTTGCCCAGGGTCACACATCTGGTAAGTGTCTGAGGCTTGATTTAAACTCTGGTCCTCCAGTGACCAGGGTCAGTACTCTATCTACTGTGCCACTTAGCTGCCCTGTTTCAAATGCTCAGTTTCAAATGCCAAAGGGTAGTCAAGGGGAAAAAATGCTAATAGATTAGATTTAGTCATGAGGAGTCAGTACATTAGTAACCTTAGTTATAACTGTTTTGCTAAAGTAGTATGGATAAAAGTCATACTGCAAGAAAATGAGTGAGGAAATAGGGACAAAGAAGATACACTATTCCTTCAAGAAGTCTAGCAGTGAAGGGAAGGAGCAATAGGACAACAGCTTGAGAAGATAGAATAAAGGGAAGAGATTTTGTTTTACGTTTCATTTTTCCTATAAGATAGAGCAGAACTTGTCATATTTGTTGGCTGAAGGAAAGGAACCAGTAGAAAGTGAGAAAGTGAATATGATGTAAAAGAGCTGACTAATGAACTTGGTTCTCTTCCCTGACATTGGGGATGGGATGGAAGTACAGAAGGGATAAGCATTAGCAAGGAAGAGGTGAGGCCAGAGGAAAGGAGGAGAGAATCAGAAAACATTTCATCTGTTGCAATACAGTGACATTTAAATTCTTAATATATTCAAATGGCTATGCTAGATATCAGAGATATAAAGACCAAAAAAATGGACCAGCTGTCAAGGAGCTTATATCCTATTGGGGAGTAGGAAAGATAAAAGTAGTACACAGATAAATAAGCATATGATAATACGATGAGGAAGGGGCCTCTGACAACGTGATGTGGGAGTGAGAAGAGGACAGTTGTGGGAAGGCTTTTCAGAGAAGTCAACACCTGCAATGAAACTTGAAGATAAGGACTGATAAATGCAGAGGTAAAAGCAAGAATGCCCTTCAGGTAAAGAAGGCTGGCATGAACACAGAAACAGAAGATTGGAATGTTGAATTCAGGGAACAGCCAGTCCAGTGAGCCTGGAATGTAGCACGTGAAGAGGAGCCATGTGAAATAAGGCTGGAGGAGGTCACGTTGGCTAGCCTAATGGCCCACAGAAAGCAGGAGGTTCAAGGTCAGGTGCTGAAAGTGAAGGAAGACAGTTGGATCTGGGGTCAGGAGAAGGCCTGGGATAACCATGTGACGTTCTCTGTAGGAAAGGAAATGAAAATGAAATCAATAAAAGAACTGTTATGCAACAGTAAAGAACAAGCTGGATTTGGTCATCTTCAATGTGCGGTAGCCCACGTCGGCAGGATTTCACGCAGTGTTGGGCAGCACTGAAGGAGGAGCAGAGAAAGACAATGTTAGGAGTTATCCAGTTTCACGGTGCAAGAAAAGAAGACCATAGGATAGGGATTTAAATATGGAAAAGAGGGTATCATTATTTTAGTGATTGACCTTGAGTCAAAAATAATTAAGGAGGAGAATGAGACCAGAACTAGAGCTGAGAAACACAAAAAGGATGGCATAGTGGATCGAGTACTGGACTTAGAATCTGTAAGTTCTGAGTTCAAATTCAATCTCAGTTACTTACTGGCTATGTCATCCTGGGCAGGTCATTTAACCTCTGCTTGCCTCAGTTTCTGTAAATAGGTGTAAGAATAATAATTAAATAGGCGTAATAATAGCTCTTGCTTTCCAGGGTTAGTGTGTGGATAAAAATGAAATGATATATGTAAAGTCCTTTGCAAATCTTAAAGTGCTTTACAAAGTCTAGCTAATATTTGTCAAATAAGGTATTTGGATAGTCTATAGAGGGAAAGAGAATGTAATAAAAGAACAGAAAGAGCTATATAAATCTAAGGGTTTTACACATAACAAAACTGATAAAAATGTCATCTCACCTGTAAATTGCACACCAGGACTTGGGTCTCTTTAAGGGAGACAATGCCACCTATTAAGTGTGCCAGAGTAGAATGACAAAATCTAGGTTGTAGTCATTGCTTTTGGGCAAATTACTTCATGAAAGTATGTTTTTTTATTAATATTCACCTGTCCCCTGCCTATTGGAGAGAATATATACCTTTAAAAAACTTAATTATGTCAAGAGAGAGGTATGTTTTCTTGTGATAGCCATAGAAATACAGCATGTAGAATTATGGTAATTTTGTTTTTATAGTTTAACTCACAAATCTTCTACAACAAACAATGGGAGAGGCATCAGGCCTTCTAAAAAAAAAAATACCCGTTATTCAACTTCCCACAGGAATGTGGTCCTGCAGGAATTCCTACTTATTTAAAGGCAACATTCTGAAGAACTTCATCCTGACATGAACTATTTTCTATCGCCTCTACCCCGAAATAGTTTATACAAAGTGTCAGCTGGACATTTCAAATATTAGAAAGGAATATATCTTATTTAGGGGTAGAAGTATTTAAACAGACTTAAGAAGTCCAGAATTACAATTATAATTTGAACTTTTTCTGCATGTTTCCTCTGTTAAAAGTAGATGTTTGTCACCTTTTAGATCATCACAAAACTGGGCAGTTGCCTGTACTAGCACACTGGGAGAGGGCAACAGTGGTTCTGTATTACACAGTACAGTGTGAGTCAGAAATATGGGTCACCCAGTCAAATCAATAAGCATTTATTAAACATCTACTACACGTCAGGTAATGGGCAGTCCTTGCTACCAAGGAGTTCACTGTCTAAAACTGGGAGACAACATGCAAACAACTATGTATCATACATCATTCGAACTTGCTTAAAATGTCCAGTTAAAAAGGCAAAAGACATGGTCTTTGTCTTCTAGGAGTTCACATTCTAATGGGGGGACAACATGCAAACACCTATTAGTGTACATTCAAGAGATATAGAATGGTTGGAAGACAGTCTCAGAGAGCACACTTGTGGGGGAGGGATGTGAGAGGAAAGGGAAGAACAGTATAGACTGGGAAAGGCATCTTACAGAAGGTGGAGTTTTAGCTGAGCCTTAAAAGAAGCCAGGAAAGCCAGGAGGTCCAGAGCTGAGGAAGAAGAACATGACAGGCACAGAGCAGTGAAACGGAGTATCGTAATTGAGGTACAGCATATGGAATGTGTTGTTGGTGAGTTGTTTCAGTTGTGTCTGATTCTTCATGACCTCATTTGGGGTTTTCATGGCAAAGATACTGCAGTGATTTACCATTTCCTTCTCCAGTTCATTTGACAGGGTTAAGTGACTTGCCCAGGGTCACACTGCTAATGTCTGAGGTGGGATTTGAAATTAGGAAGAGGAGTCTTCCTGACTCCAGGCCTGGTGCTTTATCCCTGGGCCACCTAGCTGCCCCTAAGGAAGGTGTCACTATCATAAAATACATGGAAAGGAGTCAAGGGTAAGAAAACCGAAAAAAAGAAAGGGACAAGATTATGAAGGACTTTACTTGCCAAACAGAGTATTTTATATTTGACCCTGGAGGTAGTAAGGAACTGCTGGAGTTTATTGAGTAGGGATTAGAAAAATCACTCAGGCAGCGGAGTGAAGGATGGATTCATGTAGGGGAGACACGAGGCAGTGAGACCAACCAGAAGGCTATTGCAACAGTCTAGTTGTGAAGTGATGAGGGTCTGTGCCAAGGTGGTGGCAGTTGTTAAAGGAGAGAAGACACTTGTAGGAGATTATATGAATAAGATTTGGCAAAAGACTGGAAGCACGGAAAGTGTGTGAGAGAGGAGCTGAGGATGACATTCAAGTCGTGAGCCTGGGTGATTGGGAGGACAGTAGTGAACTTGATAGTAATAGGGAAATTCAGAAAAGATGAGAGTTTAGGGAGACATGTTGGATTTGAGATGCTTATAGAGCATCCAGTTGAAACTGTCCAAAAAGCAGCTGGAGATTTGAGACTGAAGCTCAGGAGAGAATTTAGAGCTGGATATATAAATCTGGGATTTATTCAGATATATATACATAAACTTATATATTTGCATAGAGATGACAAATTAACTGATGGGTGCTGATGAGATCACCAAAGGAAATAGTACAGCCTGAGAATGCAGACCAAGACAAAGCCTTGGAAGATCTATACGCTCTTAGCAGGCATGAAGAACCAGCAGACTATACTGGAATGATGCAGTCACACAGGCTGGAGGAGAACAAGGAGACAGCAGGGTCATAGAAGCCTATATAAGAGAGAAAGACCAGGAGAAGAGGGTGATCATGAGTATCAAAGACTGCAAAGAGGTCAAGAAGGATGGTCTAAAAAGCCATTACATTTGGCAATTAAGAAATCATTAGTGACTTTAGAGAAAGTCGTTTTAGCTGAATAAGGCCAGAAATCACATGGCAGAGGGTTTAAAATCAAATGAGAAGAGAAGTGAAGGCACCAATTGTAGATGGCCTACTCAAGGAGTTCAGCCAGGAAGAGGAGGAGAGAAATAGGACAAAACTTACCGGGGATGGTTGGATCAAGTGAGGATTTTTTAAGGATAGGGAAAATGTGGGGATGTTTGTAAGAAAAAAGGGTTCAACTAGTAGATAGGGAGATTCTGAAGATTAGAGAGATAGAGGGGGAGATATGATGGGGAACACAAGAGGAGATGGGATGAAGGCTGCATGTGACGAGTTATGCATCAGTAAGGAGAAGGGATGGTAAGAGGCAAGGATGAAAGAGGAAAGAGTGGAGGAAGATGTCAGAGTCATATGAAATGAAGAGGAGGCAAGAAAAGGGAGCTTTAGGTGAATGGCCTCAACTTTTCCATGAAGAGGAAGATGTCAAGAGTTATATGAAATGAGGAAGAGGGAAGAAAAGGGAGCTTTTGGTGAATGGCCTCAACTTTTCCATGAACTATGAGACAAAATCCTCCTCTGAGAGGGTGTGGGGAGTTGGTTCCATGGGAGATTTGAGGAGGGATGAAAAGGTTTAAGATAGCAATTGTGGGGAGCAGGATAATAAGTCAATTACAGAAGTGTTAAAGGGTTGCCTTGCTATAGTGAAAGCCCAAATGAGACTGATATAAATTTCTAGTTGAACCGGTCAGCATGATTCCATGACCTTCTCCAGCTCTGTTTAGGGGCACATGAACAGGAAGGAAGGCAGCAGATGGTGAGTGTAATACAACACTGGGGTTTGGCAAGGCATGATTTACACTTGGGACAAGTATGCCACTTGGCTGCCACAGTGACACATAGTAATATATTAAGAACTGTCCACTGTTGGATGATGTAGTAAAGCAATTATCAATTGCTATTCAACATTACCAATTAAGTTACCAAGCACCTACCAACAGGCTTCTGACCAATGTAAGCGATAACAAAAAATATTTTTAAATCATGTTATTTAAAAAATAAAACAAAAGACTCACTTTTGCTGCTGTTGAATAATTCTAAAACTAAATTTAATACTAGTATTAATAGGAAAAAACAGTCCTAGAAATTTTCATATATTACTCTTTGAATTTATTTTAGGTTAAAAAGGAGTATAATAGTGAAGCAATTAAAGAAGCATTTCTAGTATTATGTAAGCATCCTAGGCCTGGATAAATAGCACAACCGTAAAATGAAGAGGTTTGGACTAGAACTCTAAGTCCTTTCCAGCTCCTAACATTCTAGGTTTCTATGTTCTATTTATGACTATTTTAATATTCTTAAAGAATGGAAGACTCTGAAAACATAACTTTCATGCACAGGACTCTTTAGCAAATCAAGAACAAATAATATCTTAATCTTTCTATTTCGCTACCAAAAAATCCTACAAATTAAAATTGGCACATATTCCAAAATTTCACAAACACTGAGAAACTTCTAAGTATTTATTTACTTATTTATTTGGTGAGGCAATTGGGGTTAAATGACTTGCCCAGAGTCACACAGCTAGTGAGTGTTTTGTGTCTGAGGCCGAATTTGAACTCAGTTCCTCCTGACTCCAGGGCCAGTGCTCTATCCACTCTTCCACCTAGCTGCCCCTCTAAGTATTTTTAATAAACTTCTTTTCCAAAGCAAAGGTTCTTCCCATGATATTCCAGATGACCCCCCCCCACACACACAAAGCACTTGATACTTTTCAAAGTTTTGATTAATTTAATGCCTAGTCATGATGACATTATAAATTGACCAATATCATTGCCCTCATTTACTTGTGAGGAAACAGGAAACTGAGGCCAAGTTGGGGGTAGTCAGCTTTTGTATTTGTTTCATAGGTCAACCACACTTAACCCAAATCTTCTATTTCACTAGAAAATCATTTCCACCCTGTCATTCTGAACTGACCTTTCAAAGAATATGCAGAACAAAGATGAAATAAAAGGACAAAACAATGAGCAAATCCACAGATTGAGATTCTGTTTATGCTTTTATAAGTTAAGACTAATAATCATTTACCCACTTGTTTTACATATGCCCCACCTTAAAGTTGTTGGTCACTGAGTAAAGTGAGACACATGTTCATTTCACAATAAAATTTGGGCCCAGATAATTTTTTTAAAATTATTGACAAATATAATAATTTTTTTTCTTAAATAGAGCATTCTGTAAAGGATAGAGTAAAAACAAAAGTATTCAAACCCCCTTATTCATGAATTTGCTAACTAGTCTGCCCTATTGATGTCAGTTGGTTGCCATAACAAATAGACATCATTCTTGCATCACCAACAATGTGATCACAGGAAACAAAGTTTTGAAGGGAGAAAGTTTCTTAAAACAACCTTCTTGCTGGATAGAAAGCAAAGGCCAATTATTCCGGATGTGGAGAATGTCAATACAATTCCTTCTATTTTCCAAAGAGTTTTTCCCATCTTCTCTCTGCTATCATTATTTTTAAGGTATAAAATTTAGGAGAAAAAATAAAAAGAAAACTAAAATGATGTATTCATATTCATGCTATTCAAAGCCCAGATCTAGGGACAAAAACAGCTGACATAAGTCTTTACTTAATTTTATTTTGGAGAATCACTTTTTTTTTGTCCTCTTAAATACAGTGGGTGGGGAAAGGAAGGAAAAATCAACATGTAGCTTCTATAATCCTGCTGCTCCTATGGAAACCAGAGGCAACAGATGGAAAACACAACAGACTGTTCAATTACTCCTATACAGTCTCACGGAAGGGTAAAACATTATTTTTAATTTAACACTAACAAGGCTTTGCCCACGGCAACAACATGGCATGAGCAGTGGCTATGTAATCCATGCCTGCACAACAATAAACAAACTGCATAATGTCAACAGTCATTAAGGAAGGAGTTTCCTCCTGGCCCTGGGAGAATGACATGGAGGCACAACAAAGAGAATCTCACAGAAAATTTAGAAGTTTTTTTTTTTTTTTACTCTAGACCAGGGGTGGAGAACCTGCGGCCTTGAGGCCACAAATGGCCTTCCAAGTCCTTGGGTGCAGCCTTCGACTGAGTCCAAGTTTTATAGAACAAATCCATTTATTAAGGGGATTTGTTCTGTGAAGTTTGGATTCAGTCAAAGGGCTGCACTTGAGGACCTAGGGGGCCACATGTGGCCTCAAAGCTGCAGGTTCCCCACCCCTTCTCTTGACTTAGACCATTAACTAGCTTTCCTGTCTAACTATGCGTTAGATTTAGATCCATGACTGTCCAGGGACAAGCTCTGAAAAAGGCTTTTATCATTAAAAAAAAATTTTTTTTAAAGAATAGCTGCAGTTTATTTAGTTCCAGTCTTCTTATTTTTTTTTTTCAATTATCAAGCATTTTTTTTTCTCTCCTACCTCTCCTCACTTGCTGGAAAAAAGGAAGGAAGGAAGGAAGGAAGAGGGCAAGCAAGTAAGAAAGCAATGCAGAGTTCTTATATCCTATAAGCGTAGCATAGTCAATGAAAGCAAATTTCCGCATTTACCATATCTAAAATATGTTTTGCATTCTACCTATTAGTCCATCATCTCTTTGTCATTAGGTGGGCAGCACTCTACATCACTCCTCTGGAATCATGGTTGATTAGATTCCAGAAGTCTTTCAGAATTGTTCATTTTGACAGTATTACTTTATAGTATCGATTATTGTCTTGGTTCTACTCACCTCATTTGCATGAGTTCATACAAGTCTTCTCAGGTCTCTCTGAAACCATCTCTTTCTTCATTTCTTATAACACAGCAGTAGCCCACTGCATTCACATACCATACTTTGTCTAGCCACTCCCCGTTTAATGGGCAAATTTAGCTCTTATGGAGGTGACCAAACTTTTACATGGCATATGATTAATTTCTTTTTTCTTAACCAGAGCTATTTTCAAGCAATAATTGCCCCAGAAATTCATAAATGAACCATAACTTCCTCCTCTCAGAACAGAAGCAGAGGACTACTATGACAGAATGTGATATATATACACACACACACATTGATGGACAGTCACTGAATCATGTGTTTTTGCTTAACTGTTTCTCTTTAGTATAAGTTCAATTCCAAGGGAGTGGAGGAGGTGGATGAGAGGGGGAGTGTTTCCAGAAATTACTATGATGTCAAAACAAAAGGCATCAATAAAACCTATTTATAAACAAAACTACAGCTTTTCTCTTAAAAACTAAAAGATGTTATAATGTTGTTTTACATTTATAAACTTATGAAAGAACACATTTCCAAAATGAATTATGCTGCCTTGCCAATTTAAAAACAATAACGACCTTATATAAAGTCATACGAGTGATTTTTTTTTTCTAATTTTAGCAGAGCAAGATATTGTCAGTTTGGAGCAGCTGGTTAAAATGCGAAAGGAAGTATGTACCTCTGATCATTCAATGGGAAATTAATAATAAAAAGGACAGGACAGGAAAGGAAAGGCAAAGTCCATGTAAGCCCTGGGAATCCTTAGGTCAACTGCCACTCTCACAGATAAGTTAGTTTTCTAGAACTAGACTGGCTACATGTTCCCCTCAGGGTTCCAGCAGTACTCCTAGGGAGTAGGATGGTGATTCTCTAACATCTTCTGATTAAGTCTCCAATGGTATGCTTCCCATCCAAGTTTATCAATTAAGAATCATTTAGTCAGCCTGTAGCATTAAGTAGCTTCTAGAAAGAGGTATTTACAAAGGTGGTAAAGTAATAATAATGAGTTGGTACAAAAATCTCCTTAAAGGTCTAGGATAAACTCTCTTACTAGTAGATATAGAGTCTTGAAAGGAAAGTGGGTTCAATCTTAGAAAGCACATATGGAATAAGGAGGTAACTCAGCTCCTTGTTCCTTTTCTCCAATTTATGGGGTGCTTAAGAAGGACTCCTTAAGCACAGTGAAACAGTGTCCATCTATCCTTGGCTTCCAATGCAGGCAATGACACCAGCTGACTCAGGGACATCCTTAGACCCCAGTGGAAGGATGGGAAGTTCAATAGCCTCCAAACCCTTCAAATATGGATGGTCCTCCTCCAGTCAAAGGGCAAGGGTAAGGAAAGAAGACATGGCATCAGCCTCTCCTTATTCCCCTCTCCAGATGGTTTCTTCTCAAGACACTCAGATATAATTCCACACTGGTTCCAACTTCTGGCATTTCCCCCATTCAAGCTAATGCAAAGCCAGCATAATGACATCCTACTGCCAATTGAAAGAGATTTCTTCTCTGGGATCATTTCATTTCATCAAATAGTTTGCCAAGACTTCCTTCCCTTAGTCTAAGGCCTACTAGTTACTGATATTTCAAAAGATGTTCTAGGTAGCTAGTTAAAGTATGAAGGCTAAAATTAAGTACAATGGTTTAAATTTCACTATTAAAAAGGAAGATGGGTGGGGAGTGAGACAAAGAGTAGGAAAACTAACCTTCTGAAAATACTGAAAGATGGAGACATTTTGTTCAGATCACTGAAGAATAAACTATGATATGCACCAGGGCTACAATTTCATTGGCATAAAGACTTCCCAGTGTGGAATATTACTCTACCAATGCAGAGCTATGATGCCTGGAGCACTGAGAGTTTAAGTGACCTTACCAGGGACACTCAACCACCGTGTATCAAAGGCAGGACTTAAACCTATGTGATCCTGACTCTGACACCAGCTTTTTATAATCTATGCTATTGCACCACCTCTCATACTGGGTTTTTTTTCCCCTACCAAATATAAATGTAATATAAATAGTACATTTGACAGTATACACAGTCAGCCTCAAGAACTTACATGACTCTCAGGCATTCTGTTGGTAAAGAATGAGGTTAGATTTTGTCCCATTTGCTTTATTTTTTTTTAGTTGTCTATAAATAGGATTATAAGTAAAACTGTGAAAGTGAGATCCCCCAGCATGGGAAAAATCTTACAAAAGAGAAGGCTGGGTAAGGAGTTCTCTGTACCAAGGAGAACCAAATAGAATCAAATCAATGTGGTTCAGTAAATAAAGTACTAGGTGTGGAGTTGGAGGACCTGGGTTCAGATCCTGCCTCTGCTAATTTACCTATGTGACATTGGGTAAGTCACTTAACCTCTAAGGGGACTTGGTTTCCTCATCAATAAAACAAAGAGGGATTAGATGATTTCTTAGTGTCCTTCTAGCGCTAAATCAATAATCTCTTCTTTTCTCTGACGATAACTAAGAACCTTGAAATTTAGAATGACCCAAGAACCATCTGGAGGATAATCTCATCTCTACAGATGACTACTGGGGAAAGTTTTCTTCCTTTTACCCACTGGTCTACAATGTTTTTTGCAGTTATACTGTAGCTGCCCAGCCATCTCAGTAGCTCCTGACTCCTGCTTCATAGCCTAGCCCTCGAAACATGAGAAAGGTATGCCCTAAACTCCTTCCATCTTGCTTAGCCATCCAAAAGTTTCCCACTTTTTGCTTACCTAGCTATCTAAGGTGATGGGAAGATATAAACATCTCTGAAACATGAAGAAGGTATTTGCTAGATTTATTTATTCTTCCTCCCTAAATATTAGCCAAAATTTAGCTTTTCACCCAGTGTGGATCCGGCTCCCTGTGTACAACCTGCCTGACTATTCTCAATAAGGAAGAAAAATAATCCTAGGTTCAGGCAGACTAGATCGTGTTTGGCTGAGGTCCTCTGACGGGAACTCAAACAAGGTTTAAATCCTATTCCACTGACTGTCAAAGTTCAGTCCTATAACAGTACATTTCCTCCTTTATCTACCTGTAGAAACTAAAGCTAGAGGGAATGGTTACATTCTGATTTTAAAATTCTGCTTTGCTGAATCTATTCAGCCAATTTCACATTTGTATGATATGAATGCCAGATGGAAAAAACATGGATCAGACAGCAACTGGGCAGCTAATTAGCTGTAATGTTGCCTTGGGTGCATGCATGTATATTCTGTCATATACGGACATCTAGGTAAAATCAGGTGCTTAAACTTAATTGACAAGACCATGGGATAACTGTACTACACTTAGTCAACTCTCCTTTGTCATGTGAGAGATAAAGCTACTCTTTCTTCTTTCCATTTTTAACTGTGGAAGGGAATCTTGCTTTATTTCCACTCCTGAGGGCTCACTATTAGCAAACTTGAAGTTGATTACAAATCAATGACCAATCATCCTTGAGAGACAGTCCACATTCTGGATGCTCGCTACTAAAGGGCTGGATCACAGGGTTCCCAGATGTCAGAGTCCACTTCTGGTGCAGAAAGATGCCAGAAGCCCCAGTTAATCATGCTTGTGACACCCTCACTCTATGGGAACAGCAGTATTGCAGATTTATAGAGGCTGAGGTCAGGCTTGAGTTCCCCTTTTTGAAAAAAAGGCCATGAAGTAAACTGGCAATGGAATGTACCACATGGTCAAACCCTCGGATTACTTTTGAATTTAAAAAGGAAAACAGCTGCCTCATAATCATGAGACCTTTTAGCCAAGTAGGTCAGAGACATAGCCTCTCCCCACTCCACTGTCTTCCACACCTGCCTTCCCTCAACTGACCCATGACATTGTGGCCCAGTAGTAGACTGAGGTTTTACTTCTTTCCTTTGAATAGCAGACATAACAGAAAAACTTGGGCATGTGGAGAATTTAGCTTGATGGATGTCATTTTTTAAAGGAATGTCATTTTTTAAAAACTACTTTTGGCCAAAGGCCACTGCAAGGTTTACTAAGAAAGGGAAAACTCAGACACAGTGTGATCTTAAGAGTAGTTACACCGTTAGCATGAGTTTCTGAGTGCAGATATATGTAACACCATAGGGGCAGATCCACAATACTTCAAAGCTATTTCTGGGGCTACCCCAAAAGCCTCTAAAACATCTCCCAGTTCTCTGGCTGATCTGATAATGACTTCTGCAGAAGCAGACTAGCAAAGCCATTACTGCAGGGAGATACTGCAAACATTCCTACAGGGAGACTCATTACAAGAAACTATAACACAAGGCTCTATATCTCAAAAGGGACACTTCAGATGCTATCTGAAAACCTGGAAGATACTTTTGGGGACTGTGACAGTGCCTACAAATGATATTCCAAACACCATTTAGCACCATAAAGTTGACATACATAAGAACCCAGATGGAGATCTGGAGAAGATTATGAATATGAACTGACAGATACATCACTTGGATCTGAGATCTTAAGGAACAGGGGAAACAAATGTTGTGAAGTTTTTTTTTTTAACCTTCTTGAAAGAATTTGAATGGTCTATATCTTGCTCCAATAAACCTGGCTCCAAAAAGACAGCTCTTTAAGGCTATTGCTCAGTTTATGCTTCCAAAGTTCGTAAAGAAGAAAATGGTTCAAGAAATTATTTTTTCATAGCAACTTACCCAGAGATTAATATCCAAACCCTGAAGATGCTCCCTCACCAGTTTATCTAGCCCATTTTATTCTATGGCATATAGGCACCCAACGTAGAAAAAATCTGTACCTTAAAATTCTGACACTTTGGGTTCTGATAATAAGATGGGACTACCTATCCAACTCTGTGGTGGATTTTTGAGAATCAGTTTCCCATAGTTTGTGCTAGAGTGTTTAGGGCCAAATTAGAGCTGGCTTATTAGCATCTACAGGAAAACACCCAAATTATAGCACATTAAACTTTTTAAAAACTGGATTGAATATTCCAAGTCCAGTTTAACCTTTTTTGAATCTCTGTATTAACTCTTCTGTCTCTTTTGGAACTTATCACTTCTTAACTATCAGGGGGCCAGTGACCATAAGCCGTACCATTTTCTTCTTCATTTTTGATCCAAAATAAAATGACCTGAATTTGGCAATGATACCACTGATCCTAATGCAGAATCCCTGACATACCTTTCATCTCTTCCCCTAAAAAACGTTTACTGGAATCCAGCTTGTGAAAAGTAGTGTTCATCTATCTACTACCTTCCATCATCAAGACTTTAGACAGTAAGTAGTTCTTTCGTTCACTAAATCAAGGAGCTTTGTTCACTGGCACTGGCATTATAAAAACTTACCAATCCTGCTGTGGTTTAATTTTGTGATCTGAGGAAACCCACTACCTCTTGGGGCTTCAGTTTCTTCATCTGCATAATTAAGGCATTAGGCTAGACGATTTCCAAGCTTCCTTCCAGCTCCCTATGATGACTACTCCCCTTGCCCTTAAAAGCACGCTTGGTCCATGATCAGCATATACAGTGCCTTTTTAAGAAACTGTTTGGTGAAGAATGGAGTCAAACAAGGGAGGGGGGGACCTGAGGAACCATACATAACAAATTTATGGTAATAGAGAAGGGGATGTGATTGCAAATCTATTCCATCCAGAACTGGAATTCTGGCAACAGCAGAATAGGACAAACTCAGGAAGGACAGGACTGGAAGTAGGTCTGGGTAAGTGGCCACAGTCAAGGATAAGCTGAGGGAAGGAATTGTAAAGCTTAGGGTCCAATGGGAGACTCAAAAGTAGACTGGTAAATAACAAGTGAAACATGAACACTATTTAGATAAACAGGGTAAGAACGAAACCCAGATTACTCATTCAAAAAGCCTTTTGGATGGCGCTTTCAAAGTATAAGGCAAAGAATTACTATACAAACTAGAAGACCAGGAGATGATATATTAAGTAGACTACGGCCAAAGAGCACATAGAGCTCTCTTCTTGTACTACAGGAGCCCCTCAAGGATTTGGACCCCCGCCCCCCCCATATTTCAACAGTCAAGTTCCGGATAACATGAAAGTGCCTGTATATACAGCATCACTTCACTCACACAGTGACAAATTCAAAAGGAAGGGAGGGAAAATGTGGGGGAGAGGGAAGAGCAAGGTCCTAAAAAAGTAAGCAAAAAATAGTGGAAGACCTGAAAGTTACACATGACCTGTTTTTGCTAATCAAAAGGAAAGGTGCTGTGGTAATGGCTATAAAACTCCTAGTTGTGTAACCCCAGATGTTTATCTATTTTTCACACTTTTCCCACAAAATGTTTACTTCTGGCAAATGTGGTGGCACAGAACATATAAAGTTATAAGCAAGTAGACAGAAAAGACAGATTCAAGAGTTATTTTTTGTCATTTAAAATTTTTTTTCTCAATTACATGAGAACAAAAATTTTTAACATTCTTTTTTTAAAAACTGAGTTCTAAATTTTCTCCCTCTCACTCCTCTCCCTCCTCGAGAAGGCAAGCAATTTAATATAGCTTATACATATGCAATCATGCAAAACATATTTCATATCAGCTATGTTGCAAAAGAAAACGCAGACTCCCCCACCCTCCCAAAAAAAAACCAAAACCCATGGATAATTAAGATAAAAAAAACTATGTTTCAATCTGCATTCAGACTCCATCAATCTTTTCTCTGGAGGTAGATAGCCTTTTTTTATCAAAAGTTCTTCAGGATTGTCTTGGATCATTGTATTGTTGAGATTAAGTCATTCACTCAAGAGTTATTTTTCCAGGGCAGCTAGGTGGTGCAGTGGATAGAGCATCGGCCCTGAAGTCAGGAGGACCTGAGTTCAAATCCGGCCTCAGACCAAACACTTGACACTTACTAACTGCGTGACCCTGGGCAAGTCACTTAACCCCATTTGCCTAAAAATAAAAAAAAATTAAAATTTAGAGTTATTTTTCCAAAAATTTCAAATTCTATGTCTCCCAAAGAGCTTCTTGAATTAATGAAGAGGCAGAGCAATACAGGGGATAGGGTGATGGCCTTCGAGGCAGCATACTTGGGCTCCAATTGATCTTTGGACACTCGCAAGCTATGGGACCATAGGAAAATCACCTAACTTTTCTGAACTTCAATTTTATAATCCATAAAATGAAAGCAATAATACCTATAGTACTTACTTGGAAGGGTTGTTGTGAGGCTCACATAGAGCATTTTGCAAACATTAAATCACTATGTAAATGTCTTAAAATTATTATTAGTGAAATGGTTAGCAATTCTCCAAGCCTCACTAAAATACATTGTCCCCCTTTCCAATACCAAACGTATCACCCACACCAACCATGAAATTTGTAGAGTTGTAAAATGTAAGGCTACTCTATAAATATAAGATTATTTCAATAGTCAAAGGGCAGGAACTAATAGTTCTCAAAGGAAGTGTAAATTATTAACAATCATAACAACAGCTAATTTATATAGTGCTTACTATGTGCGGGGCAGTGTGAAATATTTTTCCAAATTATTTGAAATTAAAATTAAAACAACTCCTGAGTTTTCACATATAGTAAATTGGGATGACAAAAGAAAAAGAAAAAAATTAATGTTGGAAGGGCTATGGGAAAACAGGTACACAAATTCACTGCTGGTAGACCTATAAATTGGTTAACCATTCTAGAAAACAATTTGGAAATATGTGAGAAAAGTTCCCAAACTGTTCATACTTTTTTGACCTAGAGATCTCACTGCTGAGTATATACTTCCAAAGAGGTCCCAAATGTACCAAAATATGTACAGTAGTAATTTTGGGGTAGCAGAAAATTGGAAACAAACTGGGTGCCCACCAGTTGGAAATGGTCTAATAATGGAAAATGTGGTCTAATAATGTAGAGAAGCAGCAGAGCATAATATAGTAAGAAAACTATCTGGATTTGTGTCCCAACTCTGACCCTGTGTGACCCTGGACAAGTAACTTAATCTCTCAGTGCCCTTTGTTGATTTGTCATTTTTCAGTCATACTTGACTCTTCATGACCCCATTTGGGGTTTTCGTGGTGGAGATACTGGAGTGATTTGCCATTCCCTTCTCCATCTCATTTGACAGATGAAGAAATTGAGGCAGACAGGGTTAGGTGACTTGCCCAGGGTCACACAGCTAGTAGGAGTCTGAGACCAGATTTGAACTCAGCAAGATGAGTCTTCCTGACTCCAGGTGCTCTATCTACTGTGTTACCTAGCTGCCCCAATGAACTGATGAAGAATAAAATAAGCAGGACTAGGAAAGCAACATGCCCAATGAATCTAATAATATAAAATGAAATGTAAATAAAATGCTGTTGTTGTTTTAAAATTAACCAATGTAAAACTGTAATGACCAATCTTGGGCTCAGAGAAAAGGTAAGGAAATGTATATCCCCCTTAGAGAGATAGCTAGGTGGCTTAATAGATAGCTGGATTCCGGAAGACCTGAGTTCAAAACTTGAATATCTGTGTGTCCCTGGGCAGGTCACTCAAACTCTCGAGGCTTCAGTTGCTTCATCTGTAAAATGAAGGGACTGGACTCTGTGACCTCTAAGATCCTTTCCAGCTCGAAATCTTATGAGATGGAAGGCATTACATATGCAGAAATCTGAATATTCTGTCAGACACACTCTACATCAGTTGATTTTGCTTCACTGTTTTCCTCTGTTAAACACAAATAGGATTAGAAACTAAGCATGTCAGGAAGCAAGTATGAAATACGAATCTCAATAGTACTGCCCAAGCTGTGCCTCCCATTTAAATTCACATTTGACGAAAAGCCTAGGTTAGGAGTCCTCAACCAACAGAACAATGTCTACAGGTGAATCCTGACACCTTTCCTAGTGAATCCCCAAAACGTTTGCAGTTACTCACCCCACCTCCTACATACAAACAACATATAGTATCATCCTCTTCTTTGCAGGGTGAGGGTAGGTTAAGGGATGGTAAAGGAAGGAAGGATGGAATAAGCTAACAAGGGCATCGCCTTCTTCATTATGCTTATGGTCAATGCAGACAACAATACCCCTGCAATTGCCTGCATGGGTGGGTTGTTCCAAAGCTTTAGGGATATAAAGAGCAGTTCCTCTTCCTAAAAGGACTGAGCAGAGGCCCCTTGACCACATTTCTCAATGAACTGATGACCTCATTGGTATGAATACTTCCTCAGTCTCTACACATCAAAACCCATTCATTCCATTCTCATCTTGAGCAATTCTTGTCTGTGTTCTCTCACGGATCCCCCTCTACAAAGGATCTACCCAACAGGTTCAAAAAAAAACCAAAACAGTTCTTGGCCTTTTAACACTGAATTGTGACCGGTACAACACTCAAGCCGTCCGTTTACTAGCCCTTCCTCTCGATGTATCACCAACCCACTGTCTTTTCTGATAATGAATTTCACGGATGACATTCCTTACCTATTTCTTAGGGATAGGGTATCAATGGTATTATGTTATACTCTACTTACATTTTGGCTTACCTTGCAATTTCAATTTTCTGAAGACTGTGGTATTCCAAAATCTACAACCATTGCCACAACAACATTTCCGTTACAGAGATGGATTTGTTGTTCCAGGGGGCAGCTTCAGGTTGAATATCTCATAGGAGCATAGATTGAGAGCTAAAACGGACCTCTGGGGCCCTCTAGTCCAAACCCCTCATTTTACAAATTAGGAAACCAAGGCCCAAGAAGTGACTTGCCCAAAGTCACACAGGTGGTAAGCATGAGAGACAAGATTTTAACCTGAATCCTGACTCTAGAACCAGTGGTCATTTTCACTTATACCATGTTCAGTTACAAAATGCCTATTTCCTTTTTTCTATTAAATTCTAAGCCTATCTATAGTGTCTTACCCAGATATATGCACTTCAGGGCTAACTCAATGAACTGGTCCTCTAACTGTATGCTGAAGTATGGAGTATATATCTGTCATCCATTTGTTTTTTCCTTTTGGATTATTAGGCTGATCTCTTGAGTTATGGTGGATTTCACTGAGAAAGTCCTATAGTGAGCTGGGAATGGATGAAGCCAGCATAATATCATTCATAAACCAAAGCATATGGAGGATTTCACCATCTATAGGAAATCCCTTTTCCATGTATACCCTACATAGCACCACTTTCTTTGACAGTGGCAAATACATCTGCTTGATGTCTTGATTGAAAATAGCAGAGGGTCACTGAACACAGCTTTGTTTGCATTTACCCAGGAATCTTGCATGAACTCAAAACATGCATGAGATTCCTTACTGGAGGATAGTCTTTAAGGCAACGTTTTGTTCAACTAAGTCAACTATTTGGTGTGTTTTTTTTTAATCAACAAATAGCACACCAGGCTCTTGTATTCTCTGCACATTCCAGTAAACCACATGATGGCAAAGATCTGTTCTGCTATTGAAAATTGTTTGCAAAAGCATGCCTGCTTCCTTCTCATATTTTCATCAATACATGTATAGATCATTCTCATAAACATGACAAAGTAGCTATTGATGTCTTTTCAATGATTTCCTTTGAGAAGTAACATCATCCCTTATTTTCTTCCCATTTGTTTCATGTTTCCTTACTCATACCCCTATACTCAGATCCAGGAAAGACATTTTGAAAAAGTATCCCTAAATCCTTTCAAGATCTCACCTCCAGGACAGACAGATTTCTACTGTGAGTTCTTGATGAACCCAACTATTCTTTCCAACCTCATCTTCTTAAATGCCATTTCTACTTCCCCTTATGGCACATCAGGGACTGAGGTGTACTGTCATTCATAATGAAAATACAAAATTATAGAAACAGTGACAAATCTATCCCATTTAGCGTTTTTCTATTGCCCTGTTGTCACTTTCACCTTTGAATGCTCTTACAATGATACGCTTAGTTGCATCTTGTGCCAAGTATTCCACAGACTGGTTCTCACTTCCACTACTTTTTACTATTTTATGAGGTAATACTGATATAATTTTTCTACTATCCTTTTCCATGGTGTCTTATAAATAACTTTTTATTCTAAACTGGTGTTACCTTAGGGTGTCATATTTCTCCACTTGGCAAAGATATCAAATGTTTGTTGGATAAGATTGATTCTAGACAGTCTACTCATTGTGACACTTGCTTTAAATTAGTTAAAATTCTGCAAGAGACAGTAGTAATTAAGGTCAATAACTTTGCTTATTTCTACTTCTCATGTTTCAGGATTGTTGGCTCATTATTGTTTAAATAGTTTGGGTTGAAACTATTGCAATGGTACACAGTGTCATCTATTTAAATTTAACGTTTCTTCGAATTTTATGCTAATTTTGACCTCTGCTCTATCTAGTCAATGGCTAGATTTCATAGATAGATAATTCTTACCAGATTCCTACATCAATAACAAGTTATTTCCTATCTATTAAAATATAACTGATTTAATTTTTGTGACAGTTATCGTATTCCTTTTGCTTATGTTCATCATGAACACTACGAGATGAAATGACCAAGTGACCTATATAATTATGTTTCTTATTTTTCTTTACCCACTAACTACGTTCTTTTTTTATCCAAGGAGAATCTGGGAGTCATCATTCCATTGCTGCTTTCTTTTATCATGAGAACTGTCAATATTGGTGTTTCAATTCTTCCAATAATATGCCAATTCATTAATCATTTGGTAATGATTTCATATTTACAGTCCCAACAGCTAAGGGAATAGGGAATCCTTAGCACTCTTAGAGCTCTGCTCTGCAACTCCCACCACCATTACCATCACCATGGAAGCTGAAGGGGACCACAACCCATTTCTTCTTCTTTTTTTCTTCTGGTTTGCCATGGACAAAGGACTGATCACACAGTGGTCAACATACTGGTATAAAGCCTATCTGTACTGAACTCATTCTGTCCTCAGGTTTAGATTCAATCTGACACTGAGACTGTTCTTGAAGCCTCAGAAGCTTGGTAAAACCCACCAAAACATCACCCTACTAGCATAGTCTCAGAGAACGTAAGTTCACCCTAATACCATAATAAGGACTCAGGGTAGGACTTTCTTTTGTCTCCAGTACTAATGGATATATTATGTAGCTTCCATCTAATTTGTTCAACTCTTTAAGAAATCATCTGTCTCCTAAGATTGCCTATATTTCTTAGCAAGAAGATAGAAACATTTAACTTACAATTTTCCTCTGAAATGATTATTTCTCACAAGTCACTATTTATGTCTTTAGAGACAACAGTGTCAAAGGTCTCAGAAATGAAATTCTCAGGTTCTATGAAAGGGAAGTTTAACTTGAGTTTTTGGTTTAGATCTATGATTTCTTCTGGGTGGGGAATTTCCGGTTTGGAGACTCTATCCACTAACATGATCAACAACTCATCTCTAACTTAAGAGTCTTGGAGAGTTGCCTGTGGTACTGAGAAGTTAAGTCATTTTCCCATGGTCATGCAGCCAATAAGTGCCAGAAGAAGGAAAGGAATCTAGGTATCAAATTTCCTGACTACAAGACCAGTCTCTATCCAGTATGCTATACTATGAAGAATGAGGTGCCTTCTAGTGAAATTTAGGCTTAATTTCTTTATATGTTTATTATATATGCACAAATGCACACGTGATACTGAGGCCATTCCTACAGTATATCACTGTACACTGGTAACAAAGAGGTTGTGCCAGAGCTAGCCCTAACCGGAGGGTCAAGTGTTAAATTTTTAGTTCAAGCATTTATGCCTCAGAAATAGGCAAGAGATACCAATAAGGGCTTAGTTTATTGCTTTGTTGATTTTTAGACTTAATAAAACATTAATAATGCAGATTAAACTTAAGAGTGTATTGCAATCTTCTTTTTTTCTGGAGAGCTGGTTGTTAAACATTTACTAGCTCACCCCTGTATTGCTCTGTAAACACTGCTTGAGCTCAACAGGAGTACAGAGAAGACTCAGGGAAGGAAGTCATCACCAGAGTGGAGGACTGGTTGACTGTAGGCTAACAGTAATGATAACAACAAAAACAATAACAACAACTGGCTTTATATGGTGCTTTAAGGTTTACAAAGTGATTTTCATCCATTATCCTAATTGAGTCTTACAACACTTCTACAGACATCATAAGCAAGCATATTAAGGGTAACATCTCAAAGAGATTAATTGGATATAGATTCACTATGGAATAACTGAAATGAATATGATAAATTGAGGTAAACCTGTGGAGGGTTATTAACAGTGATAATATAAATAAGAAAACTCCAATCTGAACACAAAAGAGACTCTCTAATGGGAAATCAATTAAAATAACTATTCTCTATATGATGAAAGCTATGCTGGTTGAAAATAAGACTGGATAAAACTATGGGAAAGACTCTGAAAAGGAATCCTCCTAAATTAAACAGAGGATAAAACAAAATCTCTCCACTCAAAAGGATCTTTATTGGTGATTTCATTTATTCCTTTTTTATGATTTCTTCACTCTCCTGGTGATATTATATATGACTGTGAATCACAAAACACCACGATCTCAAAAGCCTGACAGCTACAGGTGACCTAAAAGGTAACAGAACAATGCTTGGTGGGTGTGTGTAGGTAGGCTCCAGCACATTGCTAACAATCACTCGTGAACAAAAAGTGATGGAACAGAGGCATCGTTGAGGACAAGTGCAACAAAAAAAGAAGATGAGCTGGCTAAGAAGTGAGTATAAGAGAAAACAAATGGATGGTGCCTTTGCCTCAAGGAGAATGACAGAACAAGGACAAGACACCCATGGAACGAGAAGGGATGGAAAGGCAACGAGCCATACAGTGGCAAGAATGCCCATGTGGAAGATCACAGACCTACTCTAGTTGCTACTGTAGTGAAACTTGCCTTTAAATACCATACAAAATAGCCAACACACACAAATATATTTTTTTCCAAATGTCTGTCACCTTTACCAGCCACAAGAGCCATTCAGTATGAATAAATAACATAGCTAAAAATACAGAGCAGGAGGTATTAATTTTTTAGTGTGTCATGGACCCCTTTGGCCATCCAGTGAAGCTGTTCCAAAATAACATTTTTTTTAATTCATAATTGAAGGAAATGCTAGATTTCAGTTAGAAATGAATCAAAATAAAGATGTAATTTTATCCCACTGGAGTTCAATCTATCTACAGACTCCTTGGACATCTGTGGATGCCAGGTTAAGAAGCCTTGATCTAGAAGTTACAAAGGTCAGGATCCTTTTCAGATTTTTCTAAATGCCCTCATTCCTTCATTTAACAAAATGTTCTTAAGCATCATACTATGTGCCAGGCACTAAGTCCTGGGGATATAAAGAAAAAAAAATATAAGTTTCTGTCCTCAAGGAGTTTACAGTCTAAGTGGGGAGGGGGCTACATAAGCACAGAGAAGTAAAGATATAATATAAACAATGTAATTTCCAGGGCAAAGGGCACTACCTTTGGGTAGTGCTGGGTAAGGCCTCAAGCAGAAGGTGGCACCTGAACTGAGTTTTTGTTTTGGATTTTTCCAGCCAAAGACAAGGTTTATTAGAACACTGATTGGAGTGAGCGAGATTTCTAGTGAGTCTGTGCTATTGGCTAGATTTTAAGAATCTGAGCACCTTAATGGTGGCCAAGATGGATCTTATAGGAAGACTGTATAGGTGGACTGTGGGAAGTGTCTGAGAGTGGCCAAGTAGTCTGAAGTGACTGTGAAGAGGGGTCTAGGGAGGATCTGGATGGGTGTGACCAGTAAGCTGGGGTGACTGTGAGGTAACAGAACACCAGAGACCTGGACTGTGCAGCCAAGGGAGACTGGAATACTGGAATCTAGATAGGCTGAAGGAGTGGAGGTCTAGGGTGGGGCCAGGTGCTGACAATGAAAGGGTGGTTAATTAACTGAGAAGGGCTGATTGCCCCCGGAGAACACCAGGGACCTGGACCACATTGGAAAATCCAGGGCTTTTCCTTTTTGGGGTCCAGATCCCCAAAACATGGTCTTTTCCTTTTAGGGATTCAGATCCTATGCCCATCATTTCCCCACTCAAACAAATGGGACCCAAATTCTTTTGGGGTAAGGGGCAAAAGTCCCAGCTTCTGAAACTGCTTCCTTCTGGCAAGGAGCTGTCCCTGCCTTGAGGGGGTCCCAAAGAGGAGGTTGACTAGAACCAAGTACAGGCTGCATCCAGGGGATGATGGAGGGACATTGGCTGGTACCCACTATTTGCTACCAACTGTAGGTGAATAGCCTGTAGACACAAATCCAAGTTCAGAGGCTGGCTGGCTTCTTTACCTTACCTTAACCCATCCCCCTTCCCTCTCTTCCCACAGCTGTTGAGGGTTTGAAGTGAGGGGTGGTGGTGGTAAGCAGGATGTGCCGAACTTGGATGATGCTTCCAGGCAAAGGTTGCTCCAGGGTCCAAGGCTATTGCCAGGGAGGCCCACACTGTAGCTGCTGCCCCTCCCCCTCCTTCCTTTCACCAGGTAGAGGGGGGTGAATTAGAAGGTGGGGGGGAGGGGGTGTGAAACACTCTTCTTGCAAGAGAGGGGTTAACAGAGATACCCTCTTGACTCAAGGGAAGGGAGTGAGGGAAGGAAGTGACCAGAGTTGTAAGGAGGTGTTTCAAAACTCCTTAATGATCAATCACAAAACCTCCAGGATCTGCTAAGATGTTTTTAGCTATTCTAACTTTTCCCTTTAACCTCCATGAGAGAGGATCTAGGGGTGTAGAGGGAAGGGAGTAAGTAAGCCTCAAGGAACCAGAAAGGACCTGCAGTTTTCCCAGTTCCCTATCGCTGAAAGAATTGACAGAATTAGGTACATGCTTCCAGATAATGCTACGGAAGGTGTACCTAAAACTATGGTCTCAAACCAAACCAATGGACTGATGGACTGAGAGACTGACAGCCTGAGAGCTTTTAGGCAGAGTTCAAGACAGCCTCATAACCATCTGTCCGAAGGCACCTCCTAGGTGCTTGGAGAGTGACCCCAATTGCAGGGCAAGAAAGAGGGGGGAGGCTTACATACCTTCCAGTCTTGGCTGGAGAAGAGCTTGGGGTTAGGCAGTTTCCCCATATAAGCCACCAAAATGTTTAGGTTTAGGGGGTTTAAGGGTGCTGGGACCCCAAAATAACAAGAACAAGAGATGCAGGTCCTGCCTGAATGAATTCAACCCAAGCCTTCTTTCATCTAAAGACATGGTTTATTAGAACACCAATTGGAGTGAGCGAGATTCCTAGTGAGTGTGCTATTAGCTAGATTTTAAGAATCTGAGCCATTGGCCAGATTTTAAGAATCTGAGCCCTGAACTGGGTTTTTAGAGAAGATAAGAAATTCTAGGAGGTAGAAGGGAAAAGTGAGAACCCTTTAAGCATGGGAACAAGCTTGTGCAATGTCCCAGAGACAGGTGTTGGAGCATCATGGATGAGAGACAGAAAAAAGGCAAATGCGCCTTGGCTGTAGAATGCATGAAGGAAAGCAATCGTCAAAAAGCTTGGGGATGATGCCTCATTATGGACTTTAAATACCAAGCTGAAAAGTCTCTATCTTATGTTGCTGTTGTTCAATCATTTTCTAGTCATGTCCAACTCTTCAAGACCCCATTTAGGATTTTCTTGGCAGAGATACTATAGTGGTTTGCCATTTCCTTCTCCAGATCATTTGATAGATGAGGAAACTGAGGCAAACAGGGTTAAGTGACCTGCCTGCCCAAGGTCACACAACTAGTAAGTGAGGCCAGATATGAACTCCAGAAAATGAATCATCCTGACTCTAGGCCTGGCACTCCATCCACTCAGCCACCTAAATCATGAGTTCTGTTTTGAACATGTTGAGATTAAGATGCCTATCAGACATTTATACGGAAATGTTCCAAGGAACTTAGTGACTGGAGCTCAGGAGAAAGACTAGGGCTCTAAGAGTCTTTTAAATAAGAGATAATGGTTGAGCCTATGAAAGTTGATCAATCAATTGATCATTGAGCACTTATTTAACACTTACTCTAGGTACTAGAGATACAAATACAGGGACTAAAATAATCTCTACTCATAAGGAATTTATATTCTAATAGGGGAAGGGACAACAAATACATATATGAACACATACAAAATAAAAATAAAGAAAATAAATGCAAATCAAAAGTAGTTAAACACAAAATAAATGAAATATTGTTTGTGAAGGAGGGTACTAGCAGTTGGGGAGAACCAGGAAATGCTTCATGTAGAAGGTATAGCTTAATGTGCCTTGAAGGAAAAGAGAAATCCTAAGAAATTCAGAGTGTAGATTTAAGAGAGGGCAGCTAGGTGTTGCAGTAGATAAAGTACCAGGCTTGGAACCAAGAAGACTCATCTTCCCAAGTTCAAATCCAGTCTGAGACACTTACTAACTGTACATCCCTGGGCAAGTCACTTAACCTCATTTGCCTCAGTTTCCTCATCTCTAGAAATGAGCTAGAGAAGGAAATGGCAAACCACTCCAGTATCTTTGCCAAGAAAACCCCAAATGGGGTCATGAAAAATCAAACGCAACTGGAATGACTGAACAACAACAGAGATAAAAGAAGAAGACTCAAGAAGGAAAGACAAATATGGAGAGAGGGGACACAGATAGTAATCCTGCAAAGGAAACAGAGAAGTAGTTAAACAGGGAACAGGAAAACCAAGAGGGATTAGTATAATAAAAACCCAAGGAAAGAATATCCTGGAGAAGTGGGTGGTGAACAGTGTTAAATACTGTAGAGAAGTCAAGAAGGACGAGAACTGAGAAGTGGTCATTGGACCTGAAAATTATCACTGGTAACTTTGGAAAGAGAAGCTTCTTTCTAGAAATGAGGTCAGAAACCAGATTTCAAGAGGCTGAGAAGTGGGAGGAGAGGAAATGAAGGCAACAGTAAAGAGCTTTTTCTAGAAGTTTGGATAGTGCCTGCCATGTGGTAGATGTTTAATAAATGCTTGTTGATGACAAAAAAATATATATTATGGTATGCTAAGGTTAAGTGAGGGATGTTTTAGGATGAGGCATGTGGTTGAAGGATGCTTTAGGTAGCAAGGAAGGGGTAAGTAGATGAGGAGAGATTGAAAATTAGAAAGAAGGAATGGTTGTGAGAGAAAAACTGCCAGAAAAGATGGGAGGGGGAGGGATCAAGAATGCAGGTAAAGGGGAGGGACTTGGGGAGGAAAAGGGCTACCTGTTCATCAGAGACAGGAGAAAAAGAAGAGAGGATGGGAGAAGATACCAAATGGCTCCAAGGTATGGAATAAGGGAGAATAGGGAGTTCGTGACAAAAAGCCTCGATTTTCTCAGTAAAATACAAAGTGAAGCTGGCTGCTGAGAAGGCTAAGAATCATGTGTAAGGCTTGAGACAAGAAAATAATTGGGACAGCTACTCGAGGCAGTGGGATGCACATTCAATCAGCAAAGAATTAAAGGTCTGCCTTGCTGCAGTGAAAATCCAGTTGAATGAATGAATGAAAAAGCATTTATTAAACACTATGCACCAAGCATTGTGCTAAACTCTGGAGATACAAATACAAGAGCAAAGATAGTCCCTGTTTTCAGGGATCTTGCATTCTAATGAAGGAAAAAAAGCATATATATATGTATATGTGTGTGTGTGTGTGTGTGTGTGTGTGTGTGTAATATATATGTGTGCATGTGTATATATGTGTATGTATATGTATATGTGTGTGTATATATCTATACACACACACACACACACACACACACACACATATAGGAATGGTGGTCAGGGAGGGGGTACTTTGTTCCATAAAGTTACAAGTATGGTGAGTAGGGCTAGAGGGTATTAAATTGGCACATCCTATCCAGGAAGAATGATCAAGTTCATAGTATCATAGTTATGGTTCCATAACTGGAGAACAGGAAGAAAGGGTGTTTGAATAGAAGGAGGCTGTAGGGGGGTAACTGGTGAGAGGAGAGTGAAGTGAAACATGACTGGGGTTTCCCTGAAATAGTGTTCAGGAAGAAGCAGTCACTTCTGCCCCTGGGTAAAAGTTCTTCTAGGGCATATATATTATCTAATATAAATGTGTAGTGGAACCAGTCAACATTATTGTATGATTTCCTCCAATATGGTTTGGCAGCACATGAGTAAGCAGAGAAGGTAGACTGATGGGGGTAACCCAGAGTTTGGGTTTTGGGTTATCCAGTCATCAGAGGAAAAGGAGATGAGATTCAAACACCAAAGGCTATGTATAGTTGAACTAGTGAAAGTATAATGTCATGCCTAGGAAGGGAGAAGAGTGAAGCTAGAGTAGGGGTGAAGCCATGGAATGATCTCACAAAGAGATAGAGGGTTTGATGGTCACAATGAGGCTGAAGAAGGCTATCTCAGTTTTCTGCTCTGTAAAAAGGGGATAATAATAACACCTACCTCATAGTGTTGCTGTAAGGATAAAATGAAATAATGTGTATAAGGTCCTTTGCTACCCTTAAATTGCTATAAAAATGCTAAGTAGTCATAGTCATAGTAGTATTGAGAAAGAATAGAAAATGACCTGGGAAACACCTGGATTCGATTACCTATAACTATCTATTAAATTATTTAAATATCTAGAGGGATTTTGTATTTATCAGGACCATACCCATAGCATTTTCATAGTAAATTTGAAAATTTCATCAGAAAAAACAAGTAATGAGAATTCCACTGTTTAGTTTCTAAGATCATTAAAAGTAAAGATTGTGCTGTGCCTGGCACATAGTAGGTGCTTAATAAACACTTAATACATAATACTATCTAATTGTTTGGTTGATATTAGAGATGGTCAGAAGCAATCTAGTTGATCCACTTTTCCTTCCACCCCAAACACCATTTCTAAAAAGGCCATACTTAAAATCCTCCCTATTCTGCACTTTTTACAGACAAAATTTCCAGATGAGACCAAATCCTTTGATTGCCAAGGATCTCATAGTGCCTCAGAGTCATCTTTACGAATTTGAATTATTAGAAAAGTTTAAAGTTGTAGGAGATTTGAAGTTGATTAAAAAAACAGAATCACAGAATTTAAGGGCTTGGGAAAGTACTTCCATCAACCACCCAGTTCTACCCATACATAAAAGGAATTCCTACTATAACATAAGTGACAAGTGTTCATTCAGCCTCTGCTTCAAGACCTCTAATGAGGGAGTACCCACCACCTGTCAAGGCAGCCCATTCATTCCACTTTAGGACAGCTGTTAGGAGGTTTTTCCAGACATCAACCTTAAATGTGCCTCTTTGAAACTTCCACCCATGGCTCCTTTAGATTATAAGCTCCTTGAGGGCAGGGGCTGTCTTTTGCCTTTTTTTTTTTTTTGGATTCTCAGCACTTAGCATAGTGCCCAAAACACAGTTGACTCTTAATAAATAAATGCTTACTGACTTACTGCTCCTGGTTCTGCCCTGGGGGGCCAAACAAAACAAGTATAATCCCTCTTCCACATGATAGACCTTCAAATATTTGACCAGTTACATCCTTCCCTTTTCCAGGCTCAACACTTCCAGTTCCTTCATTCAATTCTCATGATACAGACTCAAGGACCTTCACCATGCTTGTTGCCCTCTCTAACTCATCAATGTCATTCCAGAACCATGACACTGGGAACTCTAGGTCATGTATGAAGAGGACAGAGTATGTGGGACTACCTATTCCTTGAAGTTATTTCCCTCCTAATGCAGAAAGTTATTTCCTTTCCAAAACCACATTAGCATTTTTTTAGCAGCTGCATCCTGCTCACCACTGACTCATATGGAGCTTGGAGTTCCCTAAAGCTCCTAGACCTCTTAAAGAAAAACTGCTATCTCTCCATAACTCTCTCATCTTATATTTATGAAGCTAACTTTTTGTATCCAAGTGCAAGACTTTACATTAATCCCTAGTGAATTTCATCTTCTTTGATTCAGCCCAATGCTCTAGCCCATCGAGATCCTTTTGGATCCTGTCAGTTACCCTTTCCAGCTCTATGCCATTTGAAAATTTGATGACATGCCATCTATGTCTATGTACAACTCATGAAGAAAGAAAGGAACCATAACTATGATCCTATGAACTTGGCTATTGTTCCTGGATAGGACGTGCCATTTTACTACACTATCGCCTTGCTTATCATACTTGTAACTTTCCAGACCCTCCCAGTTTGATTTTTTTTTTAATTAACAGGGCTATCCTTTGGCTCACTTCTTATTATTATACATTTTTTCTGAGTGAGGCAATTGGGGTAAAGTGACTTGCCCAGAGTCACACAGCTAGTGAGCGTTATGTGTCTGAGACCAGATCTGAACTCAGGTCCTCCTGACTTCAGTGCCGATGCTCTATCCACTGAGCCACCTAGCTACCCACCTTGGCTCACTTCTTAAACAGTCCTAATCACTGAATGGGCATTGCCTAAGTCAAAGTGAGATCTGGAAAGACTTTAGTTTAAAAAGGCCAAGGACTCCCACTGCAACCCAGGCCATCTCCAGTTGTTCTGATCTATATCTGGCCACTGGACCCAGATGGCTCTGGAGGAGAAAGTGAGGCTGGTGACTTTGCACCTTCCCTGACTTAAATCCAATTTACTTGCAAATCATGGCATCATCTTCTTGAAGTCCTGGTCCTTTTCAATAACAAAGGACAAACCTCCACCCACACACAATGTCCAACTCACTGATAAAGTGATTAAATATCACCAGACCAAGCATAGATCCCTGTGTTACTCTACTAGAGATTTAATACTCATACATCATTAACAGGAAGTGATCTAGCAACATGACAATTTAAAATGGAACTATAGATCTTCAAAGGAGAAGCAAAAATGGATCAGAAGTTCCATGATAGTGAGGGATCTTATCAAAATTTTGAATCACGCCCACACTAACCCCAACTTATGTGGTGCTAGTTGTGCTCTGCAGCACACACGGAGAGTTACTTAGTCATTGTTGAATGAGAGGAAAGAAACATTTCTATCGTGACTTGGATCTAATGATAAAGCGCATTAATCTCATGTTTACATTCTAAGTGTACAATCTGCTTGAGTCAGGAAGGAATTTCCATGATGACAACATATTAGGTGCAGCATATGGCTCAAGAATTGATTATACTTTTCTCTGAGGCTAATGGGGAAATTATCTGCCTTACAAAGGCAATTACCATAGACTTGCTGTGTGGTCAATAGAAGTTTGACGCCTAACATGAGTAAAAAAATTGGAGTTTTTAACTTTTAGACCAGCTGGAGGAGAATAAATCACAGACTGGAACCTAGGGACTGTATGAAAGACCATGTGACTGCCTTTCCCTGTCTTATCCATACAATCTTTCTCTAGGATGAGATATGAAGACAAGATTCCAACAAATTATACATTGGCCCTGAGCCAAACTCTTGCTATCACCTCTCAGTTCTAACCCTCTTTCTGAAACCACCAAATAAAAGTCCTTTAAGAGGTAACAGGAAATACTGCTTCCCAAATAAAATCATCTCCTCAAAATAATTCTACTCTCTATATCTAACTTCAGAGAACAGATAACAATAACAAGTGATGATAATAATAATAATAATATCTAGCATTTGTACAACACTTTAAAATTTGCAAAGTGCTTTAAGGTCACTCTACTCTTTATGTCTAATTTCAGAGTACAGACAACATCCACTAATAATAATAATGATGATGATGATGATGATGATGCGAGCTAGCATTTATATAGTGCATTAAGGTTTGCAAAGTGCTTTACAAATATTATGTCATTCAATCTTCACAACAACCCTGGGAGGCTAGTGCTATCATTATCCCCATTTAACAGAAACTGAGGCAGACAGAGGTCAAGTGACTTGTTCATGGTCACACCGCTAGTAAGTATCAGAAGGCAGGGTATGAATTCAGGTCTTCCTGACTCCAGGCCCAGTATTCTATCCACTGTGCCACCTAGCTGTCACTATATTGACCTAGAATCAGGAAGGCCTGAGTTCAAATCCTGCTAGTGTGTGTGACCATGGACAAGTCTCTTAACCTCTGCCTGCCTCAGTTTCTGTTAAATGGGGATAATATCACCAACTTCCCAGGGTTGTTATGAGAATAAAATGAGATAATATTTGTAAAGTGCTTTCAAAACTTTAAAAGATTACATAAATACTAGCAACTATTATTATTATTATTATTATTATATTATTAATAATATCTAACAAAGATGGAGATATGAAAGTATAGCAAAGTATTACTATGCTTCAGGATTTAGAATTACAGAATATTAGAGCTAGCTGGGCACATAACATGAGGAAGTAGTGGGCTAGCAAGGTGAAATGATTTGACCATGGTCACAGCTAAGACAAGTTGCTGTTCAATTGTATCTGATTCTTTGCAACCCCATTTGGGGTTTTATTGGCAAAAATACTGGAGTAGTTTGCCATTTTCTTCTGCAGCTCATTTGACAGATGAAGAAACTCAAGCAAGTAGGGTTATGTGACTTGCCCAGAGTAACACAGCTAGTAAGTGTCTGAGGCTGGATTTTCAAGTCTTCCTGATTCCAGACCTGGCATTCTATTCACTGCACTACCTAGCTGCCCCAGCTAAGACAAGAGTTAAGACTAAAATCTGTGTCTTCTGCATCCTAGACCCATGCTCTTTCCACTAAACAAATCTATCTCTGTCACAACCTGATAACACCTTGCTGGTGAATAACTTATTTGTTTCTGGGACTGCCATGCCTCTGGTAACTCTACATCAGAATTGTGGGTGGGATCTGGAATTGAAAGGTGTCCTGGGGCTCAATTCAGGTTCAGGTGTTGATAAGAGTAGGAAATCAGATCATAAAATTTCCATATAAAGTCTTGTCGGAACAAAAGGATTGATCAAACCAATCTAAAAAGATAAAGTTTTTATGCAACAAAAGATAAAGATAGGTAGTCAATTCCTTTATTACCATTAAGTAATAAAACCTATATTAAATAAATGAGCAATAACAAGATGTGAGAAAAAGTCACCGAAGTATGTACTTCAGAATGCTGAGTCAAAGAAAAACAAGCCTACAGAAGGTACAACAGCTTCAAAATGCAACATACAGACAATTCTCAAATACTTTTATCTACTTTAAGCAATGTCCAAGGCCAATTTTTTAATCTGCAGACTGACTGTTCCCCATTTACTGTGTCCCCTGTGTGCTTCCCCATTAGTGGAACAATAAAGTACAACAGAAAGAACAAGATGAGACAGAAAATTGGGCTCCAGTTCCAAGTTCAATTTGTATTTTCTGTGTGACTACAGACAAGTTGCTTACCATTTCTAAAGCATCTTCTCCTGCAAAAAGGGGCACAAATATTCCCACTGACTATTTCAAAGGGCTGTTGTGAGAAAAGCAGTTTGTAAGTATTAAAATACTATAGAGATGAAAATTTTTATTATTAGTATTCACTTAAGGACAACATATTAATTTTAATATTGTAATGAGCAAAAATAATTATGAAAATAAACCTACTGGGTATTATCTAATGATGTATTACAAAATCAAATATAAGTCTTTGGGGAGGTTGTTTGTTTTAGGTTATATAGATTTAATTATTGTTGTTCAGTCATTTTCAATCATGTCTGACTCTTCGTGACCCCATTTGGGGTTTTCTAGGCAAAGATACTGGAGTGGTTTGCCATTTCCTTCTCTAGCTCATTTGACAGATGAGAAAACTGAGGCAAATAGGGTTAAATGACTTGCCTGAGATCACACAATTAGTGTCTGAGGCCGAATTTGAACCCAGGTCTTCCTGACTCCATCCCCAGCGCTCTATTCACTGCGCCACCTAGCACCCAACAGTGCATTACAAAACCAAATATAAGTCTTCAGGTGATTGTTTTAGGTTATACACATGTAATAGGGAGCTAGCAAAGCTCTCCCAGGCCAGTTATGTTAACTTGCAAAATAGATTCAACTTGCCCACAAGTCCCTGGACACCTGGCACCTAGACATAGGGATTACACCAGCCAGGATGCATAGATTCTGGTTGGATTAAGTCTCCTGAGAGATATTAGAAGTGAAAAAGTTTGGAGCAGCAGTATTACAGCCAGGGAAATGAGAGAGTGAGAGTGAGAGTGAGAGAGAGAGAGAGAGAGGGAGAGAGGGAGAGAGAGAGGGAGAGAGAGGGGGAGAGAGGGGGGGAGGGAGAGGGAGAGGGAGAGGGAGAGAGAGAGAGAGAGAGAGAGAGACAGAGAGAGACAGAGAGAGAGAGAGAGAGAGACAGAGAGAGAGAGGGAGAGAGGTGGGGAGGGAGGAGAAACATCGACAAACCATGCCTCCATATTTGAACTACTCATGTTAATATATCAGATAATCATTAACAAAGACCATGCCTCCACAGTTGTATACCTGTTTTACTCATGCTAGTAGGCATTTAGCACTTTTTTTTCATGATAATGATGGTGACTCATAACAACTGACATGAGACTATGGTAATTTTGCCACATCAAATTGGTTGATGCGCCCAAACACTTTATGGAGAACTTCCTCACTCTGCAATTGCTAGTCTTTGCTATTCCTCCTTCAAGAAGCCCAAAGGAACTCTGAAATTTAAGAACAGATCAAGTCAGCAGGGATAAGGGAAGATTCTTGGAACCCCACGACTCAGGTATTCTAAGGGTAGGAACTGAAGGTCTCAAAATTAGATGGCAATCTGTGGGGCCCTACAAAAGATATTCAATTAATTGAGGGGGGAGAGAAAATGACAACATTCTCATATTATTAATTTCCATCTCAAAATGCCATGCATAGAGTATCTGACCAAGGTGGGTGGAGTTATATTGGCAGGACTCAACCTTGTCAAAGGTTTCATAACCAAACTGCTTAAAAAACCCTAGGGGAACACAGGTATCTGTGAAGCTGGATTGTTTATAAGTGTGATAACTTATACTCAGGCATATACACATTCTGCAGCATAAATTATATATTTTTGTCATATTAAACAAAGGATTATAAACCAAAGAACTTGAAATTGCATGGCATCTCTAAGCTTTTCATAAGCCCTGATCTTGCCACTGATTAACATTTTTTCATAGAAAATATTTATAAATGTTAATAAGAGTTCAAATTTTTTCACCATGAACTAAACATACCTAACTATAATAACTCTTCCAACTTTGCTTCTAAACTCTTCAGAACTTTTGAAAAAAAAATACATTTACTATTACCTTTTGGGCCCACTCCTAACCCACAACGCAATCAAATAACCAAAATGAACATGTATAACTGAAAAACATCACAATTTGAAAAATGCTGGGCAGACTATAATCCCTACCTACTAGTTTTTGTAGATTAAATGTTCTTCAGAGATTGGGAGTGTTAATTATATAGAAAGCTTAACATGAACTGTGCAAACAGCTCATAATGCCAAATGATCTTAATTTTCAGATCTTAGAAACAATGTAAACAAGCAAGACTCTTATGAGTTGATCCCCTAAAATCCAGTAGATTCAATCCCTGACCAGTTTTCATTTAATGACAATGAATTTTCTACAACCCTGGAAACAGAAGCTTCTGGAACAAGATTAAGATCACAAGCAAGGCATTTCCTGCCCATTTCTGTTTTGGGTTTACCAATAATCAAATGTAATTTAGGTGAACAAGATACTGGCAATGCAGAGTTGCTTGGCAAGAAAATCAAGTCAAATAGGCATGCCCTAACTCACGTGCAAGCTAGAACACTGTTCTCCAGCTTCCATGGGGTCTTGCCAAGGAAATTGGACCCCAAGCCTCCCAACCAAATATTTACTGTGGGCAATGAAAAAATACATTTGACTGCACATGTAAATGTTCTTATGTTTACTGAAAAAAAGCATGTTACTGCACAGCTAAAAAGGTAAATGTGAGCTATTTTAAAACCAAGTTGCCCATTTCACTATGCCCAGACTCCTACCTTTTGCAAATTTTCATAGACAGTACACATTAGGCTATTGTATCAGGAAATGATCTAGGAAGTAGGACTGCAACCATAAAATGCCATTGTCTTAAGGTTAAATTATTACCAAGTCAATGAAGCTTTTTATTTTTCTTGAAATAAGTTCATGCAACAATATTAACAATTCATACTGACAGGGAATCTAAAGTTTGCAAAGTAGGTCACACTCATCACATTGATCCTCGAAACAACCTTATGCAGTAACTACTGCAAATGTTTCGAAAAAAAAACCCAACATTTTAAAGTTGAGGAAACTGACTCTGAAAGAGAAAATGACTTGCCTAAGGTCACACAGTAAATATCAAAGGCAGAACTGGAACCCAGGTCTTCTTGGCACCAAGTCCATAATATTTTATCCACTACCCTATGCTATCTCTCCATGCAAAAACTCTTATACAACCTTGAGAGACCTAATGCCAGTTCAAAATTATCATCATTTATATAGATATACAATATATTTATATGGGTTCAAAAACTTTAGTTATGGTACAAATTTTTTATAAAATTGTGGCTCCACGCTCTTTTATCAGTTTTAGGTCAAATAATTTCTGCAGTGGCCTGCTCCTTCAAGGACCTGGTAGATAATTCAGGTTTCAACTGTTTAATTCTCCCATACTTTGCAGATATCACCAACACAAGAAAGAATGGAGCTTCATGATCCAATGTACAATTTGAAGAATACCAAGGAGTCAGAAAATTAATACTTTGCAAAACCAAGAAGAAATAAAAGACTGAAATAACCACTTCTAACATTGGGATCTGCAACAGGAAGAAAAAACAAAAGCCCACATTATTAGAGCTCATTTAGATTTTAGGCCATACAGAAGTCATCTACTCCAAACCTTCCATTTTACAAATGAGGAAACTGAGGCTCAGAGAGATTAAGTAATTTGCTTAAGATCATACAGGTAGGAAGTAGTAAAGCAGAGATTCAAGTCCAGGTCTTCTACTCAATCCAGTGATCCTTCCATTACACCATGCCAACTGAAGTAACAGACTATCAATCTGCAGAAAAGGAATACTGGTCAAATTCCATTATAAATAATATATAATATTATATATATTAATATATATATAGATAATATATAATATAAATAAAAATAACTGTGTAAGAAACAGGTATTAGGCCATCACCCAACTCATTTCAAATAACATTCAATAGCACAAAATTCTAGTACAAGATACAATTTGAAGACCTCTTGAAAGTTCAATGTAATGGCATCTGACCTAGAATCACACACCTTAATAGAGGTCTATGTGTACAATAGGAAAAGATTTTTCCCTAGAATTTTAAATGTGTGAGTTTATATGTCAATTTAAATTGGAACAGAGGATCTCATAACTTTGCTATGGCACTTTACATTTTAAAGCCCTCTCATAACTGTGTTCTCTACAGTAAGTATCATCTCTATTCAAAAAAGTACCATCAATGAAAGAAAAATCATTCTTACTATGAAACTGTCTTTCATAGGCATGCTGAAGCCAGCTCAAATCATCTCCTGAGAGAGCTGACTGTTAAATTTTCAGTGAGAGTGTTTACACCTCAGATACCAGGCCATCGCTACTTGATTTATTGATTTGTTGATTGTCTAGACTTGAGAAAATAATGTAGAAAATGTTAATAATGCAGATTAATCTTAAAATGTATTGTGGGTACATTTTTTGATGATTGTTAAACCTGTGCAACCCTGATTGTATTTTATTATAAATTCTTTGGATGGGGGAAAGAATGTTCTATTTGGTCAATTTAAGATAAAAAAAGGCAGGAATTTCATTCTTTTAACACAATTTTATTCAGATTCTACCAGGGAGTCTTGTAGAATGTAAGTAAACACTCAGTAAATGTTGATTTGGTCTAGGCTCTGTCCTTAATTAGTGCTGTCAAAGAAGAGCTGCTGATTTTTTTATTTAAAATTTCAAATGAAATTTTGGTCTGCTCAACAATAGAAGTCATGAGTTAAGTCTCATTACTACTGATGCTGGGGTTCGTTTTTTTGGTTTTGGGTTTTTTTTTTTTTTGCATTTAAATACGTTACCAAGCTTCCAGAAACAGAACACTCTTGAGCCAAGGCAAGGCATTTGTGCTGCCAAATGCAAGGTTTAAAAATTGCATCACTTGAATGTTACTGTCCACTTCAGAGCTTGAGTCTTGGCTCCAAAATGTGAGCTAGCCTGATCCATTACAAAATAAATACTTGTACTCCACAGAGCTCAGAATTTTCTGCCATTAAAAATATGGACAATCTTAAAGAATAAGAATGAAAAGAAGGGCAGCATGGCATAGTGGATGGAGAGCCTATCTTGGAGATTGGGTTCCATCACATACTGACTGTGTAAACCTGGGCAAGTCACATAACTTCTTAGTACCCCAGGTGCCACTCTGAAACTATACATTGCAGAACAGTCACCAATCAGTACTGGCAGAAGAGGTTTCCTCACTGTGAATGAAATCAAGAGATCTGGACGAAAAAAAAATGTCTTTAACAACCCTAATCACGGAAAAGGGAGTTGGGTGATGAGATGTTAACTAACTGAAAATAGAACATTGCCACAAAATCCCTTTATGAGGGCCCATGAGGGCAGAAAGGAATTAGAAGGATAGGATTAGAAACAACAGACCTCAGTTCTATAGTTGACCTATAAAAATCAGGTCAGTGTTTTTAAGAGAGAGACTCAAAAGGGGAATTCAATTCCTGATAAGACTCACAGGAGCTGAAAGCCACATGGAGCCAAGATAGTCAAAATGCAAGTAGAGGCAGCCTCCACAAAGGAAGGGGCCAGGGCTCTGGGACTGATGCTGCCTGGGCACATCAAGGGGCAGCTAGGTGGCACTGGACTAGGTGGCATAGGAAGACATCTTCCTGACTTCAAATCTGGCCTCAGACACTCACTAGCTGTGTGACCCTGGGCAAGTCACTTAACCCTGCCTACCTCAGTTTCCTCATCTGTAAAATGAGTTGAAGAAGGGAATGGCAAACCACTACAGTATCTTTGCCAAGAAAACCCCAAATGGGGTCATGAAGTGTCAGATAACATTGAAGCAAATGAACAACAAGGGTATATCAAGCATGAGGGTATGGAGAAAGAAGCTGGATCAATGAAATTCTCTGGACTACACACCCCAAGGGAGCAATCTGATATCTCCTTTTCCCCCTTGGACCACCTCATCAAAATCTGAAGCTTTTCCTTCTAAGGAAAGCCTGGGTAAGGGAGTTTGTCCAGTACCTGCCTAGATCACCTAACGTGGAGACAATATATGTGTGTATGTATGTATATATACACATGTATATACACATTATACTTACATATACGCATATAGACATATGTGCATACTTATATATACTTAGCCTTTGCTACTTTGTGTGTTTATTAGAAATAGTTGTAACATAACGATTGAACGAAAAAGGCACATCCCCAGAGAAGAAAGAGATAGTCCATCCCCTTCATTTTACAGAAGAAATTAAGGGACAGAGAGGTTAAGGAATTTCTCCAAATTCACACAGATCTAACAGTAAGTTGTTTGCCAAAATGCTGTCTCCAGCTTGGGGCCTAAGGCTAGAAAATAGAGAGAAAATTAAAGATTCTTTGACACTACTTCCCAGATTACAGAAAGACCATGTATACCAGGACATCCATTGAAGCAATGAGGGAGACCCATCTAAGAAACGAATCAGTAACAAGGTGAGGAGGGAGTAAATAAGAATGAACAAACAGCCCTGCAACTCTAGAAAGAACTCCACATCAATGCTTTAAAAGAGAAGAAAAAGAATTCCTTACTTTCCACCACATATTTTTTATCTCATCAGTTGCTTATCGTGCCTACTCCTAATTCTCAGCTCTGGCAGGACAATGCTTGAAGATGGTGTGCTGACCCATTTACTCTCATTTCATCCCTTTGATTAATTTACAAAGTTGTGAATCTGGAAACCAACTGGCTAGGGCTATATACGTTCTGGGTCACTACAGCAGAGATTTGCTATCAGGGTGACAGAAGGGAATCAAAACCCTGATCCTGGCCTCTTAAGCTCTTACATACTATTTCCCAACCAGCACAGTCTGGCAATTTGATTATCACCTTGGTGTCACAACACTATGGGTTTCCTGTCTTTTGCCACTTTTTTAACTAAGAGAAGGTGAAGAATGAAGGTGGTGATTATCCAGGAACAACCGTGGGAGGCCAAGGACCACTTCCACAGCTGAGCCCCCAAACCCTTTTTCCAAAAGGTTTCTTCTTTCTCTCTCTTTCCCCTATTCATACCAGTCTACCTTAGACTGGTTGCTGGAATGTGAAAGTTGTCCTAAATTTCTGGGCTGAAAATCAGCAATCTCCTCTCCTTTTGATTCAGTGGGAAAACAGCTAAAGTTAAAAATCTATACCAAAGAATTATGGCATACCTCGTATCTCTGCAGCGGTAAGAAAGGAAGAAGGGGAAACAGGGTTGATGGGGGGGAGCTGAATGATGCATTCACTGTCAGACATTGTATCAATTCTTACCTGCTATTGTGGTTGTGATTGTCATAAATAGTGGAAGGGCTCAATTCCAAAGGGATCACACTGGGGAGGGAGCAATTGGAGAAATCAGTCAGTCAGCAAGCATTTATTAAATGTTTGCTAGATGCCATGTCCTGTGCTAAGTGATGGGGATAGGAAGAAAAGCAAAAACAGTCCCAACTCTCAAGGGGCTTTTTATACGTGTGTGTGTATGTACATATGTATTATGTATGTGTATAATACACACATATGTAGTAAATATCTAGCTATACAGAAGATCTATAGGGTAGACAGGAGGTAATTTCAGAGGGGAGAGCATTTCAGGGATGGACACAGCCAGTACAAAGTTATGACAACAGGAAATGGAGTTTCTAGTGGTCCAGGAACCGTAAGTAGTGGAGTAACTGGATGAGAGGGCATGGAGGGGGGTAAAGTATAGGAAGACTGGAGAGTAGGTAGGGATTACGTAGGGTTTTAAATGGCAGAGAACTTTATATTTAACACTGGGGATAACAGGACACCACTGGAGCTCACTCAGCACAGGGACGCCATGGTCAAACCTACTCTTTAGAAAAATTAGTGAGATCATCAAGGAAAAGATGGATTGGAACAGGAAGGGACTTGAGGCAGAGAGATGACTTAGAAAGCTGGAAAAGACACCTTAGGTCATCTACTTCAACCCCATAATTTTAGAGGTGGGGAAAATGAAGCCTGGGAGGTTAAAAATGACTGAAAATACTACAAATAATAATAATTATTATTAATAAGAATAACTAGCATTCATAGCACTCTAATATTTGTGAAGTGTTTTAAATGTTATTTTATTTGATCCTCAACATAACTGTGTAAGGTAGGTACTATTATTATTACTCCCATTTTATAGATGAGGAAACTGGGACAGAAGTGAAGTTATTTTCCCAGAATCATACAGGTAATAGAAGGAAAGATGGGAGGGAGGGAAGGATGGAAGAGAGAAAAGGAGGGGAAGAGCAGTGAAAGGAAGGGAGGAAACAAGCATTTATTAAACACCTACTATGTGCCAACACAGTGCAAAGCATTTTGCCAATATTGTATCATTTGATCCATACGGTAACTCTGGGATTTAGGAGCTATTATTATATTCATTTTACAGTAGAGGGAATTGAGGTAGACTTGTCCAGGGTCATACAGCTGGGAAACGTCCAAGACAAAATTTGATCTTAGGTTTTCCTGACTCCAGGACCAATGATCCACCCAGGTGTCCCTAATGGCAGAACTGGGATTTGAACCAGGTCCACTGACTATAAACCTGGCACTCTTCCCTTTATTCTCTGCAGCTTTCAGAGATGCATAGGATAATTTTAGAAGGGAGACAGCATAAAGGACTAAGAGGAAGAGTAAGGGAATGGAAATAGAGGACAGCATCCCAGTTGAGCCTTGAAGCAAACTATGGTTTTTATGGGGGTAAAGGTGATGGAACGCTTAGCATACTACCTGGTACATAGTAAGTGATTAATAAATGCTTATTGATTGATTGAAGGAAGACATTCCAAGCCTGGGCAATAGCCTATGAAGACACACTGAGATGGGAAATGGAATGATCAGTCCACAGAATAGAAAGTAGGCCAATTTGGCTTTGAATATAGGAAGGGAAATAGTGAATTCTATTCTTGCCCCTTGGAGAAGGAAATGGCAAACCACTCTAGTATCTTTGCCAAGAAAACCCCATGGACAAAGTCCATGGGGTCATGCTGAGTTGGATAAGACTGAACAACAACAGCAACAATTCTTGCCCCTTCATGAATCTCTGTTTAGGCCAGAAATTTAGTTGTAGATAAAACTGGTTCTTCTTTTGGGTCAAAAGTTCTTAAATTTTTGTGTGTGTCATGGACCCATCTGACATTCTCATATGGCCTTTAGAACTTTTCTTTGAATAATGGTGGATTTTTTAAAACAAACAACTCGTAATTACAGAAAATGCTAAATTTTAGTTAGAGGTTAAAGAAAATAAAGTTGTCATTTTCCCCCATTCAAGTTCACAGTACACTGATAACTGTCCACAGATCACTGAAGGGTCCAGGGACCCCAGCTTCAGGTGAAGCTCAGCTCCTCCTTGACCGCTAATTAGGCCTAGTCCTTATAGCTCTAAATGACTGCACATTTTAAATCCTGGAGTCAGCCCATCACTGGTAGTATTTCCCCCACTGCTCAGAACTGACTGCCTTTTCTGGTTTCAAGAACTTCACTTCGAATCAAGTTCCAGCTCCTGGAAGGCTTTAGCTCACCCCATTGGAAGAGCTGGAAAGACTAACATTACATGTGCCTAATTAACATCTCACACCTGCTACTGACCCAGCTGCCAATTATTCACTTCCCAATATTCACAAGTTGATGAGTCAAGTCATTTGGCCTTTGGGTCCTGGTCCCCCTTCGGTAGGGACTGCCCAAAGACCTAATTTATAATATTCCAGTACTTTAAATGTACCCAGTAACATACACCCAGTAACATGACTTCCACTCATGGTAGAGAAGGAGCTTGGTATAAGTGGAGTGGGCCAAGGTAGAGAGAAAATGGAGAGCTGGTGTGTAGACATGGGAATAAAGCAGTTAGAGGGCAGGAATTTTACAAGTATTCGGACATCCTCTATCCACTCACCCTTTTTGGGTTCTAAAGAGGGGGTCAGAGACTGAGAAAGGTTGAGAAACACCAAACTAATTGACCACAGACTTTTTTTAAAAACACTTGTAGCAAGGAATATAATTTCTTCCCTGAATGAATCACAGTGACGTTTTTTACAAGATGATTAATTACCATGGCAGACAAAAATTCACTTTTTAATATAAATGTTTTTGTACAATGTTTATCGTATGCTCTATATGTTAAAGAGTGGTTAATTCAGCCATCTCATGATTTTAATATGTTAATATTCTCTTGACTCTCATGCTCTCTCATTCCTACCCTTGTCCTCCAAGAAAACGGTCACACATTGTCTTGGATGGATCTTTGTTGTTGTTGTTAACTAAAAACGAGGTTGAGGTTTCATAGATATAAATGTTCATCTTTTCCCATTAAAAAAGGGGTATCCAGAATGATTAAACATGACCTTGTAAATCAACTTCTGTTCTTTCCCTTCCTCCTTCTATAATAATCCAGCAGACACAGACATGACAAATTAGTTTTACAACTCAACATCTCCAGCAAAGAGAAGAAACTAGTAAGTCTGAGCAATTGAGGAGGGAGACTGAAGTGTTGGTATCAAAACTGGCGATTTGCCTTACACATTTACATCTCATGATTTTTTTTTTCTTTACTCTCTCTACCCTTGATAACAGCTTAAAGTTCACTTATATTTCCAGAGCACAGAAACTTCAATTGGAAAGGCCCTCAAGGTTATCATCTAGTCTAACCTATACCAGAAAAGAAACTCTTAATCATCCTTCAAAAGTGGTCATGCGGCTTCTATTTGGAGACCTTGAGTGATGGGAAACTCACTGTCTCTCAAGGCAGCCCTGACCTAACAATCCCCAAGGAGCCCCTCCAAAACACTACTGACAACACTGAAATACTTTAAATGGGCAGTAATTACAAAAACAACTTCTACCACAGTAGAGATCCATCTTTTTTATCACAGTCATAACAAATGAAGGTTTTTCTCTCATCAAATTACAACTGCCCAATAGCTACCATTCCCAGTGTTGCTGAACAAGTTTAATCCACGAGAAAGCCCGTCAGACACTTGAAGACAGACCTCAAATCTCTTCTTCTCCAGATTAAAATCTTCCTTATTCCTTCAAGATAAGTGCATCTTTCTCAAGAATAGGTAGTATATTCTCTACATCTGAACGTTCAGGTTGCTGAAGTATCATAGGAACCTAACTTTAGGGCTAGAAGGGAACCTAAAGGCTGTCTAGTTTTACCTTCTCATTTTACAGATGAGGAAACTGAGGCTGAGAGACATTATGTGGCTTATGCAGGGTCACAGAGGTATTAAGTAGCAGAACCTGAAACTGAACCCCAGTTGTCTGATTCCAAATTCAGTGGTTCCCTCCCCCCAGGACAAGTGTCATTAAAGACTAGGAGACCAGTTTAAGAAGCTATCAGAATAATTTGTATATAACTACATACTTTAAATAGATATAACTATAAATCAGGGCTGGTAGGTGGCACTGTGAATAGAGTGCTGGGCCTGGAGTCAAACACTCATTTTTCTGAGTACAAATTTGGCCTCAGACACTTACTAGCTGTGCAACCCTGGGCAAGTCACTTAATTCTGTTTGCCTCAGTTTCCTCATCTGTCAAATGAACTGGAGAAGGAAATGACAAACCATGCCAGTATCTTTGCCAAGAAAACCCCAAAGAGGGGCCACAAAGAATAGGATATGAGTAAACAACAACAAATATACTTTAAAATACACAAATAAAATGCACTTCTTCATAACCCTGAATCTTCTGGGAATCTCTCTTCTCTTTTCCCCCGAACCAGCAGAACTCACATTACAGCCTGAGATTCTAAGTCTTTTGCAAATCACACAACCTCCCCAGTGAGATTCCAGTCCCTACTCCTATTCCTTCTATTTCCTAGCCGTGGCATCAGGTTAGATGGCAGGGGGTTGAGGTATAGGTGGTGGGAGAGAAAAGAGAAGGAAGAAAAGAAAGAAATTGTTTTTCTGGGCTAGTGAGAAGAGTCCAATGGCCCAGGTTCAAATTCCACCTCTGTCGCTTAACTGTGTGTCCTTGGACAAGTCTCTTAACCTCACTGGGCCCCAGTTTCCTCATATGCCTCTAAAGTCCTTTCCAGGCCAAAATTCACAAAATTCATAAATTCATAAAATTCAAAATTTCATATAATTAATAAATTCATTAAATACCATCTAGCTACTTTCTTGTGTGTAGAGAAGGAAAGGCAGATCAATAGGGAAAGCCTGGCCTGTGCAATATGACAACGATCTTTCCTTGAGCCCTCTGACAGTTTGACTCCTAGGCTCCTTTGATAATTCAACTACTGTTCTGGGTCTTTCCTCCTGTTGAAGAACAACAGAAGATGTTAAAAAAAAAAAAAAGGTAGAGGTGGCAATGGATTCAAATACAAAAGATTCTAAAATAGTCTGGATCTAAAGCTCCTACAGAAATGTCAGAAATATCCTAGAAAATCAAGGGCTAATCACTGCCAGGAGGTGGGAAATAAAGCCTAGCTCTACTGACATTCCAGCAAACACAAGGGACAACTTTTATCAGGAGGTTTATATTAAAATACAAACTCTGAATTTGTGGAGAACATGGACAAGAATTTCCCAGGAGGAGACAGCATGGATGGCTTGAGGCCTGACAGTCAGAAGGAACAGACAGATGGATGACAGCATGGATCAACTGAAGTCTAAAGTGCTGGTCTCAGTGAAAAATAAATAAATAAATAAATAAAGGTCATGTGCTTGCTTCAGGGACCAGAAGATAGAGGGTTCCCATTCTGCATAGGGTCAAGAAAGGATAGAGACCTTTTCTAGCAGCAATTAGCTAGCATTAATATAAAGGAGGGCATCTAGGTGGCACAGTGGATACAGCGCAGGGCCTGAAGTCAGGAAGACTCATCCTGAGTTCAAATCCAGCCTCAGACACTTACTAGCTATAGGACCCTGGCAAGTCACTTCACCTTGTCTGCCTCAGTTTCCTCATGTGCCAAATGAGCTGGAGAAGGAAATGGCAAACCGCTTCAGTATCTTTGCCAAGAAAACTCCAAATGGGGTTACAAAGATTAGGACGTTACTAAACAACAATATAAATGAAAGCAGGTGATTGAATCCTTGAGACTCACTGCAGAAAAGAACAGAAAGGGAGGGTGCCAGTGCAGAGTAGGAAATATCCCAAAGAGCTTATATTGGGTGGTTCTTCGAGAGTATCAGGGGAGGAGGCAATAAGGAGAAAAAAGGATGCTTCTGTCAGTTTGTGGCCACTGTTCCAACCTTCCTAGCATTATTCCCCTCCCATCCTAGCTCCCATCCCCCATGAACAGTTCTCAGCCTGGTCCAAGGCAGCCATGACCTGTGGCATAGAGCTAGGAAAACCTTGCTTAGGGTTAGGGTAGAGTGGGGGTGGGACAAGGGATAATATGTTCCTGGCATCCCAAGTTAGAAAAATTTCCCATAAAAACATTTTTAGATTCTATACTTCAAACACATTATAGGTTAAATAGCTTTGCTTAGAAATGGGTTTACCCATTTGGGCAAATGAAATAAAAATTCTTAAAAAAATTCTAGAAACAAATTATAAACACTTCTACAGGACATGAGGGCAAGGTGGTCTCATCTAAACATTTTATTTCCTCAGGACATAACACAGTAGTCTGCACACAGCAGGCTAGGCACTGGATGAATCTCTGTTGAATAATTTAGGATACAACCCATTTGTAAATTAGACATCATGAATAAGGAGAAAGTATGATATTTCTTACTATTCACTGAATTCGACTGAATAAAATGTTTGTTATCATGGCATTTCCTGTCTCTGTGATGATGTTTTCTTAAGCATGTAAATATGAACAATTTCCATGAAACCAATAATATAGCAGGAGTTTCAACATAAAAGCTAAGAAAAGAAATAATGATGAAAGAACTTTAAATGTTGGCAGGGAAGATGTTGGGAAAGAATATAGATGACACTGTAAAATGATACTTGTTCCCAAAAAAGTGAAAGTTGTACCTCTTAAAATTACAACACAAGTTTGAGAATAGTTAAAAAAAAACACCTTACAAAATCTGACCTGAAATGACCAAAAAAATTAGAATGATAGTTAAATAATATTCACATAGGGAAAAACAACAGCCTTTTTAAAAAGCAGTCCTTATATTTAAAGGATATTCTTGTACAAGCAAGTAAAAGGAAACCCATTAGTTTTTTCTCCAATTTTCCAAAACATGAAGTTCCCAATGTATTCGCTCAAATATAGCCATTCTTCCTCTGAGTAATACAATGCATGTTTGCACTTTCATAAAATACTTCAAAGTTATAATTAGCATTATATTAATAATGACTGCAGTTTAAATCATAGCCATTATACCTTGGTTGGACCTGTTTAGATCTGTAGATTGAACCTTCAAGTTCAAGACAGTCGCTTTTTCCAAAAAAAGCACCAAACAGGGTTATTGTCTCAATTCTACCATTTAGTACCTGTGTTACCTTGGGTAAATAATTTTACCTTCTCTGAGCCTCAGTTTCCTCATAGGTAAAAGTCCCCTTCCAGCTTTAACCTAACCATTTATAACACATTTCTAGCACCCCAGGTTAACTATAAGAACAATTTTCCACATAAACACTGTTAGATTCTATACTCCAAACACATTATGGGTTGAATAATGGGTCTATGATACCAATGGGTACAGTTTCTTTGTGTTTAGCAACAATAACCATAAATCAGTATTTGGTAGAACATAAGCAGTAAAAATAATCTTATTAAGACCATGTTTCCAATTAGTTCTGGAGTTAAGCTTCCAGAGAGTATAAAGCAGGAACTTTAAAAAAAAATCACCTAATACTGCAATAAGACTAAATATAGCAAAGAAAATCTTTCCTTGTTTCGTGGTATTTTGATTACTTCTTTACTAATTTACAAATTGTGTGCTCAAAATAAAAGTTAGGTTTTTGGGGTTTTTTTTAAGGTTTATGTAACTTACAAAGCTAGCAATAATGCATGACATGTACATTCAGTTATGCAGGCCATTACTCTAACAAATACCAGAACTAGAAAGACCTAGTTTTATTTAGTCTGTCTTTCCTAACATGAAGTTCTTTTCCTTATTTTTGAACTATTGAGACATCAGCCACGGCTGAATTCCAATAGTGACATAAGCACCCTTCAGGTGTTTTGAAGAGGCTGAATGGAAAGACAGGCCTGAAAACAAGACAAAAATATAAAGCCTTTTATGTAAGCACATACACTAGATGATTATTACACCGAAATTGCTTCAATCAGATTTTAACCCACAGTTATATTAATGCAAACATAAGTTTGACATGCTAGACAGTGCAATGATGTTCAAAGGGCCACAGGAGGTTAACTGCATATACACATTCTTGAAAATATTCTATTTCAGTTTATCTGTCAAGAGATGGCAAATTGCTTCAGTCGCTAAACAAATTCCCCAACTCTCAAACTATTGTAGCAGGTACGATAAAATTATATTTGGAAGGAATTTTGCTAGCAACTGCTTTAATTACCTATGGCTCAATTTGATCTCATGTGGGCTTTCAAAAAAGTTATCAACGTTTTAAAACAATGTGTAAATTGATAAATGTTTCAGGATACAGCACACATAGTTTGACAAAACACTGGGTTCTTTCCCTCCAACAATGTAACAAAGACAATAGAGAACTTTAGTGTTTGTTACAATGTCATTACTGCCCTAGAGAACAAACTTGAAAAACGCAAGGAAGTGGGGTGTCTGAAATACAGCCATCAAAACTTAAGGTAAAATGAGACTGGGTGGAAAAATCAGTCTTTAAGTACAAGTGCATGCAAGTCAAGTTGGTGCTGTGAAGCCTGTTCTATCTCGTACTCAGAAACCAAATGAGACACCCAAAAATCTAGTAGTGAGGAAAAAGGGCGGCGAGAGGAGGGACCGTCAACTGAAAGTACCAAACAGGCACCCTTAGAAATGGTGAGATCAACACTGAAGATGGGGACAGAGGTGAGTGGAGAAGACTAAATACGAATCCCAGGGAAAAGAAAGGTTGGTATGGGGCATAAGCTCACCCCAACTTCAGGGCCCTAGAGACCCTGGGAAGAGAGGAAAAGTGAACTCCCTCTCTCACATTCCCAGGAAAAGGAGAAAGGTTCCCTCTCAAGTGCTGCCCCACTAGGCACTCTCTCCGTGAGGGATAGGGACCAGAACAGGAGAGCTGCTCAAGCCAAGAAAAAAAAAGTGGGGGAGGGGAGGCAAGGGAAAAGCACCCAGAGAAGGAGGAAGAAGAGCAGCAGGAAAGGCTCCCCTCTCGCCTACCTGCATTGTAGAAGCGATCCAACACCACGGTTTCCCCGAAGTCTAGTTTGCCAAAATGCAGGGTCTCCAGCGCAGCGCCCACCGCCTCGCACGCCTCCCGCAGGCACTGCAGGGCCTCGCTCTCTGCCACCACCAGCTGCCCCTGGCTCGCCTCGTTAATCACATATGCCACGGTGGTTCTCCGGCTGCCGCCGCCCGCGCCAGTCGAGTTGCCCCGACTTCGGGGGGCGCTCGGCGCCCCGCTCGCAACCGCAGCGGCCGAGATGCCCCCAGTGCAGGCGGCAGAGGTGCCGCTGCTCTCCACATTCCAGAAGCTGCCAGGGGGCGGGGGCGGCGGTGGGAGCTGACTCCCCTCGCCTGGAGCGGCAGCTGCAGCGGCTGCCGCTCCTCCCCTCCGGCTGCTGCCGCCCTCCTGGAAGGTGCAGAAGCCCGGGGGGCTGAACCGGGGCACGGGGAAAGTGATGCCCTCGCTATCTTCGGCACTCATCTCTTCCAGGGTTTTTCCGGCGGCCGCGGTGGGGTCCACCGCCCAGCCGCCCCGTCTCGCCAACCACAGCTCGGGGCTGCTCCGCGCCCGCCGGGCTAGGCAGCTGCCATCTCGCGCTGAGCCCTCGCCGCCGCCGCCGCCGCCGCCACCACCTCCACCGCGGCGCCGCCTCTTCTCCGGCGCTCTTTCTCCCGGAGGGACGCCGCTAGCCGGCGGCGCGTCTCCCCTCCTGGGCGCCTCCGTGGCCGTGTTTCTCGCTCGATGCAAGGCTCGGAGTGGAAGGGGTAGGGATGAGCTGTTGGGCGGGAAGGAAAAAAGCGCTTCCTCCCTGTTTAGGGCTGGCCGGGCTCTTCTTAGCAGACCTGTGCCGCGGGGCTGCCAAGCGGTGCTAAGCTCCGGAGACTCCGTGCGCCACTGACACCATAACGCAACGCCAGCTGCTCTCGCGGCGTGCGCTCTCCTCTCCGCGGCGCGCTCTCTGGGGACCACGGGGGTTTCCTCTCCCTCAAGTAGAGGCACCTGGCTGGCACCTTACCGACGGGGATCGCCGAGCCTTGTACACGCACACCAGAAGCCGCAGCCGAGAGGATCCGCCTCCCTAGTCAACTGCAGCTTCCTCCTCCTCCCCTTCCCTCTTTTCTCTTCCGATCCTTGCGGCCGCCTCGTCTAAGCGCCGGCCCGCGGGGCTGGAGGCATGCGATTTCTTCCAGCCGCTTGTCCCCTCTGCTAACTGCCTTCTTCCCGCCCCTTTGCTGGAGCCTGGAGAGTCTGGGGCCAGCCCCCGGGGGCGGGCACTGCTGTGAAGCCCTAAACTGAGGTGAAAGCGACCGTGCTACCACTGCTACCGGTCATCAGCGGCTCCCGAGGTCCGTCTGCAGGACTGGTGCTCAGCTAGAGGTTGTATGTGCCTTCTGGTTTACACTATCCGGCTACCTACCTCAGAAGAGGCATATTATTCGAGCCCTCAGTTACTTCAAACTGCGGGGGGCTCGTACAAAAAGTCTCTTTTGCTAAAGTCGTTTTTGTTGCTGCGGTTGGTGTCTGTTGAAACGGTCCCCGCGGCCATAGCGCCCTCCTCCGGCTCCGATTTAGCTCTGCTCTTCTCCTTAAGCTGTGACTGCCTGGCCTGAGAACTCGTGGGTTGCGCAACCGTGGCCCTGATTTCAAAGGGAGCTAAGCTCCGAGGCGGCGGAGGGCCTTGTCGGGCCCCGAGGTTTGTGCGTAACACATCTGAGCTTGGGACTCTGGGAGTAGCGTGTGAAAGATCTGAGGTCGGCCTGGGGACTTTCCTACTCATTTTGGAAATACTAATGGGAGGATGGGGGGGAGGGGAATAAACATTTATTAAGAGCCCAATATATGTCAGACACTGTGCCAAGTGCTTTACAAATGATCCTCACAACAACCCTGCAAAGTGCATGCTATTATTATCCCCATCTTACAGTTGAGGAAACTGAGTCAGAGAGGTCTAAGTGACTTGGCCAGGTTTGAACAACTAATAAGTGGTTAAATCTGAATTTGTACTCAGTTCTTCCAGACCCCACGCTGAGAGCTCTAGCTGCCTCTAGGTAGATTCCTTCCCCTTCTCAGAATGTTTTTAGATAAATAAAATAAAAGGTATACAAGGAAATCAATTACATTAAAATTATGTGTGTGTGTGTGTGTGTGTGTGTTGAGTTCACAGACTCCGGCTTAAAACCTCCTGGACTGGATGAATTCTAAAGTCCTTTCCAGCTCATACATTCAATTGCTGTGCTGCCTCTATCCTAATTTCAACCGAGGCTGTGATTTTTCTGTAAAGGCCGGGCACCCCTTGGTCTGAAGACCCCCAGTTCCCCAAGGAATCCTAAGACAGGGAATACTGTCAGCACTCAAGCTGAGACTTAACACGTGCTTGTTGACACACTAGCTCTGCTTTTAGGCTGTAATTTATCCAGGAGTTTAGCCTAGTAACAGAGCTAATCCTCCCAGAGAACATTTATAACATATCCATCGACCCTGGGAAAGGCATCGGAGGGCCACTTACCTGGTCCCCTATCCATGGTCCGTTTGTCACAGAATCTGAAGTCAGAGGTTCTAGGTTCAAATAACCATCTCTACTTCTTACTACTATCTTTGTGATCTTGATTAAGTTGCTTCCCCTCTCTTGAACTCATTAGTAAAATTAGGGGGGTTTATACTAATTGATTGAAAAGTTTCTTTCCTACATCTAGGCTGTGAGGGGTGGGGTATGTCTTTCTAAAGCAATAGCTCACAAGCCTCCACCACTGTAATTTCTCCCATGACTATCAGTTTGTTCAGTTGTTTTTCGTTGTATCTGATTCCTCAGTGACCCCATTTGGGGGTTTCTTAGCAAAGATACCGGAGTGGTTTACCATTTCTTTCTCCAACTCCATTGTCAGATGAGGAAACTGAGGCACAAGAAAGTGACTTGCCCAGGGTCACACAACTAGTAAGTGTCTGAGGCCAGATTTGAACTCAGGAAGGTGAGCTTTCCTGACTCCAGGACCAACACTCTATCCATTGTGCCATCCATTTTAGACTTTTAGAAAGGAGTATTGGGCAACTAGGTGTTTCAGTGTGCCAGGCCTAGAATCAGGAAAATCTGAGTTCAAATTTGGCCTCAGACATTTACTAGCTATGTGACCTGGCTAAGTCCCTTGACTCTGTTTAAGACAATGGCAGAAAATGGAGGAGAAAATGGCAAAGCACTCCAGTGGAAAACCTCAAATGGGGTCATGAAGCGTTGGAGACAACTGAAACAACTCAGCAACAAGAGTGTACTAAAGCAGTAAGAAGAGTTGGTTAAAAAAAATTCCCATAAAAGATCTGGGATAAACTCTCCTGCCAATTTGAGGGGGGCAGGGTAGGTCCTTGTCTCCCCCATCCCCTCAGTGAGTGCTCATGAAGTTTCCATCCCATTAGACACGGGGTGGTAATAGCTTTCTTCTGGACTCCTTGTAGTCTTTTCATAAGGCAATTGGGTGAAATGACTTGCCCAGAGTCACACAGCCCATAAGTGTCAAGTGTCTGAGACAGAATTTGAACTCGGGTCCTCCTGACTCCAGGGCCGACACTCTATCCACTGTGCCACCTAGCTGCCCTGACTCCTTGTAATCTTGAAACAGCATTTCCTCCCTGTGTCTAGTTTGTTTGTGGCTCCTGATGCAGACTGAAGCCAGCTGTTGCTGTGAAGTTCCAAATCCTCTGGATCCTTCTTAGCTCCCCAGGTCCTTCTTCAACCAGAAAGGGTGGGAGGGAAGAGTCTGAGTCTGAACCTGAAGTTCTTCTCAGGGGCGCAGCTAGAAGAGCTCTAACCATTAGGCTGCCAGAAGTCCCAGTGTTTGAGTTCCAAATCCGGCTTATTCTATACAAAGCCCACAGGGTATAACCAAGTCTCTTCAACCAATCTAAATATACTTCTTTTGTGAACCATTCTATTTCATTCAATGAATTTCAAGGACTTCTAAATTGATCAAGGACTTTTCATACCTAGTCTACAGTCTTTCATTGACTGATCCATAAAAAATGACAAGGCCTTCCTTGTCTACACCTAGTTCAGACCTCTGATTCACTGGTTCAATAAAAGTTTTATCACATCACATAGGTATGGGGGGGGGATAGTATCTTGTCTGTAACTTAAAGTGGGGTGGGGTGACTGATCTGATTTGATGCTTGTATAGTCTATTGGTTCCAGGTTGGGGCTAGGGTCCTAGGGGCCCTAAGGGGTCCCTCTACTCTGTGTTCAGTTGGGTACCAAGTGATAGACAGCACTGGCACTGGGTGGAGGGGGGGGAGGGTGTTGGGTCTGGATCCCTTTTACACTAAAGAACTCTCATACTATGAACCTTCAGTCCATAATTTATAAAAATCTGATAGCCTCATGCCACAATAAAGCAAGCATTTTAAGGCTGCTTAAAGGTAAAATGAAAAAAATTATGAACAAGTATGAGCTAATATAGTATGCTCTGGACAAACTATTAGTCCATAATATTTTAGGGACATACAAATCTACATATCTCTCAGCTTCACTACACATAATGAATATAGTACTATAAAAGATATTAGTAAATAAGCATTCAAAGAAGCAAAATTTATTTCTTAAAAACTGGTCTGACTTATAAAGACACAGTGACTACTATACAACTGCAGTTTGAAACAAGAGGAAAAAAAAATCCTGAAAAGTAGGGTACCCAATAGAAGAAGCCTTTGGTGTAGAATCTTTCCATTGGGTCTATGCAAATATGAAAAGGCCCAAAATTTATCCTAGATGAGATCCCACATTTAGCACAGGTTCTGGGGCAACTATCTCAATTATCTGCACTAGTAAGTCAGGTTGCCAGAGTGAGACTACTAGGCCTCCCCTTGGGGTTCTAAAGATAGCCTTGAGGATTTGGGGGAGGGGGGTTAATCATGAGTCCCCATCATGTGCTACCTCCCAAGATTATCAGTCAATTTCAGTTAGCCAGACTTAATTAGATTTTAGAAAGGAATATTCTACTAAAATGGTATAATAACAGTTGAATGAAAAGTTCCCCCTAAAGATCTCTAACTTACTCCCACATAGGTCACACTCCTGATTGATTACCTCAAGGTATGTATTCACCTCTGGCAAAGGTATCAAGGTGGGGGTATAGCATCATGTTACTTTAAGTGGGGTAGGATGATTTAATCAATGCCTCATTCATCATGACCCCCATCCTTATACACGTTACCAAAAATAACATTAACACAAGGAAGGCCACTCAGAAAAAGTTTCTTCCCTTCCCCAATCCAGCTGCAATGCTTCACCATGAAGTTCTCTCTCTCTTTCTCTCTCTCTCTCTCTCTCTCTCTCTCTCTCTCTCTCTCTCTCTCTCAGCTCTTTTTATCTCTCTCCTCTCCACCCTCTATCAGCTTTGACTGCCTGTTTTTCACTGCTGTATCAGCAACGTGCATATAAACCTCAGAATGTGGGAGAGATTGGTGCAGTCTTAGGGAACGGGGGCAGATCATGGAGGGTTTCCAGAAAGACAAGCCCTGTAGAGCTGTCTGTGGCCATAGTGGATGCCTGCCTAGAGCAAGATGGAAAGGCGCACATCTTCATTAGTGTGGTAATAATATAACTCCTCCAAGGTTTGTCCCATCATATGTTATACTTTTACCAGGGGGCCATGCATGTCTCCTCTAGAGAGCCCAGCATGGAGAACCATAAGTCTAGTGCAGTGGGTTGTATTTCTTGAACTCTAAGCTGCAGGTCTCTTGATGGGGCAGAATAACTAGTTGTTCATGGGCCATCGTTCTAAATTGTGATTGTATTATGCACCCTTACCACTTGCCCCTGGATTCCCTTTTTCTCACATTTTTTCTCTCCAGATAAGTGCGGGATAAACTTGCATGCTTTTCTAAGTCAGTTCAGTTGGCATGCTACCTCTTCTTTCCAAGGCCTTTTCCTTCCTCTTTCTTCTCTCAACTACCCAGTAAAGCTAAGAGCAATTCTAATAAATGCCCTTGCCTCTTACCCCTACTCCAGTTTCTAGTCACCTCTCTATTGGTTTCTAGAGTAGCTGAGGCTGCTACTAAGATGTCAACTTAAAATTCTTCCCCAATATGGACTTTTCCTTATCTTATGTGTTGAGGACCTTAAAATGACCAGCACCTTGAACTTATCAACTTGAGTCTCACTCCTAATCTTCATTAGATCCTTGGACTTACTAAATGTTCTTCCTAGATTTCCCTGGAGTGTGTCCATGAATGCAACAGCAGAATCTTTTTTTTCCCTTTTGGAGAGGTGGAAGGGAGGAAGGGAAGGAAGAAATGAGGGAGGAAAGAAAGAAGAGAGAGAGGGAGGAAGAGAGGGAGGGAGGAAGAGAAGGAGGAAGGAAAGAAAGGAGGGAGGAAGGAAAGAAAGAGAAGGAGGGAGGAAGGAAAGAAAGGATTTATTAAGTATTATGTTAAAAGCACTGTGCTAAGCAATTTACAAAAATTATCTCATGGCATTATTATTATCCTCCTTTTACAGTTGTGAAAACTAAAGCACACAGAAGTTAAGTAATCATACAACTAGTGAATGTTTGAGGCTGGATTTGAATGCAGGTCTTCCTGATTCCAAGTCAGCACTATATCCATAGTACCATTCAGCTACCTCTATAGTTGCCTCTACAAGTCATGAGACTTCTTTTGAGAGGCAGAGGCAGGATATGAACCCTGGTCTTTCTGATTCCAGGTCCAGTATTTAATCTACGTCATGTTGCTTTTCTAGGTGTTCACTTGACTGTATCTTCGTTTTCAGCCAAAGCCACCAAATTCCAAGCCATGAGATGCCTTCACTAAATAGCCCTTTAAGGCTCTTTCCAAGCCTCTTTTGGGGTTTTTCATCAGAAATACCTTCTCCTAGCTAAAAATGGTTATTATATGTGGTGTCATTCAGGTACTCTATCACTGAAAATCTTCTTTGGAGATATATAGATATATAAATATATGTATATTGCCAAAGAAAATATCTGCATACACATACATGTGTGTATACATACACATATATGGATATATATATACACATATACACATGTGTGTGTATATATATCTCCTTGGTAATTCAGGGCATCTTGAATATATAATATATATATATATACATATGTATATAAACACACACACACACACACACACCCCTGAGGAACTTTGCTTTATACTGTGAAGTTACTTGTGAGGATGGAGATGGGGGCAATCCACCTCTGTTACAGAAACAATCCAATCCACAGAGCCATCGATACATGATATGCCATTAACAAAGGTTCCCATAGCCAAGTCTTCCAACACATATTCATAGCTGAGTCCTTATATACCAGCTTACACTAACCTAAGAAAGAGAGTGCATGCACACAACCACTCTATCTTTGGAATGTTATTCAGAATACAAGAGTGGGCTCAGGAAACAGGAATGTTGCTGTGTCTAGAAGAACACTGTGGTTACATGCAAGGGGAACTCTTACTGCACCATAAACCAAACATTCACCTCCTACGGTTCTCTTCTCATAATTTCTCACTCCAGTCTTGGATAAACCCAGGATGTGAAGGAGAGGGCCAGGTGTGATCCATGAAGTGATGGTGTTACTGTCAAGGTCTCACAACCACTGACATAGGCACATACAGAAGAACAGAGAAGGCATTGGATTTTTTGTCTTTCTTTGTATCCCTGTGCTTAGCACAGTGCCTAGCACATAAAAGGCACTTAATAAATGCTAGTTGACTGACTAAGGGCCTGTGAAAAGGCGTTAAAAGGGGGAATCAGAAGAGAAAAATAAAAGGAATATAAAAAAGGGAGAATGAACAGGATTTATCAACAGATTGAATTTGGAAAATGAATAAGAAAGAAGAATCAAAGATCACTCCATGCATTTGAGGCCTCGGCAACTCAGCAGATAGTGACATCAACGGAAAAGATATCAGAAGGAAAGTTGGGGGGTGTGAGGGGAAGGGGATAGGGAGTATAGTTTTAGATCTAATAAGTCTGAGGTACCCATGGATATCCAAGTAGGAAGATAAAGCAGGAAGCTGGAAATGTTGGTTTAGAACTCTGGGGAGAGGTCAGGATTGGAAATATAGACTTGATGGTCACCTATATACAAGTGATCATTAGTATACAGAAGCCCATATGAGGAAACTCCCTCTACCAATGCAGAGAGGTGCAAAGACTCCCAAGAGCACCGAGAGATTAAGTGACTTGGCCCTGAGTCTCATAGTCAGTAGGAAGGTATGTGAACCCAGCTCTTCCTATTTTCAAAGCCAGCTCTCTGTCCCCTTCAACAATACATACATGCATACATACATGCATACATATATGAATATACACACATATATATGATATAGATTTTTAAAATGATAATTACCACAAAGCATACAAAATAGTGAATTCTCTCTTACATAAAACCCTTAGCATCTAACACAGTTTTTGTTGTTGTTTGGTCATTTTCAGTCATGTCCAACTCTTCATGACCCTATTTGGGGTTTTCTTGGCAAAGATACTGGAGTAGTTTGCCATTTTCTTCTCCAGAAGGAAACTGAGGCAAACAGGATTAAATGACTTGCCCAGGGTCACCTAGCTAAGTGTTTGAGACCAGATTTGAACTCAAGAAGGTGAGTCTTCCTGACTCCAGGCCTAGCCCTCTATCCACTACGCCACCTAGTTGCCCCTTTAACAGAGCAGAACTAAACAAATTAAGAAATAATCAAAAGATTTTTCCCAAGTCCCCTTCCAGCTCCATCTGAAGTCCACTGCCTTTAGATTCATTATACACATATATTCATACACATGTATGTAAACAGTTCTGGTTGTACTGAAATTACTTCATATAGGTATTACCATATTCTCCTGTATTTTTCATATTTTTTATGGCACTATGATATTCCATTCTGTTATTGTTGTTCAGTCATTCAGTTGTGTGTGACTCTATATAAACCCGTGGACACCATTCTTGGAGTTTTCTTGGCAAAGATACCGGAGTGGTTTGCCATTTCTTTCTCCAGTGCATTCCGTTTTACAGATGAGGAACTGAGGTAAATAGGGTTTAAGTGACTTATCCAAGGTCACACAGCTAGTAAGTATCTGAGGCTGGATTTGAACTAAGATTTTCCTGACTCCAGATCTGCTGCTGTATCCACTGCACCACCTAACTGCCTCTTATTACTGTACCATAATTTATTGTGCGATTTTCCAGCCATGGAACTTAATGGATTATTTGAAGATATTTTTGCTATTACAAATTAAGCAATTATGGCTGTATTTGTGCCAGTAAGTCCTTTCCTCTTTTTTGTGACAGTTGATGAGATTTTGAAGTTTCATTGCATATGAGACTTGGAGCTTAATTACCAATGTCTACACAGAGACTCACCAAGAAGGGCCCTTTCTTGGGTAAAATGGTATACACTTGAAGTTCTTGGTACAGTGAAAAAAAATTTGGAGTCATAAGACCTGAGTTTGAACCTATGCTCTACTATTTACTATCTGTGTGACCTTGGGAAAGTCATTTAATTTCCCCAGGCCTCTGGCTTCTCATGTGTATGACAAGGGGGTTTGGACTAAATTACCTCTGATGTCCCTTCCAGCCAGAAATCTCTGTTCCTATGAAGGCAACCGCAGATCATCTCCATGCATAGAAGCCAACTGCTTTTATAATGGAGATCTATTATTTTAATGCTCTTAGTAGTACCTTTGACAATGCAGATTACAATCCTTCCATGCTTTAGTAGCCAGTTTTCATGAGTTACAGTGTCCAGAAAATACCCAGTCATCCCCTGAAGATTGACCATTTGAGGAGCAGTTAGGTGGCGCAGTAGATAGAGCACCAGCCCTGGAGTCATGAGGATCTGAGTTCAAATCTGACCTCAGACTAAACATTTGACACTTACTAGCTGTGTGACCTTGGGCAAGTCACTTAACTCAAATTGCCAAAAAATAAAAAAAAGATTAACCATTTGATGATAAGTTCCTCTGAGCTTAGCTAAGTTAGGTCTCTGAAGTCAACTCACAGTACTGCCCTGGGCCTGTATTTTAGGCCTTTCCAGCTCAATGGGACCTGTCAAAGTTTGCAATTGTTGTTGTTTGTCTCTTTTCCAAGAGGATCAATGTCATCATAAGGTGATGTCTTGACTCCTACGTGAATTGGATTTAAATGAGGCAGAGTTGCATAAAGTCGTCAGCCTCACATTCTTTCTAGAGTCATCAAAGTCTAGTGACAAGACAAAAGTCAAGATGACTGGTGATGGCCTGGGATACAATGGATGCCCTTGAATATCTTCAATATCTGACCAAGCTCTAAGCACTCCACAGTGCCTGCTTCGCCTTTATGGCTGTTGGAACAAATTGTTCTCCTCTACCCATTTTGCCAGGGGAAGTCTTCACATGCTTGGGGTAGACATCCCACTAAATCACTGATGGATTTAAGGCCTGTTAACTACCTTCAACCAGGTTTAGCCCATCTGCTGAGATAGTTTTACTAGGCTGCTGCACATGCTAAAGCTTCTTGGAGCCACAGGTGAGAGCTGATACCAGGTGGGCACCAAAGGTGGATGAGCAGTCCTGAAAAGGGCTTGGCAGTCCCTCATACCAAAGTGCTAGTCCTCCTTGAACACCCCATATACCCATACAAAGTTCACAATATACTGGCATAGGAAGTCCCCAAGAACCGCTCTCAACCACCATCTGAGGCATCAGAGTGAAACTTTAGCAGACTCTATTGACAAGTAGGGTGACTGAACCCTCTCCCCAAACCTGACATCTTTTCTACTTCCTGTATTACTGCGATCATTCCTCTTCTAAATCCCCTACTCTATATTGGCTGTGGTACAACTGTACATCCCTACTCCCAGTTTATTCTTTTTAAGTATTAGGTGGAATAAAAGAAATCACCTAAAGTGGGATTTCTTTTTCAGTAGCAACTAAAGTGTGCATACTCTTGGGGCCTCACTACAATTCTCCTATATCAGCTTTGGAAGGAAAGGAAATGTTGGAGCTCAAATTACTCTATATTAGCCTAGCTACTGTATTCCCTAGGCCTCAGTTTTCAAATCTGTAAAATGGTGTTGGGTGGAGGAAGTTGAACTCAGTGTTGTCTAAGGTCCCATGCAGTTCTAAATACTATGATCTTATATTAACAAATTTAGCTTTTTTTCTTGCTATTTGAGCTTGTTTCATAATCCATGTTCCACATTTCAAGATTAGTGCTTAAACATGTAAGAACTGTACTTAATTGCTTCTAATAAAGAAAACTGTTGATGTTCTACAGATGGAAATAGATGCACTTTGGCATATCCATGAATTTCCCAGGCTGGTGGGATCAGTGAGAGATTCTCCAGATTTCCTTCCCCTGATCCCAAGTCCCCAAGAGACCTTGACCTTTGTTATGACAGAGCTCATTGGCATTCTGGTGAAGCCTATGAGACAGACATCTTCTCAGAATAATGTTTTTTAGTTACATAACATAAACTGACATAGGATTGGAAAAGAAATCACTCAATTTGAAATATACTCATGAAATATATTTTTAAAAACCAGTTTCACAGACCCAAGGTTAAGAACCCATATCTAAATCCTGAAAAATTTCAGAACACCTTTCTATCTTATATAATTAATTTTTTCCTTCCTTTATTCCATAGGCTAAGATGAAACAGAATCAGATTATTTATGTTGTACTGGCAGACCTCTGCCTAACCCAGTGAGTGGATCAGTTCACTCAGTTAGAATAAAGATTTAAATAATTTTTTTAAATAATTTTTTTAAAACAACAAAATTGAGTGACCCAATCAATACTACTTTCCATGCTATTGTAGATTTCTTCTTGGTTCAACTTCTCCTAGCTAACTGAAATACCCAAATTAAATTATGTTATGTAATGGGAAAGGGCACTCAATTTGGAGTCAGAATTTAGGTAGAACCCCAACTTTGTTGTTTATTAACTGTGTAATCTTAGACAAGACATTTTCCCTGGCTAGGCTAGGAAAATTCCTGAATTTTTTCACCTGTAAAATGAGTGGGTTGGACCACAAGATGATCTAAGGTCCTCTTTCTCAGTCTATAATCCTAATGATAAGGACATAGTTATATGATTTGAGAGTCACCCTTGTAGGGGTAAAAGTGACCTTCTAGATTCACTAATTGAACTCCCTCATTAGATGAGGAAATTGATGCCCAGGGAGGTTAGGATTTGCTCAGTCATATACATAGCAAGTATCAAAGACAGGATCCAAACCTAGACCCTCTGACAGCAAATCCAGTGAGTGTTCTTTTCGCTATGCCCATTTGCCTCATGACTCTTAGATTCTCTACTACACTGTAAGATTCTTTATAGTCGTTTTTCAGTCACATCTGACTCCTTGTGACCCCTTTTTGGGGATTTTCTTGTCAAAGATACTGGAGTGGTTTGCCATTTCTTTCTGGAGTTCATTTGACAGATAAGGAAATTGAGGCAAACAGGATTAAGTGACTGGCCCAGGGTCACACAGTAAGTGTCTGAGCTTGGCTTTGAGCTCATAAAGACGAGTCTTTGGCACTTCAAGTCTGCCAAGGCCCTGTCCCAAAAAATCTCCAACTCTTCTATTCTACTAAAACTCGTCTTCCTACCTTGCCTGAAATTCCAACCACTAGTGTAGACCCTTTGAGTTATACAGAATTGTAGGTTTTGTACACAGAAGTGTCATGTTTAGAGGCCAGGAGTTAGAAATTTAAATCAGGACCCAGGCTACAGTGATCTGGATGAATTATAGTGGCCAGCAATAAATCTCTGTTAAGACTAAGATTGTTGGTGGAGTGCAGTTAGCATTCTGGAGATCAAGGGGAATACATGGTTTAAAAAAAAAGTCATGCAGGATTCCACCAAGGAACACAGGCAAAGCCTGGGTGGGATAGTAGTAGACTGAGGTGCTTAAAGACCAAGTAGGAATGTAATGAGGACATAGGTTGGTGAGTCAGGAGAATCAAGTAGAGGCTATGTCATGCATGGTAAAACTGAATTAGTGGGATCTGAGTCTGAAAGTCATTGGGAAGTTGGATAAATACTGTGGTCAGAGTGCAAATGGCTTAAGTATACCCTCTACCATCAATATGTCTGTATGCGTTGATTCCTTTTGAACCACCAGGATGAGCTGTTCTTTCTGGTGTCTTAAAATACCTACAAACTGGCAGGTCCAGACCCAGATAAGGAGGCCAATGTACAAATGCATGTTTGTTCCCTGGAAGAGGATTAAGACATAGGGGGTAAGCCTCTTCCAGTAATACATTAGTAAATATTAGTTTATTACATTAGCTGGTTTTGTACCTTGGAAATCAGAGAGAAGATATTACAGAATTGATAAGTTGGGATGTAGGGTAAAGAAGACTTAGAAAGATTGGGCACGTTTTTCTTGTAGCTAGCGAGCTTTGCACATCTTGAAGTGCTGTATAAATACTAGCTATTGTTATTATGATTATTTGATGCTATTGAGTACTATTTATTATATTTAGGGTCATAGGACTTAGAGTTGGAAGGGACCTACTCCATCTCCTTCATTTAGATACCCAGAGAGTTAAATTTCATTCAGTATCACTTTATAAATACAACTTTTCACGTGAAATGTAGTTGGGAGCTGTCCACAGCTGAAACAATTGGAGAACAAAGAGGGAGAATTAGTCTAAAACAGTAGTGTCAAAATCAAATAGAAATGTCTGCTACTGTTCCATATATAAGGATCCTGTGGGCTTCATTGAGTTAGTTTTTAAATGTAACATATCTATGTTTTATCATAATTTTATTTATTTTTAAAACATTTCCTAATTATGTTTTAATCTGGTTCCAGCAGCACTTGTGAGTATTGTGGGTCATGTGTTTGACATCTCTGGTCTAAAACACTAAAACTAAAAGGATATTCACATAATCACCCTGAGTGAGTAAAATTGGAAATTTACTTCTTTGTAAAAGCTCAAGCTGGTTTGTATACCTCGTTTTTTGAATTCTTATCTGACTTTAGACCATTTTCCCCCCATAGATGCTGATGTCACTACATTGACATCAATGTAGTGAATAATTCAAGTGAACAATTCTTTCTAGTAAATTAGACAGGTTGCAGTAATGACTTATTTTCTTCCTGGCTATCATAAATGAACAGCGCACACAGAAGTGTACAAGTGAGAAGTGTTTGTACTGAATGGAGGTCTTCCCACAACTGGACTCTGGCATATGGAATCATAAGAAAAGGCAGAGAAAGTGGAAGAGCCTCTGACAAAAATGTGGACAAAAGAATCTCAGGGTTGGGATTAAACAAAACCTACATGGTGGTAAAAGGAAAGGGTTTGGGATAAAGAAAGGGTAAAGGAACCTTCTCCAGGGCTGACTCTTTTCCTTTATAGAGACAAGTTTATTAGTAGTAGGGAGTTCCTTCTCATGATGTTCTTTACTATATGGAAAAGCTCAGACCCAAATAAAGACAGTAAGAATGGGAAAGTAGATATTTACTTCCCTTTTTATATATTATTTGTCAAATACTCAATAAATTTTCAAATATTTGTTTTTCACCTATGATGTCTCTACTGATTAAGAGACAACATAAAGTAGTAGAGAAAAGTTGACCTTGGAACCAGGATCCACTCTGATGCATACATTGTCTATATGCCTTTGGGCAAGTTACTTAAGCTCTTAGTGCTCTGGGCAACTCCCTAAGACTATAAATGGCAGAGAAAGTGCTCATCTTACTGGCTTGGTGTTTGCTGGGAACTCTCTACAACAATCAAACCACAGCTCCAGTTCCTAACTCTAGCCTATCTATAACATATAAGACATTGTGCTATATGTCTAGTAGGAACAAAGATATATGAGACACTATACCTACCTTCAAGAAGGATACCACTTAGTTGGGGTTCCAAGAGATTACACATTAGAAAATAACAATACAAACCATGATTACATATGTGTGTGTATATATATATATGTATAGACACATAAATACACATAACAATGCAAACCATGAATACATATTATGTATATACAAATAGACATATACACATATATAGACATGCATATATACAAATATGTAATAATACAAACTATGATGGTGTGTGTATATATACACATATACATGTATATATGTGGCAGCACAAAACAGGATCACATATGTGTTTATGCACACATATGTACACACGTTATATAACAATACAAACTACGGTTACATGTGTGTATACATATATGTGTGTGTATTGTACATATATTCCACATGTATGCACGCATATATTATACACATATACATGTGATGATGGTTTATATTATTATATGCATGTGTGTATGTATACATACATAATCATGGTTTGTATTGTTATATATGTATGTGTTTGTACTGATATACACACACGTATGTGTATATATAATCAGTATAACCAATAAATACCTTTCAATTTGACAAACATTTATTTTGTCTCATATTAGGCACCAAACAACTCTTTTCAGGGTCCTTTAACTACTGATTGCCATGGTCCTCTAACCTCTGACATTGGCATGACTGCTAAAATAAAATTTGTTGCCAAGGAAAAAACTGTTTTATCACACAAAATCACCATTACCTAGATATTGTACTCCTAATACTTTGGGCACACAGAATAACCCAACATGTAAAGATTTTCCCAGAAATGTGCATGACAATGGAGAATACAAACTCAGAAACAGAAGGAAAAGCATGTAGATCATCAGAATAGGCAAGGTTGCACAGATCTGCCACAATGACTCTTTTGTTCTCTCTCTTGCTAATACATTTATTTTTTTTCTTCTGATTTTATTTTTGTTGTTATTCTGAACTTGATGAACATTTACAAGCATGAATAGTTCCATATATAAAGAACAGAAAAAGAGGACTGTATATGAAACTATAAATATCTATTGTATAGTTTGTTAGTTTTAAGAATAAAATAAATTCAACAAGTTAGTTCCAAAGTTCTTCTGTTTGTCTCTTTCCCTCTGAATTTCCTTCCCTTTTCTTCTGTGCATTTTCAAATGTTTAATTTTCTACTTTTGTTTGTTTTTTGGCATCATTATTACCAATGACCCCTCCCCACTGCACTCCTGTTTCCCCCATACACATTTTTAAAAAGCCTTCTCATAACAAATAAGCACAGTTAAACAAATTCACACATTGGCCATTTCTGAAAATGTTGTCTCATACTGTATCTCTAGTCTATCTCTTGTTTGTTATGAGGTAGGGAGCATGTTCTAATCTTTCTTCTTTTGTTGTGGTTGGTCATTGGTCATTAGTTTTTACAATGTTGCATAAATTGTTCTCCTGGTTCTGCTCACTTCACTGTGTATCAGTTTTGACAAATACTCCAGGGTTTCTTTGAATCTATCCTTTGGTCATATTCCTATAATTCATATACTCTAATTTGTTCAATTATTCTCCAGTTGATGGACACCTACTTATTTTTCAGTTCTTTGTTGCAACAAAAAGTGTTGCTTAAAACATTTTTGTATATGTGGGTACTTTCCTTCTATTTTCTATTTGTTTGGGGTACTTGCCTTGTGGTATCACTGGGTCAAATGCTAGGCACAGTTTAGTAACTTTGGGGGAATAGTTCCAAAGGCTTTCTAGAATGGCTAGACCAATTCATAACTCCAAAATGCATTACTATCCTCTTGTATGCCCTCCAACAATTGTAATTTTCCTTTATTTGGCCTTTTTTTCCAGGCTGATAGGTATAAGGTAGAACCCCAAAGTAATTTTAATTTGCACTTCTCTTAGGTAATGTAATAGATTAAATATAGATAATGCAGGCTCTTGGCTTTAGCGAGATAAAATTCACCATATTTCTATGCTTTTAAGTATTTTAAAAATTTTTTTAAATTTAAGTATTTAAGTATTTTTTAAAAATTCATTTATTTTTAGTTTTCAACATTCACTTCCATAAGCTTTTGAGTTTAAAATTTTCTCCCCCTTTTTCTCTGCCTCTCTCCCCAAGACGGCAAGCAATCTGATATAGGCTCTATGTATACATTCGTATTAAACATATTTTCACATTAGTCATGTTGTAAAGAAGAATTAGAACCAATAGGAGGAGCCACAAGAAAGAAGAAACAAAACAAAACAGAAGAGAAAAAAAGAGCAAATAGTATGATTCAATCTACATTCCAACTCCATAGTTCTTTCTCTGGATGTGATTAGCATTTCCCATGGTGAGGCTTTTGGAGATGTCTTGGATCCTTGCATGGCTGAGAAGAGCCACATCTATCAAAGTTAGGCATCACACAATGTGGCTGTTACTGTGTAGAATGTTCTCCTGGCTCTGCTCACTTCACTCAGCATCAGTCTATACAAGTCTTTCCAGGTTTTTCTGAAGTCTGCTTGCTCATCATTAAATGTTTTTTTTAAAGCATAAATTGGTGTTATATTTTGTCCTAATCTTTTTCTTCATTTATCAGTATAATATGTAATTTCAATTATGTTTGTTATTAATATGGTAAATTATATTTATTGATTTAATGGTCTTATAAGAGGGAGGGAAAGGGAGGAGAAAGGGAATACACAAGGGAACAAATAAGAAAGAAGAGGAGGGTATATGCTTTTTCTTGTAAGTACACAGAATGAGAAAAAGAGTATATGAACACAAAAGGGAGAGGGGAACAGTTATCATGTGAATATTACTCTAACCTGAACCATACAAAGTAGGGTTGAAACACACACACACACACACACACACACACACACACACACATACATGTTTGATGTAGAAATAATTATCTTAAACTCAAGAGGGAAACAGTCAGGAACAGGGAAGGGGGTAAGGGAGATTTAAGAGGAAAGGTAGAACTGGGAAGGGATTAGTCGTAAGAAACACAAACCAGTTCAGAAGATAGCTTACAAAACCACATAAAAAGGAAAGGAAGAAAGTCTAGGAACCAGTGATTAGGATCTGGATAGGATGCAAGATGAACAGAGAGTAGAAGCACACTACTTCGATTATAGATTACTAATTTTGATAACATTCTTTCTCTTTTACCACTTTCCTAGGTAAAGGGGTGGGGAGAACAAGAGGAAAAATAATACAATATAATAGAATATGATGGGGAAGATAAATACACAATTATTCATCATAACTGTGGCTATGAATGAGATGGAATAACCCATAAAATGGAAAAGGATAGCAGATAGAACTACTTATATGTTTCATGTGTCTCTTAACTCCTTCTGTGACTTTCAAAGACGTTAGGATGATAAAGGGGCACCTCATTAGAATATAAGCTGTTTAACCTTTTCCAGTAGCTCAGATGTAGAGTTACCTTTCTAGGTTTTTTCTTGTGACTCCTGTATTTGCACTTCAGAGTTTCTACTCAGCTTTGGTCTTTTTTTTTTAATCAGAAATGCTTGAAACTCCTCTATCTCATTAAAATTCCATTTTTCTGACCTGTAGAATTCTAATAAATCTTGCATAGTAAGTTATTCTTGGTCATAAGATTTTATCTTTTTCTTTTTTGAATATTATATTCCAAGGTTTTCTCACTTTCAAAGTAGTTGCTGCAAAATCATTTGTGGTCTTAACTGGGATTCTTTGGCATTTGAATTCATTCTTCCTGGATGCTTGAAGTATTTTTTGTTTGGCCTGGAAGCTCTGTATTTTGGCTATAATGTATCTGAGAGATTTTATTTTGAGGTTTGTTTTAGCAGGTAACTAGTGGAGTCTTTATATGTTCATTTTACTCCCTCTTTCTAAGAGAACCAGACTTTTTTTTTTTTACTTATGATTTCTTAAAATACAATGTACAAGATTTTTGTTGAGATATCCTTCAAAGGGAATCTGATGGCTCTTAAATGACCTTTCCTAAACTTGTCTATCAAATCAGTTGTTTCTGATAGTAGATACCTTATTTTTTCTTTTAATTTGATTCTCATATTTCTAATTGTTATCTGGAGTCATTAAGTTTTGTTAGCCGCATTACAACTTTAAATGAAAATGCTTTTTGAATAAGGTTTTACTCCTATTCTAAGATATATACATATATTCTCCAACTTTTTTTTCTTTCATAGTTCACATTTCATCTTTTATTTCTTGCTTCATTTTATCCAGATACTCCTGTATTATATGTGACCAAGGAATTTTTTTCCCTTGTGGCTCTGCTCATAATTATTATAGAGTTACTGTCTTCTTCTGGATTTAAATCTTGGGAAATCTTGACCCATCATACTTCTTCATCATATTCAACATCTTCTATTTACTCATGTATCCAAGATCAATTCCTGGTTTGGTATTTTGTGCCAGGGCTAGGGATTAACCTTCATTCTTAGACAGGGTAGTTAGATCTTCTTTGGTCTCGAACTTGACTGCCAGTTTCCAACTTCCTTAGTTTATTTGCTTTTGGAATTATGGCTGGTTTCAAGTTCCTTTGGATCATTCTCAGTCAGAGCATTGTGGTTTTCAGGCCCCATCCCTATCCCTAGACCATCCCCTGTCAGAACATTGTGATCTTCAGACCCCCTCTGCAACATTAGTCATTGTACTCTCAACTTTTGCTCCTCTAGAAGTCTTTGGTCCCCTCCAACCCCAAACTTTCACACCAGAGCACTGTGTTTCCACCATCTCTCCCTCCCCCACCCACAGAAAAGGATTCTATAGCTTCAAGTGCCCCTGGTGAGAGTACTGTTAAGCTCCAGCACATACATGTGCTGTTTTTCCTGGCAGGATTTTTTCCCCAATGTCCACTAGCTTCTGACTATCTTTCTATTCAGTTCCAAGCTGGCTGAAGGTACTGTTGTTGCTCTTTAGATTTCATTATCATTATTTGATCTGGTGTCCTTTGTAGATCTTTGTTAGAGTATATGTGGGGAATTTGGATCCTCTACAACCTTTTGCATTGTCATCTTAGCCAGAGGTCTAGATCATACTCACTTCTATAGCTATTGCATAAAAGCCAATTCAAGAATACTAGCCTAGCAGTTTTCATGTGAAGAAATTAAAGCTATTTATAATCACGTGAAAAAATACTCTAAATCAGTATTAATTAGAGAAATGCAAATCAAAACAACTCTGAGGTACTACATCACACCTGTCAGATTGGCTAACATGACAAAACAGGAAAATGATAAATGTTGAAGAACATGTGGGAAAATTGGAACATTAATGCATTGTTGGTGGAGTTGTAAACTGATCCAACCATTTTGGAGAGCAATCTGGAACTATGCCCAAAGGGCTATAAAAATGTGCATACCTTTTGACCCAGCAATAGTACTTCTAGGGCTGTATCCCAAAGAGATCATAAAAATGGGGAAAGGACCCACACACAAAAATATTTATAGCAGATAGTACAAGTTGGTGGCAAAGAATTGGAAATTGAGGTGATGTCCATTAATTGAAGAATGACTGAACAAGTTGTGCTATATAAATGTAATGGAATACTATTGTGCTATAAGAAATGATGAGCAAGCAGACTTCATAAAAACCTGGAAAGACTTGTATGGACTGATGCTGAGTGAAGTGAGCTGAACCAGGGGAACATTGTACACAGTAACAGGCACGTTGTGCAATGATTGACTTTGATAGACTTAGCTCTTCTCAGCAATGCAAGGATCTAAGACATCTCCAAAGGTTTCATGATGGAAAATGCTATCCACATCCAGAGAAAGAACTATGGAGTTAGAATGTAGATCGAAGCATACTATTTGCTCTTTTTTTCTCCTGTTTTGTTTTGTTTCTTCTTTATTGGTTCTAATTCTTCTTTACAACATGACTAATGTGAAAATATGTTTAATAGGAATGCATATGTAGAACCTATATCAGATTGCATGCTGTCTTGGGGAGGAAGGCAGAGAGAGAGGGGGAGAAAATTTTAAACTCAAAAGCTTATGGAAGTGAATGTTGAAAACTAAAAATAAATTAACTATAAGAAAAAAAAGAATACTAGCCTAGGTTGTCCCTGTTTAGAGATCTATAGGTAGCCTCACTAGGGATATTTGTAGTAGTTCATAACTAACTTGGCATTTTTATTACAGTGGCACCTGTTTGCTAAAAGTATACAATATAGTAGAGGAAATGACATAATACAATTATAGCTATAATAATATTAGATTTGCTAAGTACATGACAAAGGTACAATCATCATGCTAAGGTAGTTCAGCAAGTATTTCTGGCTAGGGGTATGAAGAAAATATTCATGGATTAAGTCACATTCAAACTGGTCTTTGAAGGATAAGTGAAATTTCAATAGGCAGACATATAAGAAAGAATAGAGAGGAACAGGGAGCGTACATTTATTGTTTCATAGGATTTAGAGCAGAAACTCAGGATAAGTTTAGGAAAATACTGGAACTTAAAATATGCAAAGGGAAGAAGACTAATTTGGCTAGAGTTCACACCATATGAAGTTAAGTAGTATATAGTAAGTCAGAAAAGTTATATTTTGGTAGATCTTGGCATGAGTGGCATAGGGAGCCATCAGACTATCTTTAGAGATATGCCAGCCTCTGATGGTGACTTGATGATTGCTATTGTACTGCATTCTCTTGAATCTTTGGCTCCCAGCAGTAATTCCTAGAGTCAGATCAAATCAAAACCATGAAATGGACAAAATGTATTCTCTGAACCTTCTCACTTCCCCTTTCTGTATCCTTCGGTTTATATTTTTCTCCTAGTACTTTCCTTCCTTTTCCATATTCCCATTGAAGTGCTCAGTATATTTATTCTGCCTGTTGACTTCCCAGGACCCCCTTACGACAGTGTCCTACTTAAACCTGTTGTCAAGGGTGTTGCCATTTGTTCCAAACGTATTTTGCTTCATTACCCATCAAAACTTGAGCTAGCTCATACCAGTTAACAGTAAGGAAGGACTTAATGACTTCCAATAGCTTAATGTGTCCAGATACGCCCAGGAGTATTTAGAAACTTAGAATATTAGATGAGAAATTACTTTAGAGATCATCTGTTCCAACTCCTTCATCTTACAGATGAAGAAATGGATGCTCACACAGGCTAAATGACTTGATACAGTAGAACTGAGACTAAAAACCTAGGTCTTTAAATTCCCAGTCCAGTGTTTTTCCTCCCATTAGTCAACATTTTTATTTGCATATTTAAATGGAGCTTTTCCACAGAGCAGCAACTCTTTAACATTATATAGAGAGCTGGCCTTGAAGACAGCAATACCTGAGTTCATATTCTGCCTCTGACACATACTGGCTCCGTGACTCTAGACAAATCACTTAACCTCTCAGTGTCCCAGACAACTCTAAGACTATGCAATAGAGATGAGTTGTTAACCTCCATTAGTGAAAGAAATTTCAATATCAGGAGTTTCCCCCCTCAAATGAACTCATAGGCCTGGACCAAAAAATCTCAAGTTAAGCTTTTCTTTCACAAAACCTGAGAACTACATTTCACAGACTTTTGAAACAAATGATGGGAAAAAGAACATGAGAATAAACTGAACAATAAAGAAATTGCCTACTCTCTTTTAAAGGTTGACCTGGGTCATTCTCACTTGGAGTGAACAGGACATCTAAGGAGATAAGAAGTCTGTTTCTTCTATGCTTGTCTTCAACACTCATAACATAAACATGAGCCCAATATCTTCTTTGGGGGAGGTGGTCATTCTGTATACTTTAGGGAAAAAATCTACAGGGAGTGAAATATTGTTTCATTCAATAGAATGTGATGTCAACATCAAGTAATGCTTTAGGGAAAAGTTTTTAATGCTTTACTAAATATTTATGCTAGTTATCTGAGAACTATCTAAGCCCCTGTTCTGAGAATTTCTGTTGTGAATAGGTTTCTTATAAGCAGCTTACCCTAGCTCAGTCTCTTGCCTTTTACAGATAGAGAACATTATTTTTAGCTTAGGCTGAATTAACCTACAATAAACACTCTTTGCCAGGCCCCTAGCTACCTCATGGTTGTTAACTTCAGCAAGTTATTAACCTCGTTTTTTACATTTTAAGCAACTTGAACTTTCCAACGCTTCTTCTTAAACCCCACAAATACTGCAATAGCCATAGTGATTGACACGGTGGTTTAAGTTTCATGATCTCTTATCTCATCATAATTTTAGTGGACAGAAAGAGAAAAGTCAGGAAAATATTTAGTAGGAGGGCAATCCTTAATCATTAAAACCTTGACTCGAAGCACTACAGATCTACTTACTTTGTGTGTTTTAGAGTGCCTTTCACCCCACTATCTAGGTATTTATTCTTTAAGGAGTGTGGGTGGTCTGTGGGGGTTTTAAGTAGAGCCCATTATTCTTGGTTCCCAAGATAGTCTGCAAACTGTCTAGGGAGCGTACAATCTCAATTAGATGGGGGAGAGGGGAAATCAAAACATAGATAAAGGAGAAGTACTTAGCAGAGCTAACCAGTTCTCTCAGGCTCAGGCGAGACACTGTCCTTATGGTACTTGCCTCCTCCTGCTGACTGTGACTGGGAAGAGAGTTATATAATATAACCCAAGAGAAACTTCCTGACTTCTTTCAAAACAGCTCCAATGCTATTTTCATCAGAAAGCCTTTCCTGTCCCCCTAGCTACTACAGCCTGCCCTTCGAAGATTACCTTGTATGTACTCTGTGAGTATATGTATCGATTTGTGTAAATATTGTCTTCTCCCATTAGTATGTAAGCTCCTTGAGGGCAATAAGAATTTTTTGTTTTGTTTTTTTTGTATCCTGAGCACTTAGATAAGTGCTTGGCACATAGAAAATGCTTTATAAATGCTTTTTATTGATGTTTTTGTTTCATCCTATTGTGTCTTTGGATGTCCTCTGGGCTTAAGGCAATGATTCACTGAGGAAAACTGTACAGCCATTTCTGAGACTTTGTCTGGGAGGTCTGGGGGAGAGGAATGTTCTGTTCATTCCCTCTCTATGGATCTGGATAATCCTTCTGGGGACAGGAGCAGGAGCCACACGAAATTAAGCAGCAGTGTAATCAATAACATGGTACTGCTATTAACTTTGAGCAGCAGTGATTAATAGGAGTGTAATATTACTATAGGCAACGGGCAAAATGCACTAGTATTCAGTGGCATTCAGCCTCACAATGGATAAGGACATCAATGAGATCATTGGGCCAATCAGGAGACAGGAAAATTCCAAGAGGGAGAATATATATATATATGTGTGTGTGTGTATATATATACACATTCACACATATATACACACATATATGTACACACATATATATATACATATAGACATAATACTGTGTTAAAACTGTATCTTGTTCTGACCCCCTAACCACCAAGACCCTGTCTAGTCAGTATAGTAAGTAATTTTATAAGCAGTCAGTGTAAAGTAGCAAGAGCAAGAAGTGAGACTGCAAATGGGAACCTACAAATCACACACAGACCATTCTAAAGATCAGAGGAGCATAACTGCAAACTGTTATCATATGTTAACCAAAAACCACATCCTGGTAATATGTGCTAAATCAGGGAAAGCCATCTAGACTTTGCTGTCAGGGCTTTTTGGTCCTATGATATGTAAATCTCAGTGAAGTTCCAGACATCCACAGTAAGATCAGCAGAACATCAAATGCATATATATATATACACACACACACACACACACACATATATATAAGCATATGTATGTATATATATGTGTATGTATATAAAACTTCTAAAGTTTTATTGACAACTTTGAGATGATTTGGATATGCTAACGAACTAACTCCAAGGGGACACAGGTAAGAGTTAGTCTGTTCCCACCAAAACTTTATAAAAATAAGACCCCAGACTCCTGCCCCCTTAGCTTTCTTCCATGGCCATCTCAGTCCATGCTGCCAAGTGTTCCCAATTCGAATCCATTGTTGTTGTTGTTGTTGTTGAGGTTGTCATTGTTGTTCACTCATTTCAGTCATGTCCAGTTCTTCATTAAACCCCATTTTGGGTTTTCCTAGCAAAGATACTGGAGTGGTTTGCCATTTCTTTCTCCATTTCATTTTATAGATGAGGAAACTGATGGTTAAGTGACTTGCCCAGGGTCACACAGCTAGTAAGTATCTGAGACCAGATTGAAACTCGGAAAGGTGAATCTTCCTAACTCCAGGTCAAACACTCTATCCACTGACTACCCTAATCTATGGTTACGTTAGTTACTCCCTGTACCTCTCTCTCCCTATCCTCTTCTTCAACATTGCCTGCCTTCCTTCACACTCTATCCCCAGCCTGACATTTTTTGCCTCTGCACCCATTTCGCTGTTTATCTCTGTACTTTCTGTGCTGTTTGTCCTTACACCTTCTGTATTATTTATTACATTATTAAATATTAAATTTAATATTTATTAAAACATGATTACAGCCTCACTTTCTGCTGCCATTGTAGTGTTTCTGGTATGTATGCAAAGAACAGGGCATACCTGCCTGATTAAATAATTTCATAAATTAATTAGCAATTCACATACCCCCATATATATCTATATACTCATACATGTATAATACACATATATGTAGATATGTCCTTTTGTGATTTGTATATATACATACATGTATATGTACACATATATGGAAAGAGTGAGAGAATAAACCCAGCAAAGAACAGAAAAACATCTCAAAATGGGAATTGGGCATGGTGGTATATGCCTATAGTCTCTGCTTCAGGAAGGCTAAAGCCGGTAAATGGCTAGAGTTTAGGAGTTCTGAGCTATAGTACCACTAAAGCTGATTGAACCAACCTGATGAGTCCATGGGAATGGATGGCCACCAGGCTACCTAAGGACGAAGTGATCTGGCTCAGGTCAGAAAAATGGAGCAGGTTAAAGCTTCTGTTCTTCAGTATTTTGATTGGTCCCTGAATTATTGATACACTTCCAGTCTTGAAGAAATAGGGAAACCTAGTCTCAAAGGGGAAAAAAAAGAAATAGGGAAAAGAAAAAATATATTTTTTAGAAAAAGAGAAAAATAACCAAAAAGGAAATATTCTCCAGCTCAATAACTCAGAATCAAGACATCCACAATTATTCAGGATGAGAATCCCCACAATGATAAGTGAAGACAGATTCTCTCCACCTGTATTCCTTTTCCATCAGAAGATTCAGAATTTTACTACTTTGTGATCACATATTTTTAATTATAGGAAATAAATACGTCATGAATACAAACTGTCCCTATTAGACAGGTCCTCTCATTCACAGGTCATTTGTGTGGATTTTTATCTCAAAACAGATAATTTTGATCCCAGAGAAGAGTGGGACAGTCATTTTCCCTCTCAAAATTTAGTCCACTAGTTTAATTGCCCTAGGCCCAGAGCATCTCCAAAGAGACAAAAGGAAAAACCAGATTTCTCAGGCTACACTTATATATAGTCTAATATCTCTTTACTCACACCATCATTCCCATTCATGGTGTCCCAAAACAGAGAAAAATCAAAGATTCAGGACTATGTGAGATAATAGACAATCAACCAACCAACAAGCATTTGTTAAGTATCTGCTAAGTACCAGACACTCTTTAGGGACTGGAGATAGAAAGTAAGAAAAAAAATGAAATAGTTCCTGCTCTCAAGTAATTTTATGTTCTATCAAGGAAGATACACCACACATTGATTGGTATTCACAGAATAAACATAACATAAATACAAGGAATTTAAATACAAAGTAGTTAGAGAGAGGTGACATTAGCAGTTGGGGATATCAGGAAAGGCTTCATGTAGAAAGGTAGTGGATAAGCTGAATCTTGAAGTTAGTTGAGAGATTATATGAGGCACAGTTGAAGAGGGACAAACTGCACTCCAGGCATGAGGGATGGCCAGAGTAAACTAACTACTGGAGACAGAATATGGCATGCGTGGAAGGAAAAGCAAGTTAAGTTTAGCTTGATTGTAGACTGTGTAAAGGATAGTAAGGCATAAGGAAGCTAGAAAGATAGTTTGGGACCAAATTGTGAAGAACTTTAAAAGCCTAACAAGTGAATTTATATTTTATTTCAGAAGCAATAGGGAATCAGGAGTTTACTAAGCAGTAGAGGGATACTCTCCATTTAAGGAAAGTCACTAGCATACATGTGGAGGATAGAATGAAGTGGGGAGAGACTTAAGGCAGATAGACAATTAGTACACAATGATATCAGGTAAAAAGTGGCAAGTACCTGAACTAAGGTAATAGATGTGTAAGTAGAGAGGAGTCTGATATGAGGGATGGTATAGAGGTAGAAAAGAATGATTTGACAGCTAATTGGATATTTTGGGATAAAGTAGAATGACGTGTAAAGGGTAATGCTGAGGTTATGAACCCAGGAGACTAGAGTGATGGTGGTATCTTTGATAGAAATAGGGAGGATCAGAACAGGGGTAGGTTTCTGGGGAAAGATGAGCTGTTTGGGACATTTGAGAAGTCCATGAAACACCCAGTTTGAAATATCCAATAAACAAATGGTAATGCAGGCCTGGAGATCAGAAGAGAGACTAAAGCTAGACAAGCTTTGGCCTAGATGTAAAGAAACTTGGGTTCTAGCCCTGGTTTTTACACTCACAAGATGCATGACCTTAGATAAGTCACCTAACTACTCCAGGCTTCAATTTCTTCATCTCTAAAATTAGGAGATTAGACTAAATATATCTAAGTCCTCTTGTAGATCTAAAAGTCTAGAACTTTGAATTTTTTCCTCAGTTATAATAATTAATACACTGCTAGATACATTACATTCTTAGTTCCTGAAAAGCTCCCATACTTACCATTTAGTGGCTATGTCTGATTTTGCCTTGGCAACAAGTCTGATTCAAGGCAGAGCTTTTGTGTCACAAACAAAGAAACTATCACATTTGCTGGTTGCTTGGCCTATTGAGGGTCATCCTCCCACATGGTAGCAACGAGACACAGGCTGACACCATAAATCATCTGATCGGCTTGCTCATTGTAAGCAGATCATATTCAAATCATAAACATGTTTAATTGCTAAAAATAGCTACCCCTACTTTTTGGGCTAAATAATTCTAATCGGTTATCCCGATGTAACCAGGTTCTGAAGATTATAATTCTGTAAATTTCTGTAAATTTCTGTCACTTGTGGGGAAAGAATCTTGAGAGCTCTGAAGTAGAGGTTCAGTTTGGAGAATTTGGTTTCAGTTTTGAGGAAATGCTTGGTTTCAGATGTGAGGAAAATGGATGTAGTGGCAAGTGCACAATTGAAAACTCTTGGGGGCAAGGGAGAGAGAGAAAGAGCGAGAGAGAGGGAGAGAGAGAGAGAGAGAGAGAGAGAGAGAGAGAGAGAGAGAGAGAG